>NC_038253.2:7239930-7839930 GCF_000004515.6 Glycine max | reverse complement strand
CAAAACTATAACATATATATTTTAATAGTAGAATGATTAAAAACTTAACACAAATTTGGTAGGAACAAAAATCAAAATTTCCCCATTTAAAAAAACATAATTTAGCAAAAAAATAATATATAATATATTACTAACTTGTACCATAATTGTAGATAAATCATGAATATATTATTTTAAAATATAAATAAAATAACAACTAAAGAGCTTTTGTAAAAATTGCGAGCAACTCAAGAGATTTACAAGAAAAAAAGGGCACCTAAGAATAAAGATCAAGAATCCCATCTTCTATCAAATAAGCGAACACGGTTAGTAGCGGCAGAGAAAGGAGATGGAATCGGCGGGGGAGTGGCTGGAGAAGGCGTTGGTGGAGTTGTGCTCCAAGATTGAAACTGGCTTGGGTTTAGGTTTGGACCAAGACATCATCAAAGGCCTCGTCTCTTACTGTGACCTTGCCGAGCCACGAGATGCCAAAGAGTACCTTGACGTAACCCTTTTCCTCTTTTCTTTTCTTTTCTTTTCTATTTCACTGGGTATCAATTACACTTCACTAACCATAGCGAATTGTATTTTATAGAATTTAGATTCCAATTGCTACAAATCCATTTATGATTTTTTATTTTAGTTTATTCTGCAAGTGATCAAAGTTTCAGACCTTTCCACTAGCTGCAAATCTTGGACCTTAGGGTTTAATGTACTTGTATTATGATTAAATTAATTAACCACTTATATTTTGATTTAGAACGACAAAAATTGAAGTGTATGGATGAATTGTTTTGAATATCTTTACAAAGCATTTATTTTAATGAAGAATGCTTGACTGAATTTTTGTGTTGGTTCTTGCAGCAGATTCTCTGTTATATCTGTCAATGGAATCTTATTATGTCTCTGTTTAATGGAAGATTTAACTCTGATTAGGTTTATCTTTACTTTCCTTTGCAGAATATAATCGGTCAGGATGCAGGGAAAACTGTGATTGAAGAATATTTACGACGGAGAGGTTACTCAGAATCCAGCATCGGCTCAAATGTTCCAACTACCAAATTACATGCGTATGTCAAACCGCCTTCAGTTGAGACATCTGCTAGTGGAACTAAGAAATCATTTAAAACACCGAAAGTGGCAGGCCGCGGTAATCATGCAGAACCGAACAAGAATGCGAGTAGCAGTAATCAGGAAAATCAGACTCCAACTGTAGTTAGTGAATCAAAAACATCGCAAAAGGGGAACCAATTGAATTCCAAGAAGAAGAAAGCCGGGAAAGTTGTCTCACTTGCTGAGGCTGCCAAAGGATCCATTGTGTTCCAGCAGGGAAGACCATGCTCCTGTCAAGCACGTCGTCACGGGCTGGTCAGCAACTGCTTATCTTGTGGCAAAATAGTCTGTGAACAAGAAGGAGAGGGGCCTTGCCATTTTTGTGGTGCACTTGTGTTAAGAGAGGGCAGCTCGTATGCTGGTCTGGAAGAAAGTTTGCCTCCCTTGTCAGAGTCTGAGGCTGTTGCTGAAGCTTATGCAAAGAGACTGGTTGAATATGACCGAAACTCTGCAGCTCGTACAACAGTTATTGATGACCAAAGTGACTACTATGAGATTGATGGAAACAGTTGGTTGTCAAAGGAGGTATTCTATTTTGTCTACAACCTGTAATTGTGCTCACATGTGATACTATTTTTGTTAGCTATGCCACATTTGAGTGTTTGAATTTTGTCTTCTTTTCTTTAGGAGAAAGAACTGTTGAAGAAGAAACAAGAGGAGATGGAAGAAGCTGAGAAAGCCAAACGTAATAGAGTTGTTGTGACTTTTGATCTAGTTGGCCGCAAGGTTTGTATTTTAGCCATATGGTCTTGCCTAAAGTTACTAGTTGGATTTGCTGCAACATGAACTATCTTATGGGTAGAGTTGGAAACAAATGTCTTTTCTTATGTGACTATTTCCTGGTATCTACTAATGTATATCAAGTTATTATGCTTGTTTCATTGTTTTGATGATTTTACATATTACATGTTATAGTTTCTATAGAATTGAAGTCTTGAATGTGACATGCAAAACAGCAAAAGTCTTTTTAAGGTCGTGCTATCTGTTGTTTTAGATACCTTTACCTTTTTCCCCATACTGTTGCTTATATAGCAGTTTTCATATGCAGTATTATGCAGAGTGCCTGTTTTTTATTTTGGATTCTGATTTATATCTTGCAGGTCCTTGTAAATAAAGATGAAGCTTCAGAATTACAGTTTGAAAATAGAATATTGCGTCCTCCGGATGCAAGGGAAGTGAACCGTATCAAACCAAATCCAACTCTAACGTTTCAACCTGTTTTTGTGGACCTGGGCTTTGGTAGGAAATCCACTAAAGATAAGCAATCACATAAAGGCATAAGCAAGGGCTTGTGCTTGGAGATTACAGGGCGAGTGCAGCATGATAGAAATGACCAGAAGTATGTTATGATGGAAAACCAATTGGCAACAGCTTCAAATGAAAATGTTTGGCAAGTATCTTCAGGAAATGGAATGCACATCATGGAAGATGATGGTCAATGTTTACTGAACTATGATAAGTAAAGTGCCTTATCCAGCTTTTAGCGATTATTGTTACATTCTTCATTTGCTTTCTCCCATTTTCTTTTTGATTTGCGCGTCTAAGCCATGAAATTGATGGTCCTAATTACTTTTTTCAGAAAGAAAGTTAAGAATTTTAGGCAGCGCTATTTTTGTTTATACACTGCTCAGATATTAAATATCAGTCAACTACTATTATCTATTTGTATTTATGTTTTACAGTGATTGGTTTAATGTAACTTCAGGTTTTCCCTTGCCTTCCAGAGTATCTCTTAACGAGCCATTAATTTGAAGGAATGGTGTCTGAATTTTCTTTTTAGAAAAAAAAACTACGAAAAATGGTTTGATATTTTCATATATTAATCAAGATTGTTTTGGTCACACGAGTTTATAAGCTAGTAAAGTAGAGTAACTTGACAGATACACTTTTTCATAAAAATACCTTTCATCATTTTAAAACAAATCAACATGTGATACTTATTTTACATTATTGAATTCTTGAAACTACAAACACTTGCTCCAAAATAATTTACTTCTAATCTTAAGTTTAGAGATGACAAAAATAGTTGTGTTGATATGTATCTGTGAATAAAATTTGTTACAAAATAGGTTTAGATAGTTTGACGAGTATATACGGATAAAGTAATTTTTATTTATTGATGGTGCAGGAATAAGGTACTCATATCCGCAAGTACTCACAATTTAAAGTTACATAAATACTCTTAATCGTGTATAAAATTAGTTTCCATATTAATATATGTTTTGAAATTGTTTATTTTATGTTTTGTTTGATTTCTTTTACTTTTTAAAAAAAATTGTATATTTTGACAAATATTGATGGATAGAAACTTGTTTAACAAATACACATGTAGGTATGAGACAAATTTACATCTAAAAGAATAAGTGGCTGTGTGTTACTATTTGTGCCCACTCTTCATTGTTATTTCTACTCAAGTTATTCGCAATATTATCATTATTGTATTTGTTTTAGACAAAGAAGCTGGTTTTGAACTTAGTAAAACTTTTAACTGATAAGCTAATACCATAATATTAATATTAAACTTGAATTTAATTATACTGTACTACTAACGAGAATAAGTACTTAACTTTTATAATCAAGTACTTATAATAATTTTTTTTTATATTGTCATCTGATTAGAGAATAACATTTTATAATAAGTTTATTGACTTTTTAATTTTTTTACTGAAACTTTTTATTAATTAGTTTAAAATTTATATTTGAGATGATTTTTTATTGGTTGATACAGTAAATCTCTTTATACTATCCGTGCTTTAAAATTATATTAACTAAAAATATATTTGATATTCATATATATTAATATTTTTAAATTTAAGAAAAAATTAAGAAGTAAAAATCAAAAGAAATATATAATATATATTCAAAGAAACTAGTTTAAATTATGAAAAATAAATAATTAGTTAATGTAAAATATTATATATATATATATATATATATATATATATATATATATATATATATAACCTGTTTAAATAAAAATTAAGCATGAATAATATTTTTTTAATGTTTTTCATAGAGTTAACAAGATAGAAAACTATTTTTATAAAATAAATTCAAACCAAATACTACTATAGTAGTGTTTCATTTAGTGTTTTTCAATTTTCCTTTTAAAAAATAAAAATTACTTCATATAAATTTCACAAAAACTATTTTTTAAATTTTGTGTATTTTTAAAATTTGTGTTCATTTAAAGACTATTTTTTAGAAGAAAAAAAACAAAACTTTTATTTGACTATAAATTCTCCCTTTTAATAAAATGGAAATTAAAAATTAGAATAAACACTGTCTACAGCTTGAATATTTACAATTTATTGTATTGATATTTTTAAATATTAGAAAAAAATAAAGAAGTGTAAACCAAAACAAATATGTAATATATATTAAAGGAAATTATTTAAAAATTATAAAAACATAACTAATTCATGAAAAATATTTAAAATAAATATTAAAATAAACATTTTAAATTTTTTAAAATATATATAACTATTTTAAATAAGATTAAACTAAAAATTAAACATAAATCATATGCATTTTTATAAAAAAAATATATTTTTTAAGCCTGTTATTTTTTTAAAAGAGTTGATAAGATATAAATTATGTAAAATAAGTCAAATAAAATATATAAGTAATGTTTGACTTTGATTTTTCAAATATCCTTTTCTTTAAAAGTATAAATTCCTTCATACAACTTTTTATAAAAAGCATTTTCAAATTGTTTGTGATTTTTTAACATTTTTGTTCATTAAAAAAATAATTTATTTTAGAAAAAATTTAAATTTTTTTTTGAATCTGAATTCTTCATTTAACAAAAATGGAAATTATAAAATAAAATTAGAATAAATATCAAGTACTACTGTCTAATTATATAAGCTTGAATATTAATAACAATTTATGTACCCACGTCACCTTCTTCAAATGACGAAAGCACCCTTCAATGTACACTTGTCCGAGATACCCTATTAATACTCGTCAGCGAGAATTCCGAGCCTAAACCCGCAAAACCCTAACCATACACTACTTTTCTTTTTTTCCTACACTTTTCATTTGCCTTCCTCTGCCTCGCTTTTGAAAACGCGCGTTTCAGGCGAAGATGGTTGGCGACAACACGAAGAAGTTGAAAGTCGCCGAGAATTTGGAGGATAGCATCGACGGCGAACTCGTCCTCTCCATCGAGAAGCTGCAAGAAGTCCAAGACGAGCTCGATAAGGTTCCACGTCACCATTCTATGCTTAACTCTCAATTTTTCAATATCTCAATTAAAATTCATGTTTTCCACCTTTTTAGGTTTTCATTCTCCGTTCTGTACTTTCGTGAATTTTACTGATTCCTCGAATTAACGTAAACCTAGCGTAGTATGAATTGTATAAATTGTGTATTGATGGTGAATTTGAATTTGAATGTCGTTGTAGATCAATGAAGAGGCGAGTGATAAGGTCCTCGAAGTAGAGCAGAAGTACAATGAGATAAGGAAGCCAGTTTACGATAAGCGAAATGATGTCGTCAAATCTATTCCTGATTTCTGGTTCACTGCTGTGAGTTTCTTTCTTTCTTTCTGTTAATTTGATTATTGTTAGGATGGTTAAAAAATTTTAAAAATTATTTATATTCTTTTTTGCTTGTGTAGTTTATGAGTCATCCTGCCCTTTGTGAACTTCTGAACGTAGAGGATCAAAAGGTTTGGCTTCTTTCCTTACGCTTGCTGAAGTTTTGCAATTATGTTAAATTTAGTTAGATTCGGTTTATTTATTTACTTATGGTGTTTTGTGAGGTTTACATGAGAGAGTGCATGCATTCAATGTTTTTATTCCTTTGATTACTGATAATACCTGTTGATGAAGTTTAATTCATTGCCGGCATCCTTTGTTTGGTAGATATTTAAGTATTTGGGTTCTCTTGATGTTGAAGATAATAAAGATGTCAAATCAGGCTACTCAATCACCTTTGTAAGTTTTCCTTGCTCTCTTTCTCACCCTCCCTGAAAATAAAAATTCCCTTGTATTTATTTAAGTGGTGCTTTTCTTTGTAGAAGGGATTTAGAAATCACTTTTAGATCATCCTGAAAATTTATGGTCTGTGTGAAGTCAATGTTTGTTTTATTCATTGAAGAATAACCAGATGTTAATTTTCTACTGACAAAATGACCACTTTTTAATTATTTCTTGTTCAGAATTTCAATCCCAATCCCTATTTTGAGAATACAAAGCTTACAAAGACTTTTACCTTCCTTGAAGAAGGAACAACAAAGATAACTGCTACCCCCATAAAATGGAAAGAGGGCAAGGTAAGGCTATGAATTCACTTTTTCTCCCCTATCAGCATCTACAATTTTTATTTTGCTTTTTTTTTTTCTTTGAAACATAATCCTTAAATGCACAGGGATTACCCAATGGACTTGATCATGACAAGAATGGGAACAAGCGGGCTCGTATTGATATCAGGTTGATGCCTAAATTTTTAGTTTTAATTTTTTAGCACATTAATATTATAAACAAAGAAAGCAGATCAACTTGAGCCTTTTCTTTTTGAAAAAAAGAAAACATAATCTACTGCTGGAGGCTGGAGTTTTCTTGACCTACAAATTTGTCCGTGATCACAACTTCATGCATTACATTTGAATTGATCAATTAGCAGATCAAGAAAGGGCACCTAGTTAGTGATGCCTGCTTGGAATTGGATTACTAAACCATATTCCACTTTTGATTCAGAAGACATGTTCTGCATTACAGTATCCATTTTTTCAATACGCTTCTACCTGTAAAACTTTTCTATGTTGTAGCATACTTTTCTATACGAGAATAACTATTTAAAAGATTAGAATATGGAAAGTATTGACCTGTGAAGTGTTGGTAGAATAATCTTTTTATACCTGTTACAAGTCTCCAGTCTTGTTTTGAAATCTTAACAAGGATGAAAGCATGCAAATCCTTGATGCCCTGACCAACCATTTGAACAGGGTAATTTGAAGCAAGACATAGAATAAGTTGGTGAAGCAGATACTGCAGCTTTTAATAAAACTTCTTTTGTGTGTGGACATCTTAATTGTTAGTTAATTATTAATTATATTTTGAAGGAAATGTTATTAAAGCTCCTTTCGTAAATAGTTCATGAAACCAATGATTATTATTTTAATTTTCTTGTGCCAATAAATGCAGTTTCTTTAGTTGGTTTAGTGACTGTGAGCAGAAAGATGATGTGGATGAAATTCATGACGAGGTATATTTTTTTTCTGGTCTTATAAAATTCTTTCCAGATTGAAGTTCTTTAGGTATATTCTTTTTTTCTTCTTCACATAATCACATTAGTCCTAAAGCAATATTTCACTCTAAATGCAGGTTGCAGAATTAATCAAGGATGATTTATGGCCAAATCCACTCACTTATTTCAACAATGTAAGTTAAACTTTTCACTTTTTGTATCTTCTCTTTTATGAATAGCTATTGTACTTTCAGATTGCACATATTTATTCATTTTATTTTTGCTATTTTTTTCATTGTGTTTCTAATGCGTAAAAATTGACTCGGGAACAGGAGCTTGATGAAGAGGATGTTGATTCTGAAGCTGATGATGAGGTAATTGAAGTTCCATTTTTTCTTACAAAAAGTATAGGTGATTGACAAATATGATTGGAGTATTGATTTTTATGTTTTATGGAATCTGACAAATGACAATTACTGGATCCATGCTGAATTCATCCTAAATTCAGTCAATGGATACACAATTTAATATGCAATTATTGGAGGCCTAGTTTAATGTTGAGCATGTACAACCCACTTCTAGGAGTCATATTTTGAACTCCAGAGGTTTAACTGAATGCTTTAATTGCTGTTCCTGTTTTTGTGTAGTATATATATTTAGAAAACGAAACTTGAGAGTTTAGATTGTCAAATCACCTATGTGATGTGAATTCTTTTTAATAACTGCTAGAATATATGAAAATATTTTATTATATCTTCTTAGAATATCTTAGACTATCCTTAGTATTAGTTTCACTTTATCTGTCTTGAATTTGTGAATAGTTACCATATTTCTTTATCTTATCATGACTTGTTTCCTTAATTAGGATTATGATTCGTATATAAGGGTTAGTACTATAGGTTTTATGAATATATCAAATCAAATATACAAATGTTTTAATACATCTAAGTTAATATCAACGCAGTGTTTCATTCTCTTTTATCTGTTTTCCTCCCTCAATATCTAAAAGTATATCATTTCAACAATAACAAGAGATTTTTTTGTGAACACACAACAAAATGCTAAAAGTTGTAATCATCATATTCATGATCTGAAAATAACAAAGATGAACTCATTTTTAGATGTTTGATGCCAAAAGAAAAAAGGAAGAGTTACCCGGCTGATTGCTATTTTACCTAAGAATAGCATTCTTAAAGTTTTCAAGTCATGTTAACTTGTATTTTAAATTAATGACATTACAACTTCCAAAATATCATCATATCAAGTATAATTCTCATTGGCAGGAAAACGATGAGGATGACTCTGAAGATGATGACCAAGAGGAGAATGACGCTGGGAGTGAGGATGGCAATCACAGTTGAAAAATGCATTATGGTGCTGTTCCCTGTTTATTTGTCTGGTTGAGTATGTAAGGCTTTTAGGCGTGGTGAGCGTTTCCATTTTTTCGAGGTGTTAACTCAAGGTGGAGCTATATAGAAAGTGGTTCTTTGACCATATAATTTATTAATTACCCTGTGAAGTTGTTTCGCTGGTTTCAGCCTTCATGCACTTTTTTTGTGATACTAGTAACATACTAGCTCTCTATCGGTTCTTTTTTGTGGAATTACATATTAAAATTACAGTATTTATTGTATATTTGGATTTCTTGGCATAAGGATTACCCTTCAAGGCATTTTACCGATATAGAACCATTTCAAATGCTATGTTGATCTGTTTTCCTTCGACCTGATGGAATGATCCTTTCATCCCTTTTCTACCGATACAGAACCATTTTATAACACAGTTTGCTGTCACAACTGGACATAAACTGCATGTTTCATTTGAATTTATGTTAAACATAGATACAGTCACACATGCAGTCGTGGCCAGTTATGACTTCTTCTATGCAACTAGCATCAATACATGTTAACGTGTGGAGCCGTCAAATTGTGACATGTAATTACTTAATGTTGATGCAATAATGAGTGTTTGCACTACGGAACAAGATTGTCATATCCCCAAATTTACTGTTTTCAGAAGCCTGCGAGCATTTGAATGTGAAATTAAATTCCTTCTTGGCTCATGGGATTCAAACGTACCTTGAACTTATGCAGGCAATTCTAGGTATTCTTTACAATTCTAGGTATTCTAGATTTTAGCTTTTTTCAAGCGCTTGTTCACCGAATTTTAATACGATTTTTCTATACATTTATTGGGGCATGTTGCTTTATCTCTGTAAGAAATCAAGTTTCATTACGGTACTTTTTCTGTTTAACTCCCACTTGTCCACTTATATATGTACTTTCATTTTGGTTGATTGCGCTCCTCTTTTTTTTCTTTTTACAAATCATCCACTCATTATTTTCTATTTTGTCTTGATTATCTTGATTTCTCATTTTTTTTGTCAGACATTTTCTTGTTTTAGTTCCTCACAATTTTGTTCGATTCTATTCATCAACTTGCATGAATAGCATAATTGGTGTCTTGAATTGTTATGACAGATTTTACAAAAATAATCGCAAGGATTTTTTTTTTTAAAAAAAATATACACAAGGCTGAAGGCTCAACCGGAACTAGACTACACGATTGGGCTTAACCATGCGGTGACTAAGCCCGACCGTATCTTGGACAAAACTTAACAACATCCTTTCAATTTGAAACTCGAAATTGCAAATTGACATGAGAGGCCATGAATTCTTCTGGGGGCACAAATATATATCAGATGATGTTGATGTGGGTTCTATTATGGACATAAAAAAAGGTTTTGCATGGTATTGCATGAGTTTCTGTGGAGTTTACCACAAGCAGCATCTATTATTATGGTATGACAAGCTCAGAAGATTGACTACTCAGTGGCCCCTGGATATTGGCAAATGTACTTGCAAACGAAAAATCTTTTACCGGGTTGAATAGAGTGAAGTGAAGTCATGAGCAGCTGAATTGTACTAGTGCACTATTATACCCATAACATAATCAAAGGATATTTGTAACCTTTTTGGTTGGTCGGTGCTTTACGAGTATGTTTGCAATGCCCAGTGGAACAAGTTGGGATATTCATTCTTCAGTAGCCAGCAATGTTTGTTGCCTCTAGTAAAATTGTTGCTTCACTTGGATTGTATATATCATCTTAGAGACACATCGAACCAAGGAGAGACATAATTCAAAATTGAAGACCCACGTGTTTTATGCGGGGATAATATGGACCACAAACTTTGCACCACATCAAATCAAAATGGAGTTTTATCGGTGGCATTTTCGAATTGACCACGACGTAGTATGCCAGTGAAAAGTATATATAATGCGTTAAGCATCATGTCAACATCAGTGTTCCCAACCTGGCCACAAGGCTGCTAACATCAATTTATTTTCCTTCCCCAAATTGAGTAATCTTTGATCTGATAGTTAAGCCTTTTTTGTCCAGGAAAATATTTCTTGATAAAATATGTAGTTAGTCTAGTATGCAATGTTAATATAGATAAAGAATATTAATTAATATGCATTATCAATATGGTTTTGTGATCTCGGAGACAGAATTTTATAGTCTAATTTTATTCAACTTAAATAAGATTATTTTATACCTTAGATTCTAAACCGTATAAAATTTTGTGCTTAGATTCACTTTCTTAAAACCAAAATTCTGCAAATACAATGAAGTACAGTTGGACATTAAATAGAAAATCTTTGTTAGGGAAAATTTTAACCGTGATCAATCAATTTGTAGGAACTTATCACATTTCCAGAATCAATTCTCATTGCTATGCTAACATTCACCTATATTTATGTTTTTATTGATGTATTGAAAAGAAGATGTTTATTGAAGTAAAAGAAAATAAAGATGTTTAGCATTTTTTTTCCTTTTCAGACGATTAGTGCACTTTACTGAAAATTAAACTAAAAAAATAGTGAAAATTTCAATTAAAATGAATTAAATAAATTAAAAGATGTTTAGTATTTTTTTCCTTTTTCAAAAAATATCGTATCAACAATATTTTTCGGTTACAAAATATTCTATAAACATAAAGAAGAGACTACTTCAATACCATATATTTAAAAAAATATCATATCTTACTAACTATTCACTTGTTATATGGTATTGATTTAATGTGGATATTATAATTTACAATTACTCTTCATGAAACATATTAATCTCTTTTGGAGTTGCAGACAAATGTGATTGAAATTGTCGCGAAACATATTCATATGAAAAATTGCACTGGATGACATTTCTCAGCCCAAAATATTAGAATTACATATCAGTCTCCTTTATAATTATAATTGTGTAAAAGTAAATATTACAACATTCAGGCATGTATTAGAATCACATGTACTTTGACAATGTGTCCAAACAGACTATGATCTCCTAAAATAAAATCTTAGCCAAGACAAAAAAAGCCAGTTGAGCAAGAAAATCTAGCTGTGGCTAATATTCACCCAATAGTTTCATTCTTCCTTCTTTCTATAGGTTTAATATCTACAGGACCATAATACAACATTTTAACATGTGTTGGAGTTCAGCTCCAAAACTGATACACATTTGTGGATCCATGATCGATCTCTCAAAGCATTGTTGTCCAAAAAAGAGAGAAATGTTTTGAATGAAGTGTTATTTTCAGCCTTGAGGAGGGTTTAGAAACTGAGGCAGCTTTTTCAGACACAGCAAAAACAAAATTGTAACAGAGGGCTTTGGCATTTAATTTTGTGGCAGAGTGTGGCACACGAGAGGGCATGGCATCTTCATATATCAAATTATTTTTGGAGACAGTGAAACTACCATAATGCAAAAGCCAAAAGCAGACAATTTTTTTTTCAGATTAAAAAAAAAGAGAAAAAAAAATAAAAATATATATATATATATATATATATATATATATATAGAGAGAGAGAGAGAGAGAGAGAGAGAGAGATTATGCTAGCTGATGCTGAATCGAATGAATGCCCCATTGCCCTATGCTGTGCTGAAAATTATTCTGGAACATGAACAGTAAAAGGTCAATTCAGAATTCATCTTTTGGAGAATAAAGTGACAAGCCGTGACCAAATCCTATATTTGTGCACTGAAAAAGTAGCACGTAGAAAGCACAGATTTTCATGAATCTTTTTCTACCTCTCAGTGGAATAAATAGTATGTTACGCTTCCTATTTTATCAAAACTACCTTATCTTCGTTTACATTACATGATATATGATATTACTGTCAATAAGTCAATTTAGCATTGTATTGGCATTTGGCATTCATATGTATGCATTCTAACATATGATTTTGTTATTAGATTTTTTTCAAATGAAAGTATCTATTACCAAAGCATCAAGTACTCAAATTGATCACTCATCTCAAACATTTAGATTGTAAAAAAAATCTTCAATCTCAATAATTCTCTTAAGATATTATCCTATAAATATCAGAAATTAAAGACTTTACATCATCAAGCATTTTGAATAGTGTAATTATGGTAGAGTTGCTTAATTCACTTTTAGTGATTCTAATGATATTACATAAAATTCAAGAACTTTAACAATTTCTTCCCTCCAAATTACGGTTATACTTTTTAATAACTTAAAATGTGTCTCATAATTCTTAAAATTGATTTACTTATATAGGTGGCAATTCTTATATATAAGAATTATTACGTCAATTGTTTTTGAGTTTAAGAATCTCATAAGCAACTCGAGCTCAATGAAGATGCTCTTATTCCTTTATGGAGATGAGGATAGAACATATGTTACCCTATTAATTTTTTGTTGGGGGAATAGAATTGAATGAGAATCATTTTATTTTATTCTGTAGGCCATGGCCGGAAAGGATACAAGGGTGTGAGAGTGGTTTGAGCACAGGGCAAAGAGGGCATTCACACTATTCCACGCCATGCATTGCCATTCATATATAGTTCAAACACAAGAGACTGTTGGATTAAATGACTTAATTATCATGTTATGTTTGGAAACAGGCCAGCGACAATCACTTTTTAAGTATAAGTTTGTTTTTATTTTCGAAATGGTCATTTGTTGTTTAAGTAAATAATAATTTGTATAAAATTTAACAACACTAGGGTCACCGTTTATATTCAAATTTCTTCCACTCGTGGGTGTGCATATATTAGTATGTGATTAACGACGTTGATGTTTGAACTAAGGTTAAAGTTTAACTAAAGATAAACTAACTAAAGTTTAAGAAAATTAGCTTTAAATATAAAAGGTTATTTTCTATTAGTTTTTATAAAACAAAAAGGGTATCAGATGTCTCGATAACAAAGTCTAATTTATATTCTTTTTATTTAACGTAAAAAAAATTCTTAAAATTTCTTTTAGATCTCATTTATTATTGGATAGGTATTGGTTGAGGTGCATGAAATAATTTTGTTTAATCTAAAGATAAATTTTAATCAGCAAATATTAATTATTAGTGTTTTTTTTAACATAGAGATTCGAACTCAGGATTAAGGAGAATGGCTTAATATATAGCTGAGGATCAAACTTTTTTTTTTTACTTTTTTCTTCTTCTTTTTAATTTTGAATTGAGGATCAAGCTTTTGAACAAACATTAAAATGAATTAATAAATTAATTCATCTCTACCATGCAACAAGTTAATGTAAGAGTGTGCACTAATAATGCCCACCAAAAATTGTAACTCAAGAACATCGTCACAATGCAATAAAAGAGTTAATCGTAGTTATATTTTTCAGGATTTGAGGTTTAATTTCATAATGAAGGTCGTTTACTTCTCTGTTTAAACCCATGAAATAAATTAATAAACACATGACTCTCAAACCCGTCACCAATGATCATGGTCCTACCACACATAATCGCATGTATTACCTTTTTTCTTTTAGGGATCGCATGCATATATTACCTTATTATGTTGGTGAGATTAAGAGTATAGTATTAATTAAGGAGAGTATAAAGAGTACTTCAGATCTTAATACAAGGATAAAGTAAAGAGCAGAAGAGGGAAAAATTAGCAAACACAATAATCCATCAAGCATTGGGATGGTTAATACACCACTGACCAAGAAAAAGCGTTCCTAACTTTGATGACAAGCAGGACCAAACATTTACAATATCAATTAATTACCCCACAAAAAATCAACCTGATTGTTTTTTTATTTTAAAAAACAATAATCTGCGCAGCCACAAACAGCGGAGAGCTTCTAACTAAAGAATCATCCATCTGCATACTCTGCAATTTTTTTCTTCATGAAGGCGAAAGAAAAATTAAGTGATTGAGCACAAATATGGTTAATGTATTAAAGTTAAATTTTAATAGTTTAGATATTATTTAAATTTAATCTTTGATAAAAATAATTTTTGATTTGATCGAATTTTAAATTAGTTAAATTATATTTTTTCTTATGAATTGGAGGATGGCACCATTAAAAAAAAAAAGAGGTTAAGGCCAAAGAAAAGTAGTCGCTGGCTAGAGTTTAGGGCAGCATGCATTGATCCAAGCAAGAGAAATTATAAACAACAACACACTATGCAACACTACTTTTAACATGCATGTATGATTGTTCCAACGCCACGAGCTGAGCTATAGCTAACTCATTAATCATTCCAAAATGTAGTGAATGTGAATGCTTTCGGTAAATATTAATCGTTGACCATCCTTATGAGACCTTTTTGCAGCCACTAATACTTTTGACATTTCCTCAGTCTTCACCACGTTGAATCGCTGGTTCTTTTAAAACTAATTACTGAGATGGTACCCTTTTAAAAATTCTATTATATTACTGACACAAATCTTCCTTTTACATGCGCTGATATTACTGACACAAATCTTCCTTTTACATGCGCTGATATGTGTGTGTGTGTGTGTGTGTGTGTGTGTGTGTGTGTGTGTGTGTGTGTGTGTGTGTGTGTGTGTGTGTGTGTGTGTGTGTGTGTGTGTGTGTGTGTGTGTGTGTGTGTGTGTGTGTGTGTGTGTGTGTGTGTGTGTGTGTGTGTGTGTGTGTGTGTGTGTGTGTGTGTGTGTGTGTGTGTGTGTGTGTGTGTGTGTGTGTACGTTTCAATTTTTTTAGTATTTAAAATAGACTTTTGTTTCAACTTTATGAAGTCGTTAATTCATGTCATGACTTCTTAAAAATTAAAAAAAAAAAAAAAAAACCTGCACGCGAGATATAGCATATTAGAACCAGTGAAAAATATTACTTTTTTACTGTATATATGTGTGGCATATAGCAGTCGTTAATTACAAAGTATTTTTACAAATTTAATTTTTTTTAATCTATTATTAGATTAGATTTAGTTAGACTTAATATTTATAACTCATTTTCAAAGACGCGTTCCGTAAAAATTCAACTAAGATTTTTTCCCATAAATTTATGTGCATTGGCAACTGAAAATTATGCTCAATGATTTAACATAATTATTAGTATATTATAAACTCAACAGTTTGGTTCTTCGGGAAAGGATGACTTAATTTTCTGATTTTTTTTAAAAAAAAATTCGGCAAAACTTAATTATCCAATTACCCGCGGATAGCATTTTATTAGAGAATTTCAAATATAGTATTTACATGAATAGTTTAACTTTAAATAACATTACTTAAGTTTTTGTTTTAATGAAACATATGAGAGGTGAAATTGCTTATATAAGCATTGTTGCTTACATAAAGGTGTAATTATATATTTAGTTTTTAGAGTTTTTAAAATTAACTTTTTAGTTCCTATAGTTAATAAGTAGATGTTTTAATCCCTAAAATTTAATAAATGAATTTTTTTTTCCTAAAGTTTATATTTTAATCCCTAAAAGGTCATTGTCATTAAAAATATTTAATTCATGAAATTAAATTTTTTTTAGCGATAAAGACATTTTGAAAATTAAAATGTAAACTTCATGAACTATAAAATCTACTTATTAACGATAGGGATTAAAAGAGAATAAGTTTGAAAACTATAAGAACTAAATGGATAATTAAACCTATCATAAATAAAATATTTTCAAAAACATAATAAGATCCATAAAACTAATTTAAGCACTTATATTAATAATTTTAGTATTGAGGTGAATTTTTGTTTAAAATACTAAAATTTATATGAAATTATAAGACCCACAAAATTATCATAAACAACTTATATAAAAACATCTTTAATAAGAGTATTTACATGAGGTATTTAACTTTAAAAAACAATTTTGCTTAACTTCTTTCCCCACCAAAATAAATGATTTGACATTACTTATATAAGTAATTGTTGCTTAAAAAATTTATATCATTAATAAAAATATTTTTTAAGTATTGTAAGACCTACAAAATTAAATTAGTCACTCACTTTAATAATTTTATATATTTGAGTAAATTTTATATAAAATATTTAAATTTATGTGAAATTATAAAATTCCAAAAATGATGAAAAACAACTCATCTAAATAATAGATTTTAGATGTTCTAAGCAAATATGTATTATTGATTCTCTTGGATTTTATGTCCGAAATTTTCAATATTGGCCTATTTAACAATTTGACGGGATAACTTTCAATTCGGCGCTTTTGCATAGATGCTTTGCTGTTTCATTGGACCTTTCTATACTCTTCGGATAAGATGCTCTTACGTGGACTGATACAGTACTATTTCATTTTGCCTCTTTGGTACGTTTGACTTAATTTAAAGAAATTATCTTCTGGAGTTTAAAGAAAAACTGCAATGGACAAAACAAAATTGCATAGTATGCAGTTCTATCATTCAATGGTTGAAATTAGTTTAAGTAATGTTTGATGTTAATCTTTTTCTTAGGATAACACATTATTTTTAATGACGTGTATTTCTCTTTTTCTCTCATTCTCTCTTCTTTTTTTTTTCTAAAAAAAACAATGGACAGAAAATTTCTGTCTCAAAAATTTGCAATTGAGTGACATGGGTAAACTACTTCCTTAAAATGATGTTTTTCACAAAAATCGAGTAAAATTTTTTGTGTATAGTATTCTTACACACTCTTATAGCTTGCAAACCTAACACTTTCACTAGATAAAGTCTCTTAGGATTAATGAGTCTATCTCCTGCACCTCTAAAATTTTACTTTTGAGTCACGGCTAAAAACATTTAGATCTTGATTGTTCATATGAGACAAGCAATTATAGAATGCGATGAGCCAAATGTATGAGACTCGATATTATAAATTCAATTATCTCATTATGATCTTAAATGAATATATACGAGCCAATCTTTTATATATATTCTCTTTTCTCTAACAAATCAAATAATAAGAATGAAAAGTAACGGTTATTTTTTAAACTTGTTCCTTTCAAGCAAACAATCGAGTACTAGTAATACCAATTACGTACCAACTAATTAATACCAGATGATTCACTAGTACACCACACACCGTAAGTGCTGTCTATAGATTTGTTGTTCATGACGTGACCTAGATCAGTTGAGGCGACGTTGTTTGATTAGAAAGCTGAATCATTTCTTGGTTTTACTTGATCGAAATCTAGATGACCCAGTTCTTAGAAATTTTTCATGTCAAAATGCATGATTTATTGTTAATCACTTATCCAAACTTTTAAAAACTAATTTTATGATACTTTTAATATAATTATTATAAAATTAATAATTTTATCATAGTGTAATTTGTAATTGGATAATAATATAATATTATTTTATATTATTAATGAAGAGTTTTTCTTTCTCTAATAATAAATGTAAATTAAAGAATATCATTTCGGTTTGTATAAGTTTTTGTTGTAAACATCAATCGAAAATGGATCCAAATTGATTAGTTATGCAAAACAATGATTCAAAATAATAATTTTAAAAATTTTGATGTAATTTCATCAATTTTGGATTAGTATATAGTTTTTTTTAGATTGAATAGTTAGAACAACAAGTTTATTAAATTTTATAATAATTATATTAATAATTTATTTTGATTATTTGATAGTATAATTTGTTTACATTGACAGTGCATAATAATTAAATTCTATTTATGTAATTTTAATTATTTGTCGCATTTTCTCAATTACCATGAGATATGATGAAAGTTGAAATAAAACGCATAGGGTATAATGTAAAATGTACAAGTACATTAAAATTATTAGTTAGGTTTGCATTAGTTTAGTTTTAAAAATACCAACGGAAAACCAAAATGAACCAACCAGTCATAAAAAAAATGGTCTAAAAAAATTCAAAGAGATTTTATTTTTATTGGCCTTTTGGTTTTGCTGGATTGATTGATGGTATTAATTTTGGAAGTTATAAAAAATAGGAAAAATTGAAATTGAAACCAAGTTGATATATAAAGCGCCTAAATTGTCTAAAAGCAGAGTTCAGAATTCTTCACATAAATAATGACTCTAATCAACGACAAAAGTTAATCAAAAGAAGATAGTTTAAGAACAGTTAAAGTCTACAAATTAGTTAAAACAAAGTGCGAATTATTTTAATATTCTACGAGGTTTAATATAATTAAATGATTATTTTTAATATTTTCCCCATTTTTAATACTATTCTAATTAACTTCTCTTTCTTTATAATAATATAATTAAAGAACGGGAGAAAGTTATATTAACAAAAGTATATTAGCGTTATATATATTAAAAGGTTTGCGCATGATAAAAATAATATCATGAATAATTACGCTAATTATTTTAAAAATTTAACAAATTTTCAGAAGTATTTTTTTTTGTTGGAAAACTAACTCTTAGTAAATATTATCTTCAGTGCTTTTTTTACGAAATTATCATCAATTCTTATTATAAAAAACATGATCAACACAATTCTTAGTAACTATCACTTATTTTTTTATAAAAATGATGGGGAGTAGGACAATTCTTAGAAGAAAATATGTTGATCAATACAATTAACCAATAAATGGTCCCAGAGTAAGTGCAATCATCTAACTTATAACTTATGTTTATTCATTTGATTGGAGAATTACATTTACACCAAGAATATATAGAAAAACAAAGAAATAAAGTAGTGGAAATTGGGTAATGACAGAAATGAAATGATATGTCAATGCCATGCCTTGAGAGTGGATGCCACGCGGCATGCTATGAGGTACGATGTGAAGTGATTTACTAATTTACCCCTTTCTATTGGATTCACTGGGCGCTACTTTTCATGAAAGTGCCCAATAGCGGCAGGCAAAATGCTAATAAAGAAAGTGATATGACCTTCATTTTTTCTCCACACCCATTTTTATTTTTAAAAATAATTTATAAACATCTCTCATCCATTTGATACTTTTATTTGGTTTAAATAATAAAAAAAATACATATACTTACATAAAAGTGTTTAAAGTGTGAAGTAGATTATAATTGAATATAAATCAACTAACACGAAATTATTAGAGTTTAACTATATGACTTGAATTTAAATTTTAGATATACATTGTCTATATTAAAAATAATGTTGTAAAGTATAATTATTATTTTTATTTTAAAAATATATTTACACATAAAAATAATAAATTAGATAAGATACATATATTAAAGAAGACACATGCTTATAGAGTGTGGATGGCAATAATAATATCAATTTGTGTATATTACACTAATATGTGTCTTTAATGACGAAATAAAAAAAATTAATTTGAGGGCCAAGAAAAAAATATACAAAAAAGTTTAATATTATATATGCATATTTAATATATATATATATATATATATATATATATATATATATAATTTATTTTTCTTTTTTCTTTTTTTTTCTTATCACATCATATTACATGTAAACTAAAGTTGTAATTTTCAAGTATTACTTTCCAACAAATTTTATAAGGGAGGGGCATAAAAATATTTTTGAAGTTATTTAAATACACTTAATAAATATATATATATATATATATATATATATATATATATATATATATATATATATATATATATATATATATATATTGTAACTTTTGCTATTATTTGGTTGATGTAAGCCAATTACAACAAAATGTGTTGTTTATACCTTTTAATGGGTTATGTATGCACTTTAGACAAAATAATTTATTTATTTTTCTCAAAATTGAATTTTGCACATTTGCAAAACAGGAGATCTGGTTCATCAGAATCCAATTGATTTGTTCTTGACATATCTAGTGAGAAAAATATTTATTTAATAAGACGAGTAAATTCAAATCATATGATCATACAGGGGTAAACACTAAGGTTGGCCTAATGGAGAAAAGGTAAATGCATCAGAAATTAGGTTCTAATTTTGCTATTGTTGTTGTACAAAATAAAACATATGTAGGTGATAAAAATTAAAAATTATTCAATGATCACATGACTTTCTAATTTAATCCAGATCTATATATAAATTATGATCGTATGATTTATATTTCTTCCTCTCATTCTCTGCTACAAGCACTCATTTCATATATATATATATATGAATTTTTAAAATGGTCATGCACTAACTATATTTCAATCTTGATTGTCCATATACATTTGTTTGATCTAATTTTTTTCACAATAAAGATATACTTTATATCGTTAGATATATAAAATTTATATATAAAAATTAAATGACATTATTTATCTTAATATCTAGGCTTATTAAAATTTTCAAAATAAACATTTATACATTTTCAATTTTATAATTAATATTTATTTACATTTTAAAGGTTATAGTAAACTTTAATTAATAGAGTATAAATTAGTTTTTAAACTATAAAAAATTAGAATTAATTTATCGATTTTTTTTACAATTAAATTGATGAAACTCAAATAAAACATTATTGTAGATTAAATTGAGCAAAATTAATTCTGAAAGAAGTTGGTAGATGTCGATCTATGATTAACCTTATTTTACTGCTGCTGCCATCAATTGTTTTTGGGTAAACGTAGTTGCCACAACATAAGGATGGGTAGATACTATCATCAGCAGTGAGTGTTTCTGTGTACTCTCAGTCTCAGCTCCATGAACACCAAGATTCCAACTGTCCAAACTAAAGAGGCACTTAGCCTTAGCCAATCCCATCACATAAGGCTTCAGATGCTCACCAAATTGTTGTCAAACGTCATTGCCAACTAATTAAGATAAATATACTATATATTATATGATTTCCTTTTGTCTGCATCTCAGTAGCATTATCTTTGTACTGTACATTAATAATTGGATATGATCCTAGATACAGCTAAATGTATGTACCTTATTATTTTTAATTAATTAGCATCCAACTCGTGTTCATAAAATTAGCCAAATATGTATCGCCCATTGTTTCATTTCTTCTCATAAAATAATTATGATCACTAGACGTTGTTTTACCTTTCTAGCTAGCTAGTCCGCTTATTATTCCTCGTTCAGTCACAAGATAATAATAATTGGTGAGAGAACATACGCATATTATAATGTATTCGATTATAGAGGAATAACAATAGTTTCACTTCGAATTTGTTTAATTCAACTTAATTTTATGCACTTAGACAGCCAGAATCAAAAGTGGGAAAATGTACTTAGATAAATTATGTGAATTACGACGCATGCTTTACAGCAGTTATTTTATTAATTAGGTATAATTAATGCAGTGGAAGAATGGTGTGACGTAGAAGTTTTGGCGGGGAGAAAAGATATTTTATTTAGTCGTGAATTATGGTGACAAGAAAGAACTAGATAGATAGTGGAATCCAAGTCCTCTTTGAAATGTGAATGACAGCAACCGCCAAACACAAAAATACCAATTAATTGCTCTAGCTAGTGTCACTATCCTATATCCTTCCCCATCAATTCCTATTAATCTACCCTATCTCTATAAGGTTATAATATGCTGATTTGATTAAACTTAGGGTTAAATTCTATTCAAAATTCAAATAGATATGTCAAGTTACGGTTGGGCTATGGTAACTCAAGCCCGAGTGGGACCAAACATGCATTGACCTTTGAGTTTGATACTGTTGTAACTCGCAAGCTTCCTTCTCCAATTTATTAGGAAATTACAGTTAATTTGGTTCCACTAGATATATGGACGAGTTTGGGTTATGATAAAAGATTAAAAGTAAATATTGATTATTTAATTTTACAAGAATGGTTTAATTATGTTTAAATACAATTAATTTTGATATTTATATAAAACCAAAAGATCATAGTTGGGTATATTTTGTTTTATCTCAAGTCTTTTTTTAACTTACCATGCTACATTATTACAAAATATATGTTGATTTTGTGGAGGGTAAGCTGTCATTTTCAACATGACAAACATAAGTAGCAAGGCATGTATATGTGGTAATTAGAAAGGGCAGCAACAGTTTTAATATCTACCTGGTCCACTTCTCTGCTTCCAACGCAGGTCTGCAAAACCCTCGTGGACAGGACACAACACGTACATTTTAGTCCATCGTTTTACGTAATACCAATATCCGTTTCAATTTGACTGACAACAGGAATGTTAAATTGCTTTTATTCTTGGTTAGGGATTAGCTAAATATTTTTCAAACAAGAATATAGGATTAATTAAACGATGAATATGATTCACTGATAGAGTAATTCACTAATTATTAAGCATAGATTAACTATCCATGTCAAAAACTCTATACACTTACAATATTAAGGTGTGAGAATAATATATATAATTAGTTGTTTCATGTGTCTCATGAGTTATCCTTCATTGTTTCATGTACGTGGAGAACGTGGAATTTTTTAAACATTTTTATAATATCTTTTAATTTTTTGTAACAAATGGTATTTTTTTAACCATACACTATGAAACATAAGAAAATGCTATTGAATAATTAATAAATATTTAAAAAAATGAATTCAACAACTCAACCGTACGCGGAAACTTTTTTTTTCTTTTTTGAAAGCTGCAGAAACTATTTTCTTAAAAGTGTAAAACTGTAAGAAAAATATATATTAGGAAAGAAATGAGATTTTACTTTTAATTTGAGACAACAAAATTGTAGAGTGTATGTCAGTAGGTGCATTTATATAGGGCATGCATTTTCTTTTATCTAGGTTAAAACATGTTATATGTTTGATTTTACTATTGAGTTTAGAGTCGTTATCAAGGACTGAAGAGAGCGTTTAAAATTTTGTCAACTTGTCGGTACGTTAGTCTTTGCCTTTCTTGGCATGTAATTTTGCGACAAGAGCTTTTACATGTGTGGAGTAAAAAAGCTGAGGAATCTCACGTGGGCGCTTTCTATTGTGTCCTAAAATTATTGGAATTAAGTTGCACATTTATTTGGATTTCCAGTTTCTTTAAAAAAAAAAGAAAAAAGAAAAAAGAGAGTGGGAAAGAAAGTAGGTGGGAGGTCGATATTCTGTAATTTGAAAGAGGCCATAATAAGCATGTTATTATAGTATTTGTTATGTCTAACAAGATTGTAAAGTGCCGCAATTAGCTTCTAATATATTAGTAAGTGCATTAGTTTTTATATCCAAGAGAGAGACAGGGATAGAAGAAAAGATATATTCCTATATGATAAGATAGCTTAGAAAAATAAGCGTGGATAAATTATTATAAAAGTTTTATGTATGAATATATTAGTGATCATGTATTATTACGGTGCTTCAATTTTTACTATATTTTAATCGTTAACATGCTATGGGTCAAACAAAGTGGATTGCATATTGAGAAATTACTGTCGTGAAAAGTAAAAAGAACGCAGCGGTTAATTGGATTTTGCGTTGAATTGTTATGCTTGTTTACTTCTGTAGCTACGTCACAATAAATTAATTACTTGGTGATTATATGCAATGCAAAAACCAAAAAATTGCCCTATTTTTTTCATTTTCTGTCTGAAAGGGAAGGTCTTGTTTGTCGTTATCCAATAGTTGCTCTTGCATGTGATAATAACTGATCAAGCAACTTCACTATCTAAGACTAACTAAAGTACAATTCAAATTTTACTCTCACTTCAAAATTCAAAGTTAAAAAAAAAAAAAAATATTTCCTTATGTAACTTGCAAGAAGAAGAACTGCGAGGAAACTAAAATGGAAAAAAGGAAAAAGCTTATCTACATTCCCGGAGAGTCGAGAGTTTCATGATTCACTGTCATGCTCAATAAATCAATACTACTTTGTTGGTGTTAGCCTCATTTGTTTCCATCATATAAATGTCACACACAGACTTGAAGTGTCACTTTAGTTTAATTATTTTATTATTTTCCCTATAGCTAGTTTAGGGATCAATGCCAAGTTCTATAACAAGAAACTATAGCCTCTTCATAAATGCAAGGAAAACGAAATTGGGTTCTGTGGAAGTTGGGTCACGTTAGCGTAAAAGGAACAGTGTCAGCCTCAACTTGAGGGGAACGAAACCCCCATCATAAAATTAAGGAGTCCTAACCAATAGAAAAATGATGAAATCGACCTCTCATATAAACAAACATAGTGACTGCTTGTTCTCTCTGAAACTTTACAAGGATTTAGATCCATTTCCATGTGCCACTTTGTGGTCCTAAGGGTAAAGATGATAACCCGCAATAGCATGTGTGTTGAGTGACTACAAAATTCCTCATGCATATATGTTGTCCTTTTCCCTTAAATCCTTGAAAGATCTTACGCATATTGTGGTGTTTCAATTCTAATTGCTAGCTATAATGATTCTCAATTGGAAAACGCTATTTGTTTGTTTGGATTAGAAGTTCAATTGAGAAAGGAATAGTCATGTAAAGATGCCTATTAAGGCATTTTATAATAGACAACTAAGCATACCCAAAGGGTAAAAAGTAATGAGTATGATACTAATTTTGGATAATCCATGGGATGCTTTAAAATGAGTTGCTAGGGTCCAAGATGGGTTTGTAAGCATTAGATCGAATGATAAGTGTTAATGATGATAACAAAGGGGTTGTAATTGATGTGAAACTAAGGGAAACAAAAAGATAAGCACTCTAATTAGGCCCATAGGAAAGGCAAAGGGTGGATTGAGGACTCCCAGAGTTCCCCAGCAAAGGTGCAGAACAAAAGGGCAAAGGCCGAAGGCAAAACCAGAATAAGGCGGTATTTTTTTAAAAAATTATCAAATGAGATAAAATTTAAATTAATATTTACAAAGAAATAAGTCATAAAATAACTTATTAATTGAAAGTCATAAATTATATTATGATTTTTATTTTTTTTCTAAGACAATAATAAATAATGCTCGAAACTTCTTTCAAAATAGAATTCATATATTTGACGATATTAAACATTAATTAATACTAGTGTATGAAATTATTAATTTATTTAATGATAATTGTAATAATTAATTAATTTTTTTAAAAAAATTAATATAATTTAATAAATTATAAGTTAATATTATTTGTTGATATTGATAAGAAAGTATCTTAATATTTTTGTTAAACAAATATATATTGTACACTTTAATATTTTTATTTAAATTTAAATTTTTGTATTATTATTTTACTTTTAAAAACAAATAATAGTCCTTAACATTAACAAAAAAAAATATAAAAAATAAATTAAATAAAACAACATACAAAATATAAAAAATATTAAATAAAACATACATTAATTATTTAATAATTAAAATAAAATACTGAAGTTATAAATTATGACTTTTAAAAAAATTAAAATACTTAAAATTTAAAAGTTAAGTTATATTGAAAAAAAATTAAAGTCTTAAATTATTTTACTACTTTAATGAAAAATAAAAAATGATAATACGGTTTATGACTTTTAATTTATAAGTCATAGATTATTTTAAATTTTATCTCAATTAATAATTTTGAAGAAAAAAATAGTCGGAACGAAATGATTACTTGAATGAGACGGGACCCGCTCGATAATCTTTCCTTTCCAGGTCTTTCAATTTTTTTACTTAGGATCGGGTCCCACTCCGGCCACCATTGTCTTCATGGATTGAATGATAAAAAGAGCTCCTCACGTGGAGTCTGAACCAAAGAGCCTGTCCAACCACAATAAAAAGCCCAACTCCTTACTCCTCACAAAAACCATACACAAAATCAAAAATAATTCCCTGATTTTTCCTCTTCCAGTTCAAGCTATAGCTTACCATGTAACCAAAATGATTCATTGATTTAAAAACCATATTTAACAAAAATAAAATCAACACAATATAATTAAAAAGCTCATCAACAGAAGAAGAAAGCAATTTCTTTTGCTGAAAAAAATCATGCTTTTTAAAGCTCACCCATATAATTCCCACTCATTATCTTTGTTGCTTAAAGCTCTTGCCCTTCCACCTCTCCCTTATCTCCTCTCTCACTCTTCTAAACCCCATCAATTTCAAAGCAAATTCCTTCCCTTACACAAAACAAATAACTACACACACATCCCTTCCTCTCTTAAAAACGAGAAAGACCCACCATACAAAAACACATACAAACACAATCATACTCAAAAACACAAAGACACACACCAACAAGTTTTATTTCCTATTTCCTCTTGATGCGATAATGGAGGGAGGCGACGATCTCCAGCACCACCATCGTCAGAACAACTTCCCATTCCAGCTACTTGAGAAGAAAGAAGACCAAGAAACCGCGTCATGCTCCACCTCCTCCCCTTACCCTTCCCTAGCAATCTCCGCGGAACCGAGCATGTCCAATTCCACCCGATCCAACCAGCTCTCGGCGGCCGAGGCTTCGGCGGAGGCGGCGAACAGCAAAAAGCCTCCGCCGAAGCGCACCTCGACGAAGGACCGGCACACGAAGGTGGACGGGCGCGGGCGGCGCATCCGAATGCCTGCCCTCTGCGCCGCCCGCGTCTTCCAGCTGACCCGCGAGCTGGGCCACAAGTCGGACGGCGAAACCATCGAGTGGCTCCTCCAGCAGGCGGAGCCCGCGGTGATCGCCGCCACTGGCACCGGCACCATCCCCGCCAACTTCACCTCCCTGAACATCTCCCTCCGCAGCTCCGGCTCCTCCATGTCCGTCCCCTCCCAGCTCCGGTCCTCCTACTTCAACCCCAACTTCTCCCTCCAACAACAACAACGTAGAACCTTCTTCCCCGGCATAGCCCTTTCCTCCGAACACAACACCACCACCAACAACACATCAACACTTGTCAATTTCCAACAATCCAACAACCTCACCACCACCATGCTGCAGCAGCAGGCCAAGCCGGAGCTTCGCGACGGCCTACCATCTTCCTTAGACATTTCAGACACAAGAACAAACACAGAAGACCCAAGCCGCAAAAGAAGACCAACTACAGAACAACAAGACCTATCCCCCACCACGCAGCAGCAGCACCACCAAATGGGAAGCTATCTCCTTCAATCTAGTGCAGGCGCTATTCCAGCGAGCCACGCCGCCAACATATGGATGGTGGCGAATTCAAACTCGAATCAGGTCATGAGTGGCGATCCCATGTGGACCTTCCCACCGGTTAACAACAGTGCTTTGTATCGGGGCACCATGTCCAGCGGCTTGCATTTCATGAATTTTCCAACGCCCATGGCGTTGTTGCCGAGTCAGCAACTAGGTTCTGCTGGGAATATTGGTGCTGTTCATGGAGGAAGCAGTAATAATAATAATCACAATAATAATATGAATGAAGCACATTTGAGTATGCTTGCAGGGCTTAGTCCTTATCGACCTGTTATTGGCGTTTCGGAATCTCAGCCGAGTGGCTCGCAATCGCATCGAGGAGGTGCCGATGATCGACATGATAATAGCTCCAGTCACCACTCCTAGAGAGGATATATGCGTATGCATATGTGATGTGATGATGATCACCGTAAATTCTTCTTCTTCTTACTTGTGGTGTAGCGTGATTGGTGATGAAAGATGAAGGATGAAGGATGTGTTTAACACACGTGAGGTTTGGTTGATCTTCAAAATTCAGTTTTATTTATTCCCAAAATTAATTTTTTGGCGTGATTAATATAAGGAAGGAGGAGAGTTTTTTTAGGGTTTGGCAGATGACACTATTTAACAATTGGGTATTTGGCTGCCTGCTTCTTCTTTTTTTTTTTTTGGGTAAAAAATGTCTTCTTTGAGTTATTTCACTACACGATATCTTATCATCATTGTTTGTGCAATTTTTCTTTTCTTTTTAATTTTTATTTTTTCTCCTCATAGCCTTTTAATTAATTGCTTTGTAATTTTATGCTTTATATGTTAAAAGAGAAGAAAACGACTCGATCACTTCCATTCCATGAACTTTGCTAAGTTTCCTACCTAACAGGCATTTGGGTTGTTTTTCTTTTTTCTCCTTCTCTCTTTCTGGGCCACAGAGCTCGTGCGGTAAAAGGGATGAAACAGTGTTACCACAAGACTAATGTAAAAAAAAAGAAAAAGAAATGGTTGTGTTGTGGTAGTGGTATAGTAGTAGTAGTAAAATTACATTGCTTTTTGATCATTCTGAAGGATTCTAAATCTCTGCCATGAATCTCGAGGTTTACTGCATCAATGATTAAGATTTTTGAGAGAGATGGGGGTGATAGGACGGTGGGGTCAAAACCTTATCGGTTCCAGGTGTTGGCTCAGGTGGTGGGGTCCGGCTGCTGGTTATTGCCCAAACCAATGTACAATGTCACTGACAAACAGGTGGATCATTCTCCATCTTCTGTTTTCTTTTTTCTTTTTTTTTCTTTTTCTTTTAGCCCTTTTAAATGGAGCAGTTGCTGGCATCACAGAAAGATCCATGGTGAGTCTTAATGACCCTACTGGGATATGCCCCACCATTCCATCAATCAGGACCCTTCATTTGTTGGGCCATGCCAGTATTCAATGCATGATTGGGTCTCTGCCCACCAAAGAGAAAAACGTGGAATCTCCAAGTTTCATGCCCTTCCCCCTTCTTAATTACTGTCTCTCTTCAAAACCCTTTTCCTTTTAAGACTACACTCTTACTACATCAAATTAAATTGACAAGTATTTTTTTTACTGGAGTTTATATTGTGTGTTCATAATCCCGTCCTATAAATGTATTTTTTTTATCATTAAATGTTAGTCATTAGTTAGAATGTTAAGAAGGAAGTTCAATATATAACCTCTTCATCTTCCTTCTTTTTTTAACTATCAAATTAATCTTATAACATCTAAGATAGGATAAAAATATAAGCACATAGAAGTTAAATTCTAAATTTGACTTTTTTTTTAAAAAAAATATTAGTTATTGTTGTGTGTTTTGGAATCTAATAATATCCCTTTGCTAAATTTATAAGGAACATCTATGCTATGTTGATGCAATTAAAAATTGGTAGGGAAGGGGGAAAGCGAGATTAGGATATTCCCTCCACTATAAAATTATGTTCTGCACAATGGGATTCGAAGCTAACTTTATTAATTATGGAGATCACGTCAATAACACGAGTGTAAAGTAAAACAGCTATGGAATGAAATACATATATGCTTCTAAAATCATAATCAGGGAAGCCCACAATCTGCGACTTGATGAGAAATGGTCGATGGAATAAGGTACCTTGGCGAGGTTCCAATTATGGGCACAAAACAGTAAGCTAATAATGACACTGCTAAGATCGATGGTTCCCACCTAGCTAGCTAGAGCTGTCAAAGCAAATCATAAGCCAGATCTGACTGAAATAGCTATAGCTACCGTTTCTCGTACTACCACTTGACCATACAAGTATATATAAATCTGATGCAATACCAAATCTTGTATCTTCGTCTATAATGGAGATGAAGTTTTTCTAATAAAAATAACACGAAGATTTCATTCCCATATTCTGAATATAAAAGATAATTTTGCATGTGCGCTGCAACGTAACTAATGTTTTGTATTAAAGGAACTGGCTGAAAGATTGTTCTTCTTTTCAGTTAAGACTCGATGCATTTACAGCTTCAATATTTCCGATGTTAAATTCCAATAATCAGAGTTAAATAAGGGTCCTTCATATTGGTCATGCTTTAATTTGCTGTTTTCTGTTGGAATTGCATTAGATGAGTCCATATATAGGATTTTTCTTGTCATTATTTATTAATTCTTGCATAAACATAATATAGGTTAATACATATTATGTTTTTGTTAGGTTAATAATTCTTAGCCAAAATTTTCCCGACATCGTTTTTTATTAAGGAGTAGTTGTGTTTTTTTTTTCTTCTGACTGATAAAAAAGAATACGTTAATACACATGAACATAATAATTTTAACAATTTTTTAATTATTATTATTAATATAATATATTTTAAGTTTTTGTTAGTTGTGCAATAATTTTTTTATATTTGCTTTTATTACACTTTCTATACCAACTAAAAATTCTGCCTTCTTTTTCCCAGAGCAAATATTCGATCCTTTGAGTCGCTCAAATAATAAGTGTTAGTTATTTTAATTCATGTTTTTATAAAATCAACACTTTAATTATTAATTTCACGAAAAATTATTATTTTTAATTTTAGTTTTCACGATCATTAGTTTTTTTACCAGAAAAGATTAATGTAGACAATATTTATAAATTAAATCAAGATTATATAAAATTAGGAATTAAAGTAATTGATATTTACAATTTTAAATACTAAAAAATGAGTAAATAAAAATTAATGATGTCTTATTATTTTGATATCTTCTTAATTCTTGTAACATAAAGAAGTACAAAATGAAATTAATATATCGACTAAATGCTTTTTCTTGTTAGTGTATGTGCTTAATTATGAAATGTTTGTGACACCTAACTTTTAGCACTGTGTTTAAATGATTATAAGCAAATGATAAATAATAATCACAGAGTTTTAATTATGGATTTTACGGGTTAATTGATCACATCCGTTTTTTTGGTGAACTTTAATTGGCAACCATTGCAGTATTAGTTTCAAATATCAGTATTTTTTTTAGTTGCAATAAGTACCAAAATTAAGTAGTCAAACTTTGCAAGGAGAGCATTGTAAAAAAAAATGAGAGATAGGAAGATGGACAGAAAAAGCAAAAAAAAAAAAAAAGAAAAAGAAAAGAGAGAGAATAATAAAATAATATATTATAAAAAAATTGTATGAAGTTTTTTTTAATGAAAAAAAATATAAATAACATAATTCTTTAAACAGTGGTGATTCCAAACAAATCATGAGATACTCGAGTTAAACGGGTATCTCTCTATTATTGTGATCCCACATGCTACTGATAGAGATCCTTATCTCCTTCTCGATCCTTAAGCCAATTAACAACAATTATTAGCATGAAGCCGTATACATCCCCATTTGAATTCAAATGTCACAATATATACATACCAACTGATTAAATTAAATTAAAGCTAGACATATAATTTAATTTGTTATTATTTTGTCAGATAATGAAACGTTTGATTTGTGACATATGTTATGTTATTTGTCAAAAACATAGGATAATTGTACTAATTAAAATGTTGGCTTACCTTGAGTGGAAAATACGGGTAGGATGGTACCCCATGGATCTGAATCTAATAAGTGACACCGTACACATAGGCACAGGATTGGTCCCCCCATACCATATAGGTAAATCTTATACCCTAAAAAAATGTAGCATGAGTTAGACCAGCTAGGACAGCAATTTCTGTAAATTTGTGAACAAGTCGGCTAGATTTTGGGCACAAAAGTGGGTGCTAAGAAGCAACAGATTATATATATATTTGGCCCATAATATCCCTAATTCCTTTGTTTGGGTCCCAGAAAATCTCTTAATCTTGCTATGGTTTCTCAGAGGCACCACCACCATGGCGTTTAGCCTACAGGTTGGTGGTTACTAGTTACGACATAAAATAAAAGTAATTAGAGGTGTAGACCCACCACCATCACGTCCACTCAGTTTTTGTGTGTGCACTTTTTATCAACATGTGTTGGGTAGGAGCCCATTTCCCATTTATTGCTTTGGGTGCATTTAGAGGGGGAAGATGATTAAATGGGAAAGGATCATGGCTCCCCAATTCAAATTCGCATCATTTATTAACCAGGCAATTGCTTAATTAACTCCAATTTATAACAGATTGATCTGGCCAAGCATAGACCAAGATTCTCCGCCAAATTAGTAAGCAAAACATTCAAAGTTCGTAATAACTATGGTCTACTCAAGCAATATGAAATCATAAAAGTATCATAAATTGCAGTAACTGTCGGCAGATAAATGCTTCTCAAGCGTGTGTGTGTTCTTTACTCTACTCACTGAATTCCTCTCATTTTGTTTCACGTTGTGGCACCCATTTTTATTGTAATTTTATAATATTAATTTTTTTCTCTCACTATATCCTTAACCATTTATTCTAGGGTGATAAAATAAAATAAAAAGTATAAATGAGAGATAGTTCAATTAATAAAATTTGAAATATTAATTATACTTCTTAACCCCTGTGTCAAAATATTAAACTCCAAACAAAAGCGAGAAGGCTGGTTATTAGCTACGCTAGTTCTGTGATTATTGGACGCAACAAGCCAAGAATATGTGCATTATCTATGTTATACATCTGTGTTTAAGGAACCTGTGGTACCCTTCCTAATCATTAAGGAGCAGCTAAAATAAAAAAACGCTCAGCTAGTAAACCTTATTTGAAGCTATAGTTATATATAACTAACCTCTAGACCACTAATGTAGCGCCGCGTGTCTCTCTCTCTTTATATATGTATATAGTGACATGTGATAGTTTGGGAGGTACAATAATGCAAAAATGCAGTTGCCCAAACACGGTGAGTCACATCCCTCACATGTAATGTTGGTTGATCAGTAAGAGAATTTGTCCTAGCTTTTGGCCTGGTGCACCTATAGCATATGGACTCTAAAATGGCGAAACAAATGAGCATCCATTTTGGCTGTCTTTCTATTTAGGTGCATGCTGTGTGTAGTTTTAGTTTTACTTTCTAGCTCAGCTATTGCCAATTGGAGACTAAAGATAGATCATCATCTATTTTAGGAAGACACAAAATTTAAAATTATATATAGGCCGTAGCATATCTATGATACTCCTTCCTAGTATGCTATGTTGGATGAATTGGGAATCAAATAATGATGTGTGTAAGACAATAATCACCCAAAGATGATTATTAATCTGCAAATTAAACAAGTCAATGTCAGAATGTTATGTCCCCATAGGCTCGTACTTAATAAGTCCACCACTTTTGTGTAAAAGAAAAGAAAGGTCCTCTATTTGTCGCACTCAATTTTGATTTATTGCTGCTTCCTTTATCTGATGTAAGTTGATAATCTCTGGAAAATTCTTTTATTGATATATTCAGAGGTAGGTTTACTGGGGCATTTAAAAGCTATAAGTAGGGAACATCCTTTTGAAATCATAAGGGGGAGGAAATTGAAGAGACCAGGACAAATTGTGTGTATCACTTTCAAAATGAGTCTTGCTAGAGGTCGGGCCCTGCTTCCAGGAAACATCAAAGGAGGAGATTTGAAATTTTTAACCACATTATTGCATAAATTGCCTTAAGAGATTCAGTCTAAATGATATATGTTCATAGCATCAACACTCGTGTATAGTATGACATTGTACCGATGAATAATGCATTTATTGTGTGGTAGATCAATTGATCATCCTAATAGTGCTGTATTTTTCTTTTTTAAGATTTTCACAGCATGGTGCATTTATCTATTCAGTCATCTGTTTGTAAGTTTTATGTTATGATTATAATGTCATGGTTGAAATTAAGGATTGTTGTATATTATATTACAAACAAATGTATTTTTTTATCTATAATTTCCCATTCATTAGAACAATGTCAATAATATGCTCAATTTTATGCTACAACTTTCCTAATATTAGACATTTTGATCCGCTTTTTCTTTTAATTTTTCCCAGTTCACCTTTCTTTATAAAGCATGATGATCATCATATCATATGTCTTCTCCTTCGTAACCCTTTCTTTATCAATTATCATGTTATCTTTTTATATGGTTTGTGTGATAAAGGGAGGCAGTAAAATATTTTTAACCCATAATTTGAAAAAGATGACGAGGTGTATAGTTGGACCATCTTATAGCTTGACAATGACAACAGAATTTAGATTCTTTAACTGTTATTTATGTTTGAACACATTGATATTGCTTCAACCTTCAAATGGGTCTTCCTTTCAGTGTGATGATTAGCAATCTGTACTATGTTAGCACTAATGTTGTATCAGTATCTGTCACCAAAGAAGACACAACATCTTCCTTTCTCCCTGGAAGTAATCCGACCTAAACCATCATCATCTTTTGCAGATAGAATATGAATGTGCAAGCTGTGGCTGAGAACACGCACACGCACTCTGCACCTTGAAATTAGTAAAGGGTAACTTTGATTTCAACTTTGGTGCTTCTAGCCTAGATTGCTGGTATAGTATAGCAGGCTAATTTCCATAAGCTATGGTGTCGTGTTTCTTGTCTCCTTTCTCTTGTCTTGACACATGTATTGTAGAATATGAGTTGCACATGTGAGACGTGATTTCTTTCCTTGATATTAACCCTTCCTTCCTTTTTCTCCCCGAGTTCTTGCACACGCATAAAGCAGTGTGATTGTGATGTGCTCTGACGTCCAGTGAAAAATTAGAATGGTGAAGCTTGACCGACATAAAAAAAAAGGAGCTATTTTTGGCCACTTATTTTGGTTTCTAAATGTTCTAACTTTACAACAAAAGTTTAAGATACTTATAGCATTTTTACTTGATGATTTATTCTGTTTATGCAGGTTTACTGATGCTAGAATTTGGCTTTTTTATTTTCACCATGAGAAGGAAACACCGACACGGCAAAGCTCAATTAGTCATTATTCATGCTTTCAGGTATAACCTTTTGCTAGTTACTTGGTGAATTTATTTGTGAAACCTTTTTTATTTATTTATGTTGATGATTAGGGTCATATTAGGTTGGTTATTTTCTGAGGATTTCAACCAGTTATTTCATCTCTGAACTTTGAATCTATGTATCAATGAATAGATGTAGAAAAATAAATAAAATTGATGCCATTTCTATAATTCTTGAATCATTGTATCTGTGTTAGAATTTCAGACAACACCCACCAGCCTAGACTAATGATTAAATACTTTTATAGGTCAACTCTGGGACAGTTCCCACAAAAGCACAAACCATGATGCTGACTCAAGAACTCCCTCCACATGCACCAGAAAAGCAACTTGTAACTCGTAAGCGCCATTTGAATACTCAAATCTGTTATATAGTGTGTCAATACAGTAAAATTGTATTACCTATGACTAGTAAATTGTAAAGTTACACAATGCTATTAAAACATTTCATTCTTCATTTATCAACTCAGAAGTCTCACGAGAGACACTCTGAAATACTATATTCAGCATATGGCTGCAAGAATATGTGATGTTCTCTTCAGAATTCTTAATTGTTAAAACACAGCCCTCTAAACTCCAATCCTGTATTTTTTTTAATTGGCAATCTGAAACCCTGCAGCCATGTAAGCCGCTTTGCTCAGATTTGTGGCTTCTGCTGATCTTCCATATTTTCTGAGGTGCGATGCTGCAATTTTTCACACATCTTTTGCAGAGCTTTTGGGTCCACTTTGACCGTCTGCTACAATATATACATCTGTTAAGGGTCTTTCTTTTTTTTTAATGCATCTGTTAAGAGTTATTTTTAGTCTTTTGTAACAAGGCGTGTTAAATAAAGTTCATAGACATATTTTAAATTACATAAGTTAATAAACTTGTCATATGTTTAAGTTCAAAGAATTTTCAGAATGATAAAAATAATACGATGATTTTAACTGAATAGACTTTTCAAACAGTATTGTCACTCTTTTCTAGCAGACGAAGAAGTTAAAAAATCTAATTAATTAATTGACATCAATTTTAAAAATAAAAATAACAACCTGGCTGGGAAAACAGTAAAAGGGAAATAGATGAAGGGGGAGAGCATCTTGTGGTTCCCACCATGGGAGGTTGCCACACGCTTGGGAAAAACCATAAACCTTTGATCTGATGCAACAGTGTGGACGCCACACGCTTTTGTTTTCTATTAAAAAAATTCACAACAGTTATGGATCTGCCTTGCATAATTGTCCAACGCTGCAGAACATGAAAAGTGAATCAATATTTTTGGGAAAAAATGTCTTTTTGTTTCATGTATTTTTTTTTAGTTAATTTTGGTTTTCGTCTCCAAATGAGTTTAGTCTTTTAACTTTAAAAAAAATATCAATTTAGTTACTCTTCCAACTTTACAACGATAACAAAAATCACCATTAAATGTTTTTCTCCTTGTACTCAATTATAAAAAAAAGTTTTATGAACTCAGATATATATTTTTATCATTATAATGAACTCAGATATATAAGTAAATTTTAAATACGTACCTATATTACCTTCACTTTATTTAATGATACTATTTCAAAAATTTCTTTTAATTGATTGAGATTTTATTTTCAATGACTATTATATATTAATATCAAATTCTATTGAATAATATTTTAGAAAAAATATTTATTAAATTTAATTAGTGTAATTAAATAACATTAATTAAATTTTTAATTAGCATAAAATTATTTAATTTAACTTATATTTGAGTCCGGAGGATGTAAGCTTAAACTTGAAAAGGAACTAAGTTTACATACTTTTAAAAGTTGAAGATCTAACTTGGTTCGTTTAATAATGCATAGATCAAAATTAAGTTTAAGCAAAAAGATATGGACTAAAAATATTTTTTCTTTTATATAGACAAAATTTATTTTTACGAATAAATATTATGGGGAGAAATAAAATTATATTTTTTTAATTCTATGATTTATTTTTCATAATTTCAATAATCATAAAAGTATTTCTGTTACAATATTATTTTGTTTTTAATGGTTGGATCAATTCATGAACTACCATTAAAAAAATTAAAAGAACATTGGCTCAAACTATCCAAGATATCCTTCTCCAAAATGTTCCTAGGTAATGTTAGCATTTGGGTATTTTTCTTTTTGGGCCTATGGCCCTCCTCAATGCACACAAAAAAGAAGAAATAAACCATACTGTTAAAGTGTCGTTGTAACTTTTGAGGATATTAACCTGCTTAGATTTTTTTTTTTAAATCCTAAAAATCTAATGGTAATAATAAATATTTAAAATACAGAAAATTAGTTTTAGAAATTTTAATAATACAAGGACCTTTGATTAATTTAACGAATTATATGTTTGTCATTCACACATTAAAGATAAAATAATATAATAAACAAATGTCTGAATAAATATAAGTAAACGTACATGCATGAAATTACTAAACTATTATCGCATATATAAACTATAGAATGAAATTATATGAGTTTTTTGCTGACAAAAAGAAAGGTTACTACATTATTGTTGTATATATAAACGATACATTTTTTTTCTGCAGTATATAGATTTTGTCTTGCAAGTCACAACAAACGGAAGAGATGTGAGAGATTGATGTTATTTACATAGTTTTTTATACTCAGATATACTTTTAATTGTTTTTTAAGTCAAGCGATCATTTTTATTGCTAAATTCAAATGCTCATCAACAATAGTTAATTAATTAAAGATCTTTTAAATTTGCTAATCAAATAAGGACCTAATGGAAGATGAGGAGGATGATAAATTATAAAATTTGCATTATTTCAATGCTGAGATGGATTATAAAAGTTGAGTTGCTATTTGATAGAAAGGACTACATAACCAAGACGAGTGATTAGCTAGTAATCAAATTAAAATAATACGAATTCACAAAAAAAGTAATAATTAAATAATACGTGGACGAGCATGATGATGGCTGCGAGCAAGTAAAGCAATTTTAGTATCCGAACGTTTTTGCCTTTTTGGTTTGCTTAGACTCAAAATTAAAATAAAAATTACTTTAATTTTTCGTTCTACACATTTAATAATTCTATATTAAGAACTTTTAATAAAGAATATAAATAATATTTATAAAAAACATAAATATTTTTAAAAATATAAATTTTACGTGAATGATGTGATGATATATACAAAAGGAAAAGAGAAAAATATGTAAACAAACGAGAAAAATAAAAAAGGGAATCATGAAAATGTACAAAAAGAAATTAATAGAAAAAATGACTCAAATGAGTAACAATAAATACTGTATTCAAATGGATAAAAAGATAATTGTAAAAACGAGTAAAAAAGTTAGTACAAAAATATATAAACGGGCAAAAAAATTGTAGAAAAAAATTAATAAGCTGCCAAAAAACAATACAAATGGGGAGGAAAAAAATATTCAAATAAGTAGAAAAGTAGAAAATGTGTACATGAAGGAGAAATGGATCAACAAATTATGCAAATGGATAAAAAATGGGCTGAAAAAATACAGATAGATAGAACAGAAATAATGAAAATGGATTGAAAATTGTCATTTAAATTGAGAGAAAACATGTATAACCAAAAATAAAATATTCATAATAAAAAATTATATTATTATTATTACAAAAAGACCTAAAAAAGAAAAGGATCACGTGGGGAACTCATTGGTGGTTGTTGATTGAAGCGAAGGAGCATGACCTCGCCACGCGCCTTCGCGTGACAGATGCCCTCCCGCCACACTCCATCACCACAACCCCAATCTTCTTTTCTCTCTCCTCTGCCCTAATTCCCATTTTCCCAACTTCAATTTCATTCTCAAATATTCCTATTCCAATTCCAATCCTATTCCTTTCGATTCCTCTTCCCCCAGTTTGGTAAGCAAAAAACCACTTTCCCTCTTTCTGCACACAATTTATCTTCCCTCTTTTTTCTATTCGGTCGTTTTCTGTTTGATCCTTGGAATTTCTCGATGCTCTGTTTTGGCTGCTATGAAGTGTGGAAATTAAAATTGGGAACTTGGTTTGTTGTTTTTTTTTACCCCTTTCTCTGATTGGATTGCGATAAAGGGAATTGATTTAATCAGGAAACATGGATTTTACTTTTTCATTGACCGTAAAAAGAAATTTCCATTTCTTGGGGTGTTCGAATTACTTCTCCTTTCGTTGTAAGAATAAAAAGTACATTATTGAAGTAGTTTTGTTTTTCTACTTTAGGAAATTTTGTTGCTGGAAGAATTGCTTAAGGGCATATAACTGGCTTTAATCACATGGGATCAGAGAGTGCGGCTCCAATGGTTGAGACATCAAAAAACAGGTCAGAGATTCTAATGTTTTCGTGAACACAGCAATAAGAATTTGATTTGCCCTGGTAGTTTCTTCGTTGTGCAATTCCTTTTGTAATTCTTAAGTTCAATTGGAGAAAACTTCCTTATATGATCTGAAACATTTGATGTATTAAGTTGAATAGTTGTTGCAAGTGTAAATATAGAATATCTATTCTTCGGTGAGTTTAAACTACAAAGCTATTACTATTAGTTACTTTATCTGGCTGTACTTGTTAGGACAAATTTAAATAAAAAATTGACCGGAACTATTGATAACGAGCAGTGGTGGTGGCAGAAGTAGTATACTAATAGTCTAATAGCACTACATTCTAGCTGTCTCTTGCATGAGTAGTTTATGTGGACTTTACAGGTTCTTCATCTGGATTCAGTTCTTGTAAACTTGATTTGCTTCAGGTCTTCTTCTGATAAAATGAACCAAGGGAAAGTCCCCAGGAAAATTCACAAGGCTGAAAGGGAGAAAATGAAGCGTGAGCATTTGAACGATCTCTTTCTTGATCTTGCCAGTGCACTTGGTAACCGCTTGTGCCATCATCATGTATCTTGAATATTTTCAAACTCTATAGTTTTGGTTTGTTGCTTTCAACATGATCTTAAGTGATTCTTATCTTCCTTTTTTTTTGGGCGGTTTTGGTGGTGGTGTGGGAATAGATCTAAATGAGAACAATGGAAAGGCTTCTATACTGTGTGAAACTGCCAGGTTGCTAAAAGACTTGCTCAGTCAGATCGAGTCCCTCAAGAAAGAGAATGTCACTCTGTTGTCTGAATCTAATTATGTAAGATTGACACTCTTTTTACCCTGTTGAGAGTGCTTCATCTTAAATAATGATACGTATGTGACATGAAATCCTTTCTATTTAAGTAATCTTTCAGCCAGTTCCTTGAGCAAATTGTCATTTCATCGTATTTTGGAAATTGATATTTTTGATGTCCCACTGTATCCTTGTATCTGGTTGGATTTCACATTGTCGCGTTCATTGGGCAGATGACCATGGAGAAAAATGAGCTGAAGGAGGAGAATTGTAGCCTAGAAACCCAAATTGAGAAACTTCAAGGTCAGATACAGGCAAGACTGGCTCAATGTAAACCTGACCTGAATGTACCTCCCCATTTGGAACTTGAGCCACTGGAGCAGACAAATTTTCCTGGACAGAATCTCCAATTGCATACCATAGAACCTAACTTGCAGCAAGGATCTGCGATTTTGGTTGTCCCCTGTAATCCTGATCTTCCACCTTCTTTTCCAGCTCCTAATGTTACCGGGGTCATGCCGAAATCTACATCTGTTGTCAGTAAACCACATGCCAGGTATCCCACACCCGCAGATTCATGGCCATCACAACTGCTTGGAAAGCAACCAACTTCAAGTTGATTTGTATTTTCTAGAGTTTTAGTTTCAGTATTGGTTTAACATGCCAACTAGCTTTCCCGATAGCAAAGCCTCTTTGGAGCTTTCATGTATAAATTATATTTATTCAATGATCTAAGAGAGTCTCACTCTCTTCTGTTTCGCCTTATCTAGGTATTCATTTTGGGTTCGAGTTAGTACTTAGTACATTCTCCTTTACTTTGTTTTCTCAGGCCTTAAAGCCATTAGTTACTTGTAGAAATGTTTTTGCGGTGCTTTTCCATGGCACCATATCCGATGTTTACTTGGCACTTAGTTTTTAAGAAACTTTTTATTCGGCACTTAACATGGGAAAATAATTATTTTTAATTTCGTTTATTTTTTCCTGTGTGTTTTCGCTTTCAATATAATAGAAAAGAAAAAACTGGCCACTACTTTTTATCTCTACTTTCGTAGGATGGGATCAGATTATGGTTGAATGGGAAATGCAATATATTTTTTTGACTTACTTTATTAACACAATTTCACGTAAGATTGATTAAATTAAAAGTCTTGTTCCTTATTTACTAGTAGTATTTTCTTAATAATAAAAACTGCATTAAAAAATAACATGTCAATGAATTCATTGTTTATATTTTATTGGTTGAACGAGAGGGACGGAGAACTTAAATCAAATGAAGCAAAGTCGGAATTCAAGTTCACAGCCTTCTACTATTTAACAATAAAAGACTTCACTAATAGAGTTTATCAGAACTTTTTGCTTCTTAATTATTAATATAGAAAAAGGTTGTATTTTTTTAAAAACTAGAATATTAATAAAAGTTGTAGACCTTTACTTATTATAAGTAATTTTATTTCTCCCATGTTTAATGCTATAAGTATAAAATGGATTAATATGATTGATAAACTCGAACAACCTATAGTTATTATAGAATTAATAAATAAAATCGAAGGTTAAAAGTGTTTTAACCTACCTTGGTTTCATTTGTCTTGACACAATTTAACATCCAAACAAAACAAATTTGAAATTAGTTATAAGAATCATTAAGTTTTGTTTTTTAATATCACTTAAATGGCAAAATTTCATTGCCATGGTTGAATATAAGGCAGTTTTATTGTCATTCAACTTTTTAGCTGAGTTAGTTTAGGAACCTTCCATTTATGTTAGTTTGATAGTAGGGAGTCTTGCTTAGATAACATTAAAGAATCAATTGAAGGAACCTTCCATGGATAATATTACAAGATAAATTCATTTTCCTCACATGAATTTATATATTATATTTTTTTTGAATGAAAAAAAATAAACACAACTAAAAATATATAGTCTTTTATGTACTTTTTTTTTGGGTGGAAAGTCTTTTATGTACTTAAGAGATTAAATTTTGCTCTCCCAATAAAAAACAAAGTGCATCTTTGTTTTGACTCGATCTCCCAATAATTTATACTTCATACTTTTGGCTCATTCTCCATTTTTAGCAAACGGAACATAAACGAAGTAACTCTAGAAACAGAAGGAATCTCACGAAATGACGAGCAACAATTCAAATATCGTAGATAGAAGCACAAACGATAAAGACCCTACCATAACCTAACTTAAAACAGAAATGCTTACGAATACATATAACATATGTGGATTTTTTTATAAAAAAAAAGTGGGTTAGAGATTAGTTAGGACAATGTGGGTAGCAGCAATTTGGTAATATGTGGAAACCAAGGTTAATTTTCAGTTTAATTGTCATTTAGCACCTAGTGGAATCCGCAGCGCAAATCTTTATTTGGTGAACCGACCAACCTGATTTAGTGCCTCATTCGTATAAAGCATCAGTGACCGAGGACCACGGTGGTCCAGCATTCCATCCCTTCCACGACTGAAATCGAAGTCACTAACTGCAAGTGTACGGTGAGATTCGCATATGATTGTAGTCTCGGGTGCAGAGGAAAGAACCTCCCCAGCACCGAAGCCACTCTGTTTTATGATTCTCAGCAGTCACCACCACCGCTCCTTGTTCTTCTCACATCTGTCTCTGCTTTTGTTCTCTCACACGCAACCCACAGTGCCACTCTCTCTCTCTCTCTCTCCTTTTGAACGCCCTCAAAGGCTCAAACAACAGAACAGACACAAACACTAACACTCACTCGAAAGATCAATAATGGGATCTGGGGCCGGCAATTTCCTCAAGGTTCTTCTCAAAAACTTCGATGTCCTTGCTGGGTATGTTTTCTTTTGCTTTTTCCCTCTTCCTTTTCTATCAAATCACACCTTCTGTTGAATGTGCTTCTTTTTTCTCTTTCTTTTCAACTGATAAACATGTTATCTATTTTTGCTTCTATTGCAGGCCTGTCATTAGTCTTGTTTATCCTCTGTAAGTGCAATCTTAATCTTCCTCGTTTCCTTACATACACTATGTGTTTTTGTTGAATGTTCCATCTGCATTTATTCCATTGTCCTGTGAGAGGTCAAATTATTGTGACTGATTTATTTTTTATTGATGTGGGTTTTCGTGTTGTGCTGCAGATATGCTTCAATTAGGGCGATTGAGAGCAAGTCTCCCATTGATGATCAGCAGTGGCTCACTTACTGGGTTCTCTACTCCTTGATCACACTCTTTGAACTTACCTTTGCTAGAGTCCTTGAATGGTATTAACCCTTTTTTTTCTTCTTGTTTATGTTAATTGTTTTGGAAGGTTGTGAGTACTCATTAAATGCCATAATAAACTTGAGACTTGAGATTTTTGGGTGCAACTTGTTAGGCTGTAGCTTTTTGGGTCTTCTTAAGAAAATGCGGTTAATGAAATACCTAGAAATATATTACTAGTTTTTTAGCGGGTATTTTTTTTTCCTTCTTTCTAGAGAGTATCTCTATGCGCAGGCTGACTTTGGCCGCCTGCCAATTTGGGGTTATTCATTAAATCTTAGTGTTTTGATGATTAATTTGAACGTAATTTATGGGAAGAGAAATTAAGGAAAAAGTGGCTGTTAAATTGCTAAGTACATATTAGTAGATAAGCTTGAATGCAATGAGGTATTATGGAAGACACTATGAAAAGGCTTCAATGCAGAATGCTTCATAATGTAACTAGGGAATGTTGAACTACTGTAATGCATTTTGTGTGTTATATCAAGCTTTGTATGAGTTCTGTTGTGGCAAATATATATAGTTAGAAGAGCACAGGGTAAAGTATTTAACTTTTGGCTGAATTTTCACAACATATGTATATATGTATTTCAGGATTCCAATATGGCCTTATGCAAAGCTGATTGCAACCTGCTGGTTGGTCCTTCCTTACTTTAGCGGTGCTGCTTATGTTTATGAGCATTATGTGAGACCTTTCTATGTCAATCCTCAGACCATTAACATCTGGTACGTTCCAAGGAAAAAAGACGCCTTGGGTAAGCGAGATGATATTCTAACTGCTGCAGAGAAGTACATCCAAGAGAATGGAACAGAAGCATTTGAGAATATCATCAATAGGGTATTTCCATTTGTAGAAAACCCAGTTTGTTGTGGAATTTTGCTTTGTTTTTGTATATCCAACTTGTTGTACTAATACTAACGGTGCCATCTCTTTGCAGGCTGACAAATCAAGAACGGGTGGCGGTTATTATTCAATGTATGATGAGACTTATTGAGTACAATCATGTAGTTTCTCTGTCTTTCGTGGATAAGTGGATGCATGTACATGTTACCATGTTGCTGATATTTTATTTTTCCTTCTCCGTGGTGATATTTTACTCTTTTTTTTTCATCCCTTTATTGAGTTTTTATATCCCTGTAACTAGCTTTGGATTAGTCATCTATGTTTTGTATAATGGCTATGACACGCATGGTATATATATATATATATATATATATAATATATAATGTTAGTACAACAGCAGAAACTCGTTGATTTTTTTCTTGTTATATTATATCCCCCAACAAAACCCCACCATTGTTGGATCTTTTAATTACATAAATTCCACTATTGATTCCTTGATTATTTGGTCGAACTTTTTTCTTTCATTTTATTTCCATGATAATTTCCTTGTTAGGAACAGTGATATTTGGAGATGCTACCATCATACATTGCAATGAACAGTGATAAATGTTGCTTTGCAAGATGTGTTTGTAGCAATGTTATTTCAACATTTGTATTTGTTTGCTTTCTTTCCCCTTTTTTTCTCAGAAGTGTAAAGAAATAAAGTGTAGATACCAAAGTGTCAAGTGTCTGAGGAACATATTTTATGAATCAACAATCAAGGATAATAGCATAATGAATGGTTCTATCAATTTTGCACTTTAAATCTTTTTACTCCTGGTAATGACGAGTTAATTATTAGTTAACTTTTCTTGATTAAGGAATTCACATGTTAGTTAAAGTATTCACTAATAATTACTCAGATGAAAAGGATAATCAGATAAACTCTATTTTTGTGGAGAGATTAGCCATTATATCATCTGATTATCCATTCATGCTAACAAGATACAAGAAATAAACGCACCGTACAACTTTAATTATATGGATCACCGGTCTCGACGTCTTGTAATCCAAGACAGCATTGAGTTGAAAAAGAGCCTAGCAAAAATAGCATGCATACCAGCAAGGAGCTAGTTTCGGTGCATCGTTGGACTTAAAGAGAATCTATAGAAGAAACGTGGGTTCAATTTATATTTTAAAATACATAAATGTTAGAAAGATAAGGGAACAAGATAATTGGGTGTGAGAATAACTGAATAAGTAAGCTGAGAAACCTCTAGGCTTGGAGGTGGTGCGGTAGTTATGTACGTTCGTTAGCATTATGGGCCTTCTTTAAAAGTTAAAAGCTCCTTAAGAAACCAATATGTGCCTTTCCAACTAGTTTGTTCCCCACATTGAGGATGATTGAGATAAAAAAAAAAAAGGAAAAAGAAGTTGCAACAAATTGATTGATTGAAAGTAGTTTTCTCCTCAGACCCCAACCATTTTTACGGGACTGCCAAATTTGGTGCATCTGATTCTGAAGCACTGCATTGAAGATTGAAAGATACAACAAATTGAATGGAGGTTTTGGTTTTGGTACACATCTATTATTATTAGGGTTAATTAAATTTTTAATCCTTTTGAATTTTTGGTCGTTAAATTATTATTTTTTTAAAATTTGATCCCTAAAGAATTTTTCCTTGTTAAAAATAATCACTGTTGTTAATGTTTTCTATTAAGTGCATGAAACAAGACATATTAAATATCACATACATGCTACCTAAATTGAGATCTGTGACGTAGAAAAACAATTTATCATCCTCATCTATAATCTATGATGATATCCGTTGTAGGTGTGAGAAAATAGTAATTTTGCTCACGTCTTCAATATTTAAGAGTAGGGGATGCAAGTTCTTTAGATGTCCAAATTAGTTAATTCAAAACTCCCATGGTTTGAGGACCAAATATTTTTTAAAAAATAATTTAGGGATCAAAAATTTAAAACTCCTATAGTTTGAGGACCAAATTTTTTTAAAAAATTCAAAACTCCCATAGTTTGAAGACCAAATATTTTAAAAGAATAATTTAGGGATAAAAAATTTAAAATTCTCATAGTTTGAGGACTAAAAATTTAATTAACCCTTATTATTACTATATTTTTCTCTGATTTTGGTTTAAAATTATATTCATCGATTTAACTAGTGAAAACCAGTTTATGTGATTTCTGTTTTGCTAATGATTTAGGGGAAATGTAATAATCATTACAAATCAAGCATGCGATTAATTTATTAGAATTCATTCCAAGTTATGAATGATTTCGCATGCAAAACGAGTACGACATATGAATTATTTCTAGCATTTGCATCAATATTTGTCAGCTGCACAAAAGAGAAATGATATTTGTACAGCAATTTGTATAATAAATTTTACAGCTGAGAGAAATATAAGATGTAATAATTGAAGTGGAGAGAGATAAACATAAAAAATATTATATTAATTGTTATATAAATAACAAATTTCTACACAAATCAAGACTTTGTTCACAACACCTCAAAAAACACTTGACAATTGTTGTGCTTTAGGCAATATTGGCTCAAAACTTGATCGGTTCCCTTCACTTGAAGCTTTCACACTACAACATTCAAATAATTTTTTGCTAGTTTTCCATACTGAAGTCCTATCTATTTTTTATATTATCCACCTATTATTAAGAGGTAGCATTAAAGGTATGCCTTTAGTTGCACTCACTGTAGGGATTGTATTCATGTCATTCTTTGGAGTCATAAAAGGTGTGTCTCTAATTGCATTCACTGCTACAACAGGAGATTATTTATGGTATTTCCTATTTAAATTGTTTGGATGATTTCATCTCTCCTTTCACTGGCATGAAAAGTTGAAATTCTTTCAAATTCAGGTTTTTTTTAACTTCCTACCTCATTGGATTTGATCCAATCTAGACATCGGAAATAAATTTATACTTTTATTAATGCAGAGAATTATTTAATTTCCCATTGTATTTAGGAACTCTAAGAGCGTTTTTAGTAAATAAAGCTCTTAAGTTGTAAAGATAAAAAAAAAAAAAAAGGCTTCATGCAAGAAGACAAACAAACAACAAAAATATTAGTGTTTCTTTCATCTATGCAGAGCATTTAATTGAACTGAAAACATTATTGGTCAGTAAAATGAAGTAATTAGAAGATGCCATAGGTAGTACATCAATGAAATATTATATAGTCAAATTGTATTTTTCACCTAGTTCAAGCTGCACTGAAACAAAATTTGAGCTTTCAACTCGAATTGTCTTCCATATGAAAGATAAGCAATTGATAGGAAGATTATTGTCCCTTTTTAACTCTACCACCGCATCACACACACTTTGCAAAATAATTCAAATACATATGGCATAAGGGAGAAGAAAAACAGAACTCATTGGTTCATTGGAAATAGAGACAAAGGTAAATAAGTTACAACTTCTGTCACTTCAATTATTGTCGTCTATGTGCAGTAACCTCTCGTGAATTATTTTGCCAGTGGAAGAAACATGTTTAAATATAATATTTTGCATCAAACAAATTAAGATAGTAACCTTCAACTGCAAATATCTAAACATCATGCAACATTTTATACTTTCCAATAATTCTAAATTCTAATAGTTAAAATATCATATGCCTGGTGTTCAAAATACATGAAATTTGTAATAAAAGATTTAGCAAATTAGTGTGAGACAGTAAACCAAGAATATCAACAAAGATAAAAGGATGAGTAAAGTGATCAGAGAAAAAACAAACCTCTATAAAGAACGGAGAAAGAGAGAGATGGAAAGGAGAAAAGGATGCAGTTACAAAATAATAAAACAATAAAAGATGGGCAACTGCGCAGTTACCAAATACCACGAAAAAGAGGAAAAATGTAGAATTATTCACTTATCAAGCACCGTTTCAATAAATTACAAGATACAAAGGCATCATTAGCACAGAATAATGTATAAGTTTCTCCTGACGTTTGAGGGTAAAGATGTCAAAAAAATAAGGATATTTTCTTTATTTATTGTTATAGATATATTATTATAAAACTATCACATTTATTATTTTTCTATTTCTTTTTTTTATCTTTTATTTTATCCCATGACATGAGTGTATATATTAAAGGAGTGTCAAATTAAGATTTATTTAGACCAAAACACTTTATCATATTTGGAAGGATTAGTTGTTCATTTATTAGATAAGGTTATATAAAATAATATCTTTGATATATTTGTTAATAAATTAGGTATACATTTATTATAATAAAATAACTTAATTAATAGAATGATTATTCATAACCACAAATTTAATTTACAAATTCATTGTGAAGTTCTTTTTTTATTATTATAAAATTTTAGGAGAAGGAGTGGATGTGACGCCACAATGTAAGTATTAGGTTAGACTTCAAAGATCACTTACAAAAATAAATATATTGATCTTATTTTAAGGAGACGAGTGACAATTTAAATTTATAACTTATCAAATATAAAATTTTGTCTTACTTTCACTTAACTGGGATTCATTATCAAGTTATTTTAAATACTCTATTTATATTTTTTTTGTGTTACTATTAAGCCAAGTTTATTTTAAAAATACTCTTAAAAATGATTAATTATTAATTACACTATAAAAGTTAATCAATAAAACTATTGAAAAAATTTATTTTAGCTACATACATAGTTTTTAAATACCACCAGTAATTGAATATGTGAAAAGAAATATATATATATATATATATATATATATTATTGGATATTTAGATAAAATCTCAATAATCTAATTTATGACATACTTTTTGATAATTTGTAATTGGTACACAAACTTTTTTTTAGTGTACCGATAACGGCTGAAGCTGAAGTGTGCAGCATCTTTTTAGAAGAGCCGGTTCCAATAAGAATAATTTTCTTCTATTCTGAAAAATAGTCTATTTAATTTTTATAATAATTTATGGAACTTAATAGCTCTAAAAACAAGATCACAGCTTCAGATGGATCATATTGCTTCAATTAAACCATAACTTTATATAAATCTTTATTCAACTAAGGTTATGTTAACTGAAAAATTAACTTATTAAACAATAAATGTTTGATATAATTAACTATTAAAGTAATTAAAAAATATAAAATAATAAAAGAATCAAAATTTATTTTAAAAAATAATAAGAAAAATGAATAAATACATAAAAGATAAGAGTGGAAGAAAATATAAAAAATAAAAATTATAAGCTAGCATCTTAAATTCAAGTAGCATTTCAAAAGAAACTTTAAAAATCACTAAGAAGTTACTAAAAAAAATCAAATGAATTTTTCAAATAATAAAAAAAATCAAATTTTGTTTAACAAACAACCAAATGTGTTTTCAGCTAATAAAACTAAAAACTAATTAAAATATGTTGTCAAACATAGCCTACCTCGACAATCATAAATGTTTACTCAAGTTGCTCCATTTATAAACGTTTACTCCATGCTATTCATAAGTAGGGATGTGTAAAAATCAATCGATTCGGATTGAACCGAATTCTAATCGAACATAAACTGAATTGATTTTTTCTCGAACTATTTCAAGAAAAAATAAGTGTACTATTTTATAAAACTAATTTGGTTAACCAAATTGTTTCTATAAAACCGGTTAAATATTTTTTATTTGAAAAAAATAGTTCAAAAACCAGTTCAAACTAGTTTAATTCAATACCAATTTTTTAAAATCAATTTAATTTTGAATCTATTTCTAAATCAGTTTGACTATTTAAATATAAAATCAGATCGGTTAAAACAATTCGAAACCAATTTGATTTTATTTTTTTACCGAACTAATTTTTGAACACCCATATAAGAATGAGGAATAGTTAAACAATGTTCCTTAGATAAATCCTTTGGATATAGATGAAAAGGATTATTACATGAACCATTGAACTCTTATTTGTTGGAAAGAACAGTCATTATATCATCTGAGTATCCATCCATGCTTACAAGAAAATCAATGCACCATACAATAACTTTCATCATGCGGGGCACTTTATGGCACAGCATGGGGAAGGATCAACGCTCTTTTAATCAAAGACATCATTGAGTTTGGTTGAAAAAGAGCCCGACAAAATTATCACGCATACCAGCGAGCTAGTTTTGGGAGTAATCAGGCTTCAATTTCAGCTTCATCTTCCACAGCATTCAAACGTTGATTAAGGTAATCCTGAGCTTCTTCTAATGCTGATTCCTTTGGATCATCAGCATACAAAACCTTCTTAATTGCTACAGACATCTGCATAGAGAACATGTAATTATTGCTTACATTTGCATAATTCTTTTTATTTTATTTTTTTATGTTCAATTTACCTTTTAACAACCATTGGTGGTCAAATACTTTACGATTGATCATAATCTGAAGGTATTTTGGGTTGCTAACCCAGGTTAAAGAGTGAATTATTTGTAAATATAACAGTTAGCAGTTTCAAATGATAATAGGTTGCAGCACCATCTAGCTTTATCATACCAAAACTAGCAGAAAAGAAAACTAATTGGCTAAATCACGAGAATAGAAGATGATATCCATATCAAGTGCACAAAAATGAGATATGATATGACAAGAATACTGGAAAAGAAAATGGCCTCTATCATTTGTGAATAAAAATAAGGCTTAAATACATATTTTATTCCTGCAATTTAGCGTTTTTTATTTATTTTCATCCCTCTAATATTTTTTTAGTCCTTATAAAATGTGTTTGTTTTGTTTTTCGTTCTTAAAATACTCTAGATAACATTTTTTTTATTATTCAAAACATTTTTTTATTATTCAAAGTGTTATCACGTTAAGGATTGAGAAACAAAAAACAAATACATTTTGCAAGGATTAAAACAAACAAAAAATTCTAGGGACAAAATTGAAAAAAAGCTAAATTGTAAGGACCAAAAAAGTATTTAATTCTAAAAGTAATTAAAATTCAATTCAAGCCTTTGTTAGAATTCTTACAGAGAAATTCTCCACTTCTGGAGTTTGACAAAGAATTTCTATATCCCGTAATTTTGCAAAGTAGAAATCTCTTTCTTTTTCCAGGAGATCCACTGCAGATTTGAGATCAGTAATCTACAGGAAAATATAAAAAAGTGAAGAACTAAAAATAATAAAACATTTTTTTCATTAAAATAACCAAGTAACAAACTTTGAATGACAATATCCATATAAGCACAAAAAAATTGTCAATAGACTGAGAATGAGAGAGCAGAGATGTAATAATACCAGCAGGGTAGCTTAGCATCAGAAGAATCAATAATGTTTAGTTGCTTACTTACATGAAGCAAATGCCTTGGTATAGAATAGAATTATATACAAATAAACGGAAACATAATTTGCATCATTCAGTAAGTTAAAGGACTTATTTGGTTATGTATCCAGTTCCAAATGTTCATAGGAGGATCATTTCTTATCCCAATGCAATTATTGGCTATAGACACAGAGAACCTAATGTTCATACCTCTTTAGACAAAGCCTGAATCTCTACTGAAGAATTAACTCCTCCTGCTGCTTCATTTGACCTGAATTGCTTGGTCCCTATACTCAAAAAAATTAACCAAAAAGAAAAGCAAAAGAATGAGAACAGGAATAACTAGGCAAATCCATCAGACAAAATGCTGAACTTAGAATCAAAATTGAAAAACACCAAGTAGCTAACCAGAGGTTCTGTTAGGACTGAGAGTGTTGCCTGAACCAGAATTAATCATATTTGTTTGCAATGATTTTGAGCTCTTCACAGAGCACTTGTGATTTCGATCCTTTCCAACCTTTACCCTTCGCTCCACGGGATTATAGTTCCTAGAAAAAAAAAATTAACAACACATAATATACAATACAACATGAGATACATGGCATAAAGTTGCATTTCTAATTATTTGGAAAGATATGCTGTATGTGTGTGGACATGAATCATACAAGTAATACTGCAATATGGGATTCCTACATGTTATCTAAGTAAATATAACTTCATTGATGGTTAGAACTGTTTAAATGATAGAAATGATACTCAGAGCAAGTAGCATACTCATTCATAATGCCACCATTCACGGAATCACAGTAACGTTTCAGCCACTGGAGGAACTCCAAGTTGTCCAAAGGTCGGCCTTTAACAAGCCTGCTAACTTCAACATGCTGCCACAGGATAGTCATGTTAAAGTCCCATTACATATAAACAGCAGCCAGTGATTGCACCCAAAGTACTTTATTCTACTAGTTTCCGATCACATACAACTTTATTATCTAAAATACATTTACCATTCAATCATATGAGGAAAAGTCATACTTTGGCAAAAAAAATTATTGAACAAGCCAAACTGGGTTAAGCATCAAAACCAGATTGCAAACCAAATTTTTCCTCGACCAAATTTCTAATGTAGCCTAAGCCTACCTGCCTAAAGAGATAATTCCCCAAAATTTCAGTCTGTCAGTGATTCATGCTTGAGGATACACATTGAGTCCAAGCAAAGGGTACAAAAAGAATTAATAAAGAATAGGCGATATAGAATTGGAAGGAAGTCCACCATTAAATTGAATCATTAATTGAATATCTAGGCCTTGATAAAGATCAACACAATTTTTTTTCGTATGCTAAAAGTTTGTTAGTGGTAAATCATTCCATTGAAGTCCCCAGGAAAAACAATAAAAAAAATGTTGACTACGGCTGCACATGAAAGTTATTATAAGCCATCCCCGCAATATTTATTATTTACTAAAACAATCATGAGAAAAAAAACAGATACTTTGTCAATTTTCAGCTTATTGAACACGTCCTGCAGAATTTTGTAATTCTGGATCATATCATACTCAGTCTTTGCATCAAAGTTCACCTACAATAAAACCCACATTAAGAAAATTACCCTAAATGTCATAATAGCTCTGAAGGAAAGTTAAAACAAAGTAAGGTTTCCACCTTGTGCATTGGAACAACCCCTGGAAACGTCATATCCATCATCTGGCATTGCACAGCCCCAGATGCAGCCTAGCCAAAAAGCATAAACAAAACAGGATCAGAACCAAAAAGTACATTTTCATCCTAGATAATATTCCTAGAGATACTTTAGTAGCATAAACGATATGGATGTCACACACACTTGCACAGTGTTTTTTAACTATCTACATTCTTCTTGCAAGTTATAATTGTCGTCAAATACTTGTGAAATCAATACCCAAGTACATTATAAGGTGTTGTGAGTTTAGCAAGACACATGAAAAAGGGGTGCAGAGAGAGATACCTCCTCAATGCGTGAGAGATTGAGGTGGAGCCTGTTGTTGATCCAGGTCAGAATCTGGTTCCTGCCGACAAAGTAGGCACTGTCCATCATGCCTATACTCGACGCCATTTTTGCTAATAACCCAGAGAGAGAGAGAGAGAAATGGGAATGTAAGAAGAAGAAAATGTGGGTGTTTTTGAAGGAAGGGAAGAAGAAGATTCTGGGTGGACAAAAATCTTAAGTGGGTCTCAACGAAGCTTCGATTTTTATTTCGGGAGAGAGAAAGAGAAATGGAATGTGTGACAGTGAGCATTGCATTAATTGTGGGATTTGGAATTTGTACTCACTCAAACTTTTCACTTCTTCATCACGCTATTTGGCCTGCAGGAATTCTAAGGTTAGTTGACTGATAAAAGATGGATTTAGATTAAAATTCTGCTTTTTACACTGTCTGTAATATCCATGAATAAAAAATAAAAATAAATAAATATCACTGGTTTGCAATTTCTTGATTTGATAATAGTAAAAGAAGTAATAATATGCTACAATAATACTATTTGATGCCTGGTGGAAGGATTGCCTTGTGTTTTGACTTATTAATACTTTTGTTTTTAGTTAAAGAAGGTGGGCAAGTAGAATCTCATGATGAAAAGTAAAACACATCAACCGGCCCTCACAAAGAAAAATTAATATCTCAAATTGGAAAAAAAAAAAACAAAGCAGGCTTTGTCTCCTTCTCAGCCGGCTGACAGTAAGAAATAAGTATAGCTTTAATATAAAAAAAAATAGAAGAAATATAAGTAAACGATTTTTTATTGATTTAAAAATGTAATTAATCGTTACCTCGTAATTAGAATTAGGCATGCCGGTAAGTTGATTCCGCCAAGTCCGCACTTGCAAAATTCGTAACCCATGAAGTTTGTCCTACAAAACCTGCATTTTAAATGGATTTTTTTTAACTCGCACCCATTTGCATAGTTGAGATTCACACAATTTTTAAAAAAAAAATCTTAAAAATTGCAAATTGTTTAAACAAATTATTCTAAATGCACATAATATAAATACATTACAAATAAATAATATCAACTATCAAGTACTCAAGTCTAAATTAGGTGAAATGTAAAGTCTAAATCCAAATAAGTCTAAGTGTAAATAATACAATACAAATAATCCTTATAAGTCTAAGCGCTAAAACACTCTCACGTTTAGCTAGTCTTGTCTATGTTAGAGTTGAATCGTGTAAAATGTAATAATAGTTTGTATATTCAAATTGTATCTTTTACATGTTTACAACATGACAATAAATAGCAACTTGTGCCAGCAATTAGTAATTAAGATAGGCTAAAAATAAGGCAGTAAAATGACTGACAATAAGGTAACAGATCATACCATAATAGCCAATTAATTATATAATATTTTGAATAAGTAACTGGTGCTAGAATGAAGGGTTGAAGGAGAGAATGAAGAAGCAGCACTGCCAGCACATGTGGATATACCAATAAGTTGTGTAGACTTAACTGTTCGTGTAGGCACTCATATGTGATTTCACTCTCTTCTGGGAACTTATTTTCTTATGTCCTTTTTGTACAAAGCTACGAGCTTAGAATTGTGCCTATGACACATTTATATGTCCATTATTCTATATCTATAGGATTAGCCCATTTCATGTTGATCTAACTATTATAAGTCAACAAATAAATTAATCGTGTTATTTTCAAGTCTTAATCTCATAAGTCTCCAATTTCAAGAGATCTTATACATTATATTGTGATGGTTGCAATGAGAACACGTTTCAAATCTTATGTAATTTAATAATAAAAAAAAACTTTAAGAGATAATCGGGAAGAAAAATACATAACATTAACTTTTAACACATAAAGATAACAAAATTACGGCAACTCATGAAATAGAAACTGCAAATTAATTAGATAATTATTGAATTTATTCATTTTGTATTATTGATATGATCTCAAACATATCAGTCGTTCGGACACAAGCATTTGCATTCTCCAGTTTCCATGTTAAGATATGGAGTATCACATGGTGGAAAACACATAAGCGTTGCACATTTAACCATGTTTTTACAATCTGGTGTCGAGCATTCTTCTTTAGTCTCCTTAGTCTGGTCACACATGCAAAAACCATTGCGACAAATAGCTTCTCCGTTACAATAAGGTAAAATCAAGGTGCATTCATTACTTCTGTGACATTCATTAGGACCTGACATTCTTGATATACTCGTGAATCCAAACCCTGTAAAAAGATGCAAATTCAATAATATTAGCACATTCATATACTTATGTGTGTGTGTGTGTTTTTTCATATGCACATAAATTAAAATGTAAAGGAAAATACCATTGCAAGCTATGACAGCAAGAACTATAGCTGCAAAAGCAATCTTGACTAAAGTCATCCCTATGCCTTGTTTTGGTGTGGTGCTTGTTCAGGTTGACACTTAAACAAAAGTTTATCGTCTTTATGGATTCAATTTTGCTACATATTTATAGTCTTATATGAATTTCAAATATGGGATGTGATTATATGTGTATTAAATATCATAATTTTTAAAAAAATTATGTCCTCTTTACTTGAGGGTGTCAATAGCAGGCCTTTCACGTGGACCAAATGTATGGACACTTGCTATTTCCAATCCTCCTCTATACTAATACACTCCCCTTTTTCCTTTATTTTTACCCAAACTATCCTTCAAAATGCACTCCTTTGTCTCTTTGTCCACAATTTAATTATTTTTCGAAAAACATACACCCTCCTCTTTCGTATAACTCTTCCTAAAAAACACATCTCTCTTAAGGTTCCAATTACTTTGAGGGAACAATCTCTTAGAGAGAAAGACCAATTTTCCCACGTACCAGGTTTAATTTCGTCTACCCCTTTCTTTCTTTCTTAAGGTCTACAAATTCAGAAATAGATTTGCCCCAATTCCTCCAAATATGCAAATTTCAAACCAGATTTGTCCCAATGTTACAGTTTCTAGCAGCAACGGATCCACAAAAAGAACAAAGATCACTAGTTTGCAAATACAAACAAAGGAACCCCTCAGATTCAAACCTTGCTTCCAATTTCAATTCAACAAACAAGTAGCGTGTAAATTTATTGGCAAGTATACTAATTTTATCACAAGTAATAAAGATTAAAATGCAAGCAAAAGATAAGAATTGTAGCTGAGATAAAAAGAAGGAAAGAATTTGAATTTAAACATACAAGAGTAATAAAATAAACAAGATTTGTACAAAAGATAACTTCAAAATGCAATTATGTTGGGTCTAGCATATCTAATTATCCTTGATGCAATATTAATGTTTTTTTTCTATAGACTGTTTTTTCAATTTTCACTCACATCTACTAAGCCACTTAATTTGATCCCTCACAATGAAGAACTTAATTTATCTATTCTCTTTTCCAAATCCTTTTGCAAAGATTGAATAGTAAATTCCATTAAACACGAAGATGTATGTAGAGGCAAAAAAAGTCACTCTATTCCTATCAATGAATTGTTTAAATGCTTGGATGACCAAAGCACACAATAAAGATGAAGAGCAAAAAATAAATAATAGAAATTGAAATTGCATATAAGAAGAACAATTACATTACAAGGGCATTGACTTCTAGGCTCTCAAGAGAGGGGGTTTAACCTCTCATAATCATGAAAGACTTTACACTTCAAAGGCTAATAGAAGTAGGGACCGAATGACTAATAACAAGAAAATGAAGAATAACTAAGAAAGAAGGATTTCCCCAAGGAAGAAACTTAGATTTTGGATTTCTTTCCTGGAGAGCTCTGAGATTCGGTGTATCTTTTCTTCTGCTTCCTCCTCCTTATATAGGCTCCAGACAGCTTAATTTTCACGCTAAGCGCCTTTGAGCTTCATTGTGGATTTTCTGCGTGCTAAGTCTGAGTTATGCACTAAGTCTGGGTTGCGCGTTAAACGAAGTATCCACTTCTTCCATTTTTTTCTTCAAGGCATTTTTTTTTCAATTTTTATATCAATTTTCCTTCAAAACACTTGAATTATTCTTCTCTTCACTTATGCTAATAAAAAATAACAAAAATATTAATTTATTCATTATTTCATAAAAAATAATAGTAAAATGAAAAAATTATACCCATTATTAATCAAAATTGACCATCAAATTACTCATATTTCACAATTATCATAACATGAGGTTTCAATTCAACAACTTTGGCCGCATCAGGTTTCAATTGCTTTTTTGTTTCTGTCGTACTACCTTTTACTTGCAAAGGTCAATAAATTGTTTGAAACTATCAGCACACCCAATTAAATCAAGATACAATTATTGGGGAAACACCCAATTTATTATGTTATGCACATGGAACAAAATTGAACAATTGGAAAGGATATGAATAAATGGTGAATTATTAATTAATATTACCTTGAATATTCAATGTTATATCTGTCTCAACATCAACAGTTTTAGACTTATTCATTTTTCTCTTATTTTCAACAGTAACTTTTTATGTTTTCTTTTCTTTTCATCACACCAAAAATCTCAATCCAGAAAGAACACGAGAGGCAATAACTTAATTAATTCTTAGCCAATGTGCACCACAACGACCAAATATCACAAAATTGAAAATATCAAATCACTTGAAGCAATACTAAAAGAAACAACAGTGAAGAACTTGAAGGAAAGAGAGTGGGAAAAAAGTGATAGAAAATATTACAGATGTGTTCATGAATCAAACAATGGAATTGATCTTCATTCCGCGAGTTAACAAGAGTAAAAGGTGAAAAAACAAAGGGAAACTACAGAGTCTTAAAAACAATTGAAACTGGACGGTGGCCAAAGTTGTCGTGAACAGTGTCGAACGGACTTAACTCTGAAACCCAATGCTGTCGTGATTCGAAATTTCTGATTGTTAGAGGGAAGACTAATAAAAAGGCAAGAGCACAAAAACTCTTCCTTTTGATGGGGGAGTAATTAGTACATAGAATTCAAGCAAGCCTGTGAACCTATCAGACATTCTAATTGTTTGCACAGATGGTGAAATTAGATTTCGCGGTAATTAATATCTTTCTGTTAAAGCAAATAAAATAAAATTTAACTAAAACATAAAAAAGAATTAATTTATTTGGAAGAATTATTTCAAGGTGTTATGTTATATTTTTAGGAGTCACATTCTAAAGAATATTATGAATAACCCATAATAATATATCTTCTTATTTAATATATTTTTAAAAATTAATATTAAGGACAAACTGATTTAGTTTAATAAAAAATGTTGATATGATTTATTTAATTAAGCATGTTGATTTGAGCAATTGATATATTAAAAGAGCAAGGTTAAAATATAATTTCTCCTTATTTTTAAATTTGGTCTATTTTTTTAATTAAGATATTTCATCTAAAAAGTTTATAATTTTAATTTTTTATTTGAGACATTTATGCAATTCCAGTGATCAATTTCAAAAGTTGATCTACAATTCTACATATTTCGTAAACGTTGACGGACCCATATCTATTTATTATTCACATAATACATGTTTTTTAATTATTTAATAGTTAACAAACTTAATTTATTAAAACAAAAAGAATTAAAAAAGTACATAGTCAAATTTGAAATAGAAAAGAGAAATTAAAACAGTAAATTTTTAAAAAGCGAAAGATAAAATGTCTAAATTAAAAAAATAAGAGTATTAAAATTGTGAATTTTTAAAAAGTGAAAAATGCAATGTCTTAATTAAAAAATATGGATAGCGGATTTAAAGAAATAAGGTGACAAGAATTGTATTTTAACCAAGAATAAAGTAATTAAGGTAATTAATATATTCAAATTGATAATTAAGGTAATTAATACCATGATATGAAGATTCAATTGTTTCTTTTTTAAAAACATTGAATATACATTATAAATAATCTAAGTAAAATAAATCAATTTTTATTCTATACATTGATAGGTAAGAACCCCAGCTTGTTACTTAAGTAAATTTAATTATATATAAATTAAGTTGCTCTAATATAATTTTAGTATAAATATAAAATTCAAAATTATTTATTTTTAATATAAATATATGTTTTAAAAACATTTATTTTAGTATAATAATATTTTTTAAATTTATTTATTTTTAATTTAATTTTTATTGAATAACAATAAATATACTTACAAACATACAGATATGCACGAACATATACCACACACACATATATATATATATATATATATATATATATATATATATATATATATATATATATATATATATATATATATATATATATATATATATTTTAAAAGTAAAAAGACATTACAAATATATTAAAAATCTTAATAATAATAGAATCTATAAATTATAAACCTAAGATCGTGCCCAACAGAGGTTATTACACTAGTTAGTATATAGAATTGCATTATGAAAATTAGATTCTTTAAGAAAGAAGGAGGAGTGTAAATTTTTTTCCAAGGATATATTATCTGGTGAGAGGCTATTTTGGGTAAACAAATTTAAAAGGGGAATGTATTAGCAAAAAAGGTAAATGACAACAAAATTAGGTCTTTTTTCTTTTTTGCATTTAAATTTAGAAAAGTCACGAAAAGAGGGTGTTGTTGATGAAGTTTTTCTGTAAGAGTTTTTTTTGTTTTTTGTTTTAAATATTTGTGATGAATTAATTTAAAATTAATGGTGCAAGCAAGAATTAAACCTGTAACTTTCAAATTATTAACACAAAGCTCTAACAAACTTAACTAATAAGTCAATTATGTTATAAAATAAATAATGTTATTATACATAACACTAAATTTTATAATACATATTTAATGCACTTGTAAATTTAAATAATAAATTTTGTGACAATTAATTTTAATATAAATCATACAAATTATTTAATTTATATATTTTTTTATAAATAAAAAATATTTACTATTACAAAATTTAATATATATTAAATTTTGTAATAGTAAAAAAAATTTAATACACAAATGAGTAATTTAACATATTAATAATTAAAAAAATAAAATTTTAAGGAATTAAAAAAAAACCAAAAAACCAATATTAATATATATTAGAAAAATGACCAACAATGGGTGCATCTAGCAACACCCACGAAAAGACCATGAAATGGGCCTAAATTGAAAAGCCCGGCCTTCCCAGAACTAGGGTTTTGGCATCAGTTAAAAGGGAGAAAGAAGCAGGTTATGAAGTTCAGCTGCGAAATCCTTGTGCACCGTAAGGGTTGTGAAGCAGGCAGAGAAGAGCCATGGTGCACGTTTCCTTCTACCGAAACTGTAAGTACTCTAAACCCTCTAACTCCTTCCTGCTCTCTATATAGTCTATGCATTTGTTTATGTGAAATGTCATTTAATCTGATTGTGATGTTTCTGATCTGAGGATAAATCAATATTTCCCATGAAATTGACTAGGGGCGATTATTAATTTGTTTGTTTGGGGTTGAATAGATGGGAAAACCTTCAAGAAGCCTCGTCGTCCGTACGAAAAGGAGCGTTTGGACGCCGAGTTGAAGCTGGTCGGTGAGTACGGACTTCGCTGCAAGAGGGAGTTGTGGAGGGTTCAGTACGCTCTCAGCCGCATCCGTAACAACGCCAGAAATCTTTTGACCCTCGACGAGAAGAACCCGCGCCGTATCTTCGAGGGAGAAGCCCTTCTCCGAAGAATGTTCCGTTACGGACTTCTCGATGAGACTCAGAACAAGCTTGATTACGTGTTGGCTCTCACCGTCGAGAACTTTCTCGAACGCCGCCTCCAAACCCTCGTTTTCAAGTCTGGCATGGCCAAGTCCATCCACCACGCCAGAGTCCTCATCAGGCAGAGGCACATCAGGTCCTCACTTTTTCTCAATAATCATCACATTTTATGAAATGTTCTAATTATTGTCACTCAATTTATTCTATGCTGTTTGATTTTGTGTTTATTTTGTCTGGGGATGGAATTTGATGGTGTCTGTGGTGTGGCAGGGTTGGGAGACAGGTGGTGAACATCCCATCATTCATGGTTAGGGTTGATTCGCAGAAGCACATTGACTTCTCACTGACCAGTCCACTTGGTGGTGGTCGTCCAGGACGTGTGAAGAGAAAGAACCAAAGGGCTGCTGCTAAGAAGGCTGCTGGTGGAGATGGAGATGAGGAGGACGAAGATTAAATTATTAATGGCTACTGATATTTAGGCCTTGCGGTTGTTATTTTTTTTATATTATCTGTGTTGGTAGACATTTTAGATTTTTGAAATGGTCTGACTTGTTATAATTTTGCCATCCTTGTTTCTTGTTTTGAGGTAAAGCTGTGCCTGAGATATCATGGTTTTGAACTGTTCTTTCTAAACTATTCAAGTTTTGTTCCAATGCCTGTGGTGATCAATGGTATTCTTGCAACTTGATTCAACTGCTAATATATTGGTGGTTTTAGGCTTCCAGTGCATTAGACATTTAGTTATTAGTTAAAATTCTCACAAGAGTCAAAGTTATTGTTTTGGTTCATTAATGCAGAATTAGTACACACTTGGGGCCTGTGTTCAGCCATGGTTTCATTGAGCACAACTAGGATTTTCACAGTATAATCATTATGCCATGATGAACACGAATTCTAGATTTTATTCATTACTTGTGTGGTAATTGTTTATTGAGTCTAGCTGGGCAGTGCTGCGAAGGTGGAAGGATTTTAAATGTGGTTTATTAAGTATTGTAACTGCATACTCCTCAATTGTGCATTGATTGTAGAATGTGTGGAGCGAATGTGAGCTGAAAATCTATCGAATCCACTATTGTAGCCACTGATAGAACATTCGAAGTTTCGGATATAGGAATCTGTAAAAAAATTGAAGCAATTTGACCAAGCCTCGCAACAGGTAGGGCTTGGAGTTATTTTCGGTGCTTAATTCGGTCTTATTGTTTGGGTAAAATGTGTTTTAAATATCGTAAGAATTTTGCTAAATTTGGGCCTAGTCCATTCGAATTTGTATTTTAGTTGGCCCAATCCGTACATGCCCGCAATGGTCCAAGCTTTTATTTAGACTAGACCTTTATAGTTGGACAAAATTCATTAATCCATGAGATGAAATTGTCAGTTTTTTTCTCAGTAAATTGAAGTATAAAAAAAAATCGAATTAATAAAAAGTCAACGAGGCAGATTTGTTTGGCTTTTGCATTTTACTAATTTGCTCAGAAAAACAATTACCAATAACTATTGATTCCTACTAAATTTTAAACCCTTGAAAAAGATAATTTTATTCTTCTCCTTATGTACTTGTGTTTTAAATAAAAAAACAATACACAATAATGAAATAAGATTCTGATGTGAATTTTAAATAAAAAACAATACACCATAATGAAAATAAGATTCTGATGTGAATTTTGTTGAGACACATGATTGAAATATATTTGTGTTTTTCTTATTTAAAAAATACATGACAAAATTGTATTTTTGTTTTCATGATCTTTTATTAATTGTTAATATAAACTATCTTTTTTAAAGTAATAGATTGGGATATAATTTATCATTTCTAATAATATTCAATATCTTTTTTAATTAAAATGAAAATAATTGAAAAAAAGTTATCATTTATAAAAATAATCATATTAATTATTGTAAAAATTATCTTTATTAATTATAATCAAATAAATTCATGATATTATTTTAATTATAATTAAAAAAGTAATTTATGTTATCATTAATTTACCTTTAAATGAAAACTTGATTTATATAACAATTAATTTAATTAAGTAATGTGTGTCGTCATTAATATATTTTGTATCAAAATTAATTTAAGTAAAAAGGTAATTTAATCATGCAATTAATTTTAACTAAAATATATTTGTACAACATAATCATAATTATGTTATAGTAAAGGTGGGATAAAAAATCGTATAACAAAATTATTATTTCATGAGTAGGTAGTTCTGGAATAAAAATAATTTCAGGACGTTGTAGGAGTCAAAGGGTAATTTTCATGGGGTCAATAATAACCCTCATATTTTAATTAAAAATTGTATTGCATTAGTGAAGATGATCTACTAACAATTTTGATGGTGTACATAGGCATGTTCTATAGAGTAAAGTGTGATATAATGAACGTTCTTCAAATGTCGCATTCTACACGAGATAACCAATAATGAACAAGAATGTCGAACACATCATCGTTTGATGGAACCGAGGTTGCAAAAAACTCATGGTAAATGAGAAAATTTAAATACTTTTCTTTTATTTTTTAAAATATTTAATTAGGTCTTTTTCCCCTTCTTATTCAAAATGTTCAATTAGATTTTTTTTATTTTAAAAACTTTAAACAAGTTCTTTTTTTTTATAAAAAAAATACTTCAATGTGATTCTTTCTGTCCAATTGAGACAAATCATATTATAAATTTTGTTTGTTTTTATTTACGAACTCCTTGAGGCACTCTTATTCATTTAGAAAGTTGATCTCTCTCAATAAATACTTTTTCATACACATGGATCAAGGATTGAATTCATGATGGTAAATTTAAGAAAAAAGTTATTTATCAACCATGTGACACCATATTGATAATTTTCATTATTGTTGATATTTTTAATCATTGATCCAAATTCCTAACAATGGTTTCACAACAATTCCAAGACAATAAAATCATTTAAAAACTCTAGACATGTTTATCATTTAATGACCATCAATTTTTTACCAACTTGTGGATAATTATGAACATATTGAAAATGTCAACATTGTACTACTTTGGACCTAAATATGAACAACAAAAAAATAATAATTTTAGACCTAAATATAAACAAATGTTAACTAACTTTTAGGATATTTTAGGAAGAATTTTTAAATTAAATGCTATTAACTGAATTTCATTTAAATTTGTTTATATTTAGATTCGGAGGGAGTAAAATCAACTTCCTTTGAAACATTGTTTATCAATCCACCTACATGACTACTCGAACTTGGAGTTATAAGATATAAATAGTTTTTCTTAAATTCATCTTTGGTTTGCTTAAAAAAGGACTTAGTGAAATCTTCATACCATACTTTACCATTACCAGATTTCTCTAGGATGTGCATCATGCACAACACTTAGCATTTCGGGGTTATTTTTTGGTAGCATGCTTCCTTTTTCACTTTGGCCCCTTACTTTGACTTGGATCAAGATTGATAGCAACATATTTGTTTGTCGTCCTATTAATAGTCACTGATGTGTGAGCCCGAGGCTGCTTTCCATGTGCATCAGCGTTTATGTTTTGATTTCTTCTTGAAACCTTCAACAACAACAACAACAACAACAACGTCTTATCCCACTAGGTGGGGTCGGCTACATGGATCAACTTCCGCCATAATGTTCTATCAAGTACCATACTTCTATCCAAACCATTAATTTCGAGATCCTTTTTTATAACCTCTCTTATAGTCTTTTTGGGTCTTCCTCTGCCTCGAATTGTTTGTCTTCTCTCCATCTGGTCTACTCTCCTCACTACAGAGTCTACCGGTCTTCTCTCTACATGCCCAAACCACCTAAGTCTATTTTCCACCATCTTCTCTACAATAGGCGCTACTCCAACCCTCTCTCTAATAGCTTCGTTTCTAATTTTATCCTGTCGAGTCTTACCACACATCCACCGCAACATCCTCATCTCCGCTACACCGACTTTATTCTCATGTTGGCTCTTGACCGCCCAACATTCTGTTCCGTACAAAATCGCCGGTCTTACCGCAGTCCGATAAAACTTTCCCTTTAGCTTGATCGGTACCTTTGCATCACATAACACCCCCGATGCTTTTCTCCATTTCATCCATCCTGCTTGAATGCGATGATTCACATCCCTTTCAATTTCCCCATCATCCTGTATTACAGACCCAAGATATTTAAACCGTGTGACTTGAGGGATAATATGGTATCCTATTTTCACCTCTGAGTTAGAAGCCCTCCTTCTTTTGTTGAACTTACATTCCATATACTCCGATTTGCTTCTGCTTAGGCGAAAGCCATGTGTTTCTAGAGCTCGTCTCCAAGTTTCCAACCTCTCATTCAACTCCTCCCTCGACTCTCCAAGGAGGACTATGTCATCTGCAAAAAGCATGCATCTCGGCGCTATCTCTTGGATTTGTTCCGTGAGGACATCCAGAATTAAGGTAAAAAGGTAGGGGCTAAGGGTTGACCCTTGATGTAAACCAATTGTGATGGAAAAATCGTCTGACTCTCCACCCTGTGTCCTAACACTAGTCGATACCCTATCATACATATCTTGGATAGCTCGAATATATGCAACCCTAACCCCTTTCTTCTCTAGAGCTTTCCACAAAATCTCTCTAGGCACTCTATCATACGCTTTCTCCAAGTCAATAAAAATCAAGTGCAAGTCTTGTTGGGCCATGCGATATTGCTCCATCACCCGCCGTAATAAATAAATCGCTTCCATGGTCGATCTTCTTGAAACCTTCATTGTAGGTAATTTGTGGAGGGTCCACTATATACTTTTTAGAATGATTATTCGAATTAATAACTATATGCATAATGCCAACCTCCTCCTCCATATCCATTTCAACCTCATATTACTCCCCATTATTGTCATTTTTCACAATTAATCGCGAGCACGTCGGCAACCAACATTAATATTTTGATTTGTTCATGAAACCTTTAATTTAGATAGTAGATACACTTGTAGAGGGTCCAAATATACCTTCTTTTAGAACTCTTACCTGAATCAATAACTAAATGCATATCTCCTACTTCCTCGCCCATATCCATTTTAGCTTCACATTTCTTCCTATTATTGTCATTTAATGCATAAGTACAGATTAATTATATTTTTAGTCCCAATTTTTTTAAAATTTTTTATGTTCCTAAACAAAATTTTAACGGATCTTGGTCCTTCAATTTTTTTTTTCATCAACTTTTTAATCCTGCCATTAAATACTAAAACGCTTGACACTAATTTTATTATAATTTGTGGCGATTCATTTTCTAGGGATCTTTAACCGTCATAAATTACTTTGTAAAATATTTAAAATGAATCAAACTATTCTGATGGTTGAAAAGCCGTCAGAAATTGCTTTTATCTTTTCTGATCCCTTCTTTGCTCTATCAATATAGTTATGCTATCATAACCAAACACATATCCAAAATTAGAATGAGTAGTGCCACAAATCCAAATCAAGATCAAACATAAACCCAGAAAAAAAAAAGGGTGCAAAAACAAACATTGCAATATTTCCTCCAACACGAGAACGTTGCAAATTCAAACAATAGGCTTGGACACTGTTAATATTCTTTTGAACTCGTGAGCTTCATGCCTTTCATACCTTTAACTGGCCTTTCAATATTTCCTTTCTGTGGATTTTCCCCTAATGCATTACGCACCTTATTTTGTGCCGCCACATGAATTTGGTCCTTCACAATCTCATTTTTCCCAAATGGATTACGCACCGTTAATGGTCTCATTTTCTTCCTCCATCAATTTCTCAATGTCAGATCGCGTATAGTTCTCACAATTTTGGGAAGAAGAAGTGACGATCCATCTGACAAGGAGGGTTGCTGCGAGCGCGCGGTGTCAGCTTATAGCGGCATGATCCTTGCGGTTCTGAGGATTTCAATGTCCCCGTGGCGTGAGCTTGTAACAGTCATTACGGCGGAGCATGGTGGTGGCCGGGCTCGGAGCTAAAAACGCTCCTTGTTACTCCCTTTCATTATTCTGAACTTTTTCACGTTTGATCTCGCTTTTCCTATGAAAAATGTTCCCTTTCCACTCTTTCACCACAGTTAGATCTACTGGGTTTCTTCTTTTCTGAGATTTTGATATGAAACTTTGGTTGACGGAAATTTGAATGTTGATTGCGAGTCTCTGAATTTGCTTGACTTTAGGTTTCAATTTTAAAGTCTGCTGTCGTTGAAGTTGAACGATATCACAAAGACCTATAGGGAGCGTTTTTCAAAGGGTTTGGGTACGCTTCTTTGATGTTGTGATTGGAGTGGTTGAGATGGTTGCAGCTGTGGGGTTAAAGAGTGATTTGTGTTTTTTATTTTCGGGACATGCCATTGTTACTAGTTTGGAAGAAAGAAATAGAAAGAAGGAAAAAGTAATTTCTGGAAGCTTTTGGCCACCACAAAAATGGTTCAATTCATTTTAAACATTTTACAAAGCAATTTAAGACAGTTAGAACCCCATAGAAAATTAACTGCAACAAATCATAATAAAATATTAATAAAACCAGCACCAAGTCATCGTATATCGGTGGTAGTTGACGGCAGTAAAAAGTTGATAGAAAAAATTTCAAGCATCAAGACTAATCAAAATTTTATTTAAGGACTGAAAAGTAAAAACTTGAAAAAAATTCAGAAACTAAAAACAGATAAACCTTAGATCACGAGGCCATTAGTTAGCAACGTTAATCCATAAATAACTATATGTATATCATCTCTCTTTGCCCACATCCATTTCAGCCTCACATTGCTCCCCATTTTTGTGATTCAACACATTAAATTGCGTTCCCATCAGCTCCTTAGATTTTGGAGCATTAATAATTTGAGGATTATTATTACCCGTTTTATTTTCCTTTAGGTTTAGCACCCGATTTCTCTTCTAAAATATTTTCTAAACTAGAAATCATGGGCAAAAAACACTAGCACTTTGATTGATTTTTTGTGAGAGTAAATTTTCTTCCCTTTCACTCACCAAAAAAATCGCTCGCTTTCTTAGTTATTGACACATCCAAAACTCCATATATCCTCCATTGTCTGAGACATTTTTCGGTTAGAGCATTTTTCCATTTTGAACTTCATGCAGTTAGTTCTTTGTCCCATACAGGTGCAATTTTTGAATTAGATTGTACTACTTTGAAATGAGATGATATTTTTCGTAGCAATCCAAGGGGTTGGTTTACTTTAGAACATGCTTCGTTTGCTCTGTATTCTTCTTCTTGCTTCCGAGCCTCCTAATCAAATGGTTGATTATATCATCTATTCTCTGAAAGTTCCTCCTCATCATTGAAGCTAGCTGGTAACTCCATCCCATTATGACATCATTGCTTCATGATGATTCAACAACTTGTCCTTGTACGGTAATACATTGTTTGTCTTTATCCATATCTCTTCCTCTCCTTCGTGTTCATCTTGAAATTTAACCTTCTTTGTACTTTTGTTGGAATGGTCACCCTCCAAAATCCTAGCATAAGAAATTATATCGTAATTAATAATGCATATTATGTATAAATAATCCATGTAATTAAAGCATGAGTAAAATAACCAACTTAAAAAGTGAATAAGAAGATAGGTGGAAGTGTTAATGAGAGTATAAATTAAACAATAATAGAAATTAAGTTTGTATTTGAACTTTTGTATACATAATTATGAAAAGAATAGAAAAATGGCTAGAGAAATCAACTTCCTAATCTTGCCTCAACTTAAGGCACTAATTTATGTGGGTTGATAGGTTAATATATGTAACCCAATTTATTTATATAAAAAAAAGGTTAAGTTAAGTTGATTGACATATGGCGGGTCATACCATATTTAGTTTGAGACACCCAACAAGCCTGATGACACAAAAAAGAAAGGAAATAACATGGATAAAATCATCCTTAGATCATTCATTGGCCTTGTAATTGTAAATTATTACAAAAAAGCTCATGATTAACAACTAATTTTTGTTGATAATTTTTAAAAAAATATTGTAATCCCTTAATGAAAAGTTGTGATCAATGATTATCATAATTGCTTGCCAAACATATAGACCGTGCAGTAATGAAAAACCACTTAATATCCGTAAGGATCACTAAACCAACCCCCTTACAAAAGGCTTACGAACACTAAAAAAAATCTGATTTAGCAACTGACATACATCATCATAAAGAGCAACCAATTCAGCATACATTTATATAGAAATTGAGATTAAGAGACTGCATTAACAACCGATGTTTCAATCGCAAATGAACTCACATTGGTGGCTAATCCAGTAACAATTTTTTTAAGTATTAAATGCAATTTTATAATACTTTTCTACAGAAATATTCGGTTGCTACTTTTACTTAATATTTGGCGACCAAATATTTGGTGGTTAAAATTGTAATTTTTTTTTGTTAAAATAACTTAAAAGAGCAAATTATCACTTGTCCTAGTTTGCGACTGAAACTGTCAGCCGCTCATATCTTTATAAAAATCAATTCAATAATTATAAAATTGTGAATTCACAAAAATCTAAAATTTAATATTTTAAATACTTCAAGTATAATTAAAATATAAATATTAATAACATAATAAATATATCAGTACTGACACTGTGTTTAAATTGATGGTAAAGACTAAAAACCATTATTTTCTACCACATCAAAAATCCAACTATCACGATTTTTTCAACGTATTTCCAAACGCACTGAATGGCTTGCCTTTCCTACAGTAACGTGTTTGGTTCCGCATTTTAAATATAATTTTTCACATTTTAATATAATTTTAAGAAGCTAATAATTACAGTTTTCATATCTCAAACATAATTTCTTATTTCTCAACTGGGTTTATATGCCAAAATTCAATGGAAAAACCAGAGCATTCCAACAAGGGTGGTCTGAACAAGAAGACGAATATACTGCATATACAACATGCCCCCCCGCAAAGTTAACGGGTTTCCTAGATTCCAACATCCTTGGTTTATTTATTTCCCAGCATGATGAACTCAAGGAAACAGTCTGAACCGAGAAGAAAAACCCAGGAAAGTTAAAGTACAAACTCCAAATTAGGCAAGAACAAGTACGATCGAGAAGAAAGGTAGCGTATGATATGAAACAGAAACACCCACGTGACCCTGTAACAGTTTTGTAATAGGCCGCTAATACACATGAAGGTGGGTCTCATTTCACTTCCTATTTTCTTTCTTTTACTAGTGTTGTGTATAGTTTCCAACTATTGAAGTATAAGGTGAAGTTCCTCATCAAACATAAACCAGAAGTAAGAATGAAAAGGTTGAGTTTAATATAATTGAAGATAAAACCTATAAATAAAATATAATATGAAATTTAGTGATTACTCATATGACCTTTGGTGAAAATCTCTCTGAAATTTAATCCTTTCGGTTCCAGTACCAATTAAGTTAAATCATTTCCTAGGGAGTAACAATATTTAACAACCGAATAACACAACACCCCCCACAAAACGCACCACTTGCATGTTGACCAACCAAGATGCTTTTTTCTGTGTGCGATGTGGGGCTTACATTACAGTGCCTGTAACTGCAAAACTCTTTGAAATTCTGTGCTCATTCTTCTACCGCGATTCCTCGTTCTTCAAGGTGAATATAACTGGTGCAGACCATGAAGACTAACGGATCCCATTTCGAGAAGAAAAAACTGTGCACCTATTTAGCGGGAATGATGGTAAGTAGCTTAAAATAATGCTTTCTAATGCATAAGGGACTAATTTATAACTATATTTAGTTATTTACACCATAGTGTGAAGAAAAATTAACCTAGCTATAAGAATAAAGTTTCAGAAAAAAAAATGTTCTTTGTTATTATAAAGGAAAACTGCAGAAATTTCTAATCCTAACAGCATTGATCTAATTGGATGAAAATGACTAAATTTATGTATTTTAAAAATAGAAAAAATAGAAGGGATCAAATTAAATAATTTAAGGATCAAATTATTAATTAAGCCTAAAGATATAATCTGTCTCTCGTACACGCACATGTAGCTGTCAGCAAGTTTTTTTCGAAAAACATATATAATCATGAAATGTACATGCCGATTGGTATGAAACTGCATCACTCACCGACAAAACAACACAGTAAAGAAGATTGGAGAAGTCTTGTAATTTCTAAATCTCATTACAAGTTAATGCGTCCATTCAAAGCATTAATTTTGTCATGTATCTGGTTTATGACGCCAGATATATAGCACCAACCTTTTTTTTTTTTAATGCAGCATCAACCTATTTGTTAATTTCAGAATACAGATCTTATTCTATATCTAGATCTTTTTTTTAAAACTATACTTCAGCATTGCAAGCTAAATTTTCTATGTAAAATAATTAATTAACTCCCTTTATTTCTTTATGCCTTCAAAATTCAGACTAACTATTAATTTAAGGAAATTGTTGAATTATATAAACAATTTCAATTTTTTTAATTTCCTTTGAAAACAGCCTCGCGTGTTTCGTAACCAAATCATAGAAGAATGTAATCTCCCTGGATATTCTCCTTACCAACCCTATCTTGATAAATTATGAAAAATAAATAAAATGATCTTCAAATTACCTAATTCTTTCAAACCAAAACAAGATTAGATTGAAACAACATCCCATTCATATAAATGTAAATCACACAATAAATTCAATAAAAAGTATCAATAAAGAAGGAAGCAATCGGAGGGATTTTAAAAGGAAGATTCAATGTTAATAAACTAATTAAAATAATTTTCGATAAAATCAATGTCATCAAGTGCATGAGTTCGTGAATCTAGTCCAAGTCGATACTGCATAACAAAATCCATATACGTTAATGCAGCCCCCTGATATGGAATGAGCAAGACTAAATATATAGATCACATTTGACGCATTCAGAAAAATTGGATCACTATCACTAACAGAAGGTGATAATAAGGCCCTCAAAGCTTACAAAAGTTACAACCACGTTGAGACAAAAGAGAAAAAATTAGGCGCAATTATTGTACTGAGTCTATTGAGCAGAAGTAGATCAACATTGATTATTGTTAATAATTAATGATACAACTTGAGTGAGCAACTAATTAATTAAGCACTGCCATCTAAAACTAAAACAAGTGAAAATACTTTTACAAGATTGTTTTGTTGAAAACATTAGAAAACATAAGGAGTGTAAAATATACATTTTATATTTTTTTCTCTAAAATATGAAAAAAATAATAAAAAATGATCATATAATTTTTTTAAAAAAATGAGTGCACTCAGTCTACTACAAGTATATTATAGTTATCAACGAATGCCTAGAATTTTAGAAGAGATGAGGATTGTAATTCTTTCTAGTTCTAGTTAAAGGCATAATGACAAATTGAGAGGCTTGATCAGAAATAATATTAAAATGAGAGATAGTGAGAAAAATGCTATTCCTACTTTATCACTAGATAGGAGTGGAGAGGTGAGGCAGTGAGATAATGGCAGCGTAAACAGGTTTGGGAAGATAAGAAAAGAATTTTATTAGAGATAAAACCATTACCTAGAATTTTAGGTTTGATTCTTGATATTGTATGAAGTTTTTATGATCAAGTAGTCAGTAAAACGTTAAATTTCATTGCAAGGTGGTATATGCCTGTACATTGTCCATGCTTCATGCTCAAAGAGCCCTTAAGTGAGAGTGCAATTACAATATAATAATAATAATATTGAATTGACCTAGTAGCTTAAGCTTTTAGGAGAGTTAGTCCTTGACAAATGGAAAGATAAAAAGAGAAATGTGAAAGTTAACTAAACGCGATCGATAAAAAGACCAATTACAATTCTGCATTGAACTTGTGAAAATGGGCAACATGCACCAAGCTAGAGCTCAATCATTCAAATACATGGTGCCAACATTACAAAAGACTCTAATGATAATTTAAAGGAAATTAAAGACTTAGACCAACTATAAAAGATAAAAGATAGATAAAGATAAAGATAACACCAACTGGACTTCTGTAAACCTTCTAGACCTGCACCTATATATGATTTTAAATAAGAGTACCTGAAATTACCCTAAAAAGAGAGGGCAAGTATATTTACCCCCATGAACCAGAACCTATCAATCCCCTTTCACAAGAAATTAATCCAGAAATCCCTATCAACCAAAACCAAACACAGCTCGATCAGCATCCCATGACTGCGCAATTATACACAAAGTTCCCACCAATGCACCTTCTGGCAAGCAAGTTCCACTGTGGTGCACCTTGAGCAGGGATCCAAGAATTGATTTCAACCATACTTTCACCACCCATAGTCCTTTCCCCACCAATAACAACAATTCGATCTCCACATGCACGAAATGCATATCCCCAACCATTCACAGAGGATGCTCCCTCAGGAAGACCTCCAACGTAGACCCAATTGTTCCTCTCTTTCACATACTTCCTCATCACCATCTGTGCATAATCTGCAGCATACAGCACATTGTTCACAACCGCAACCAAAGGAGGTGCCTCAGGGCCATCTGGTCCCTGGATTCGCGGAGGCACCATGTTAGGAATCACACGCCATTCTTTTGTATCCAAATCATACTCCTCACCACATGTCAGCCTATTACCATCTTCCCCCATTCCACCGATGGCATAAAATTTCCCATCCATGAACACGCCAGAACACATTTTTCTTGCCTTGTTCATGTTTGGAAGAACCTCCCATGTCTTGGTGTCTGAGTTATAAAGCTCAGCCACACTCAAGATCTTGCCCTCTGCACTCCCACCAGCAACTATGGCCTTTTCACCGTGGCTCGCGGATGCAAACAAGCATCTAGGAACACTCATCTGAATACCATGTGACCATTTGTTGGTCAAGAGGCTATATTCATAAACAATACAAGCCTCTATTGCCCTTCCAAACACAAGAAGTTCTGTGCCAACAGCCAAAGACTCCTTATCAGAAAACACGAAGCAGTCATACGGATTGCAAGGCATTCTAGGCAAGTGCATCCAATGGCCATTGATTGGATCAAACACCTCCCATTCAAGGATGTTGCAAGAGAAGTAAACCCAGTGTTCTACAACTCCCAATTTCCGCCTGACCCGGTAGAGTTCTCCTGATCTAATCAGAGACAAGAAATTCCTGTTCAGTGAGGCAATTGAGCCATACTCATACCTTGACAGGTGAAGGAGAACACCGGTTGAGACATCCTCGTTAACAAGCCATTTTGGGTCACGCACCACCTTTCCCGTCTTCTTGGGTGCATGCTTCGGATGATCATTGCCTTGGTCTTGGGAAGCTAAAAGAGAACCCATATCAATCTGCATAGCATCCTCCTCCTCAGGATCATCTGAAAGTTTCGAAAACTTTCTAGGTCTTTCATCTTCTTCAGTTGAAAAGCGTTCTAAAGTACCCATTTGATTCTCCTGCTCGCATCAAATTGGCACGTCCCTTGAAACAACAATACATTTTAATCAGATGGAAATTGTGGATATGATGATAATTAACAAAAAAAAAATTAAATTCAAGTGAAATATCATTTTCTCTCTAAAGAATACCCTTAATTAACAAGCATGCAAATGACATATCAAATGGAAAACCACAAACGACAAGACACTGGCAGTTCTGACTTAGGTTATGTTTGGATAAAAGTTGAGAACGTATTTTTTGGTATTGCAACACATATTCCCAAATTCTGAGACATAAAATGAAGAAGTAAGAATTTAGGTTATGTTTGGATAAAAGTTGAGAACGAGTTTTTGGGAATTGCAATGCATATTCTCGAATTCTGAGACATAAAATGAAGAAGAATTTATTGCTTTGAGAGTAAAAATACTTTGGAGTTCTCCGACCGACATCCGAACACACAGGTAAGCTTTTTGCGATGCAGATGAGTACAAAAATTATTGTAAAGTCACACCAAAACGCTTCCAGAAAATTTAGTGCATTCACATAGAGATTAAAGACACAGCCATGAACATCCGTCGCATACCATACCAATCTGCCACAAACGATAATCACAACCGAAACAAAAAAAAAAATCCACACAAACACCCCCAAAATTGAGATTTTTCGAAATCGGATCTTAAGTGGTTATCCGGAACAGGAATCTAGGCAGGAACAAAAAAATGCAGCTATTCTGAGAATATCAGATAAACAAAATTCAATCAAAATGACAACGAGCATATGTATATATATATATATATATATATATATATATATATATATATATATATATATATATATATATATATATATATATATATATATATATATATATATATATGTATGTTAAAGACTCCGCCATTCCTTTATATCCTTTTTTCGGTCGTGAAATTGACATAAAAAAACATATAAACATGGTCATGCATGAAAAACCTAGAGAAAAAAAAAAACAACCAAACTAAAAAGGAGAAAGAGAGATATTAGAGAGAGAGAGAGTTGAAAGAAAAGCTCATGAATTTAGCACAAGGAACTAGAAAACTGAACTGGGTATTCTCTCTCTCTAAATGTATATATATGAATCGCTATTCTTTCGCCAACCTCTGCAACTGACTGTGAGAGTAGATTCTCACTGGTGTTTGTGTTGTGTGTCTATGTCAATAGTAACCTTTATTTATAGTACGAAAAATAATATAAATAATAATAAAAATATTGAAATAATAATGGAAGAAAGATGGTGGGGCCAATTGTGAGTAGTGTATAATGTGTTGAAAGAGTCACTGTTCAATGTTCCTGAAGAACTCAACTGCTATAACCCCCGTTTTCTACACGTGTTGCAAACTCGCCATGCTATCACTTGTGTAGCTGTATTCAAGTTGCTGTGTTTTTCTCTTTTACTTCACTCTCTCTCATTCATAATTTTTTTTTATTTGATCCCACCTCATCAATGCCTTTATTTCTATTAAACGTTCTTTGTCTTTGTCTTGAGCATATTTATTAAACTGTGTATTTTTATTCTTATTTCTTCTCGAATTTCAACCTTTAATTAAAAGAAGAGTAACTGCGGGTTTCAAAGCGGGAGTTACTTTATAAATAATCAAGGGGACATTTATGAGTAATAAATATAAGTTTTTTTTTTATTACATATAATTTAATTTTCTTTGACTGTCATATATTGACTCATGACAGTTTAACATCCGAAGAAATAAAGAAAAGGTGAATCCTCACAAAACTTTGACATCCTAAAATTTAATAAGGATTTGATTTAGATTAGTTGAAATTTATAATAACTATGACATATTAGTTAATAGTCTTATTCTAAAAACAACAATATCCTCAACAATCTAGATAAAAAAGTAAAAAAAATTAAATAAAATTTATACTTACATTTTTCTTTCTTCTAAAAATTAAAATGTATAAGTTAGTTTTTTTTATCACTCATGAGTATTTATTGAAAAGTTTATCTGACTAAGATCATACTCATTTATGTTCATTTAAAGTCTAAGCTTATCTATTTATTTATTTTTAGTTTATTTTATTTTATTCATTAATCTTTTTTAAAATTTCAATTTGTCCTTATTTTTATTATCAAGCTATTAGTTTTAGTAATGATTAAAAATAAAAATTTCTAACGGTTGAAAAATATTATATTTGACTGAAAAGGTTGAAATTTAAAAATAAAATAAAATAAAAGATTAAATTGAGACTTTATATAAACATTTGTTGGGAAAAATCTGGATTTTGACATTTTGAGGGATTAGCCGTTGGGCCAACAAATACTTTAAGTTAAAAAAAGAACAAAAGTATATTGAATTGAGAAAAAAAAAATATTAATTTGAGACTTTATATAAATGGAAAGAAAGATCACAATTCCAGTTTAGCTTTAAAGTAAGTTAATATTTATATTTTAAGAATTAATTTTTTTTAATGAATTAAAAGTATTTAACACACTAATTTCATATTTTTAAAATATTTCATATAATATATTAATTCGAACCAATATCCAAATTTAATAATTGATTTAAGAAAAATATTAAATTAAAAGAAGAGATGATAAAATATTTTGGAAAGTATTAAATATATACATATTATTTTTAACATAGTTCATAATTGAAATTATTAAGTTCAAATAAATTGTATTATAAATATATAATTAAAAGAATTTAATGTTTGTATTATAAATGTATAATTAATAATGTTTGATACACATATTTAATAGTAGCAATATTCAACTATTCATTCAACAAAAATGTACTTATTTAATATTTAGTTTTTAAAATAAGGTAAAATTATTCATTTGATCATATAGTTTCACTATTCATAATTTTTAGTTCCTATAGTCTAAAAGTGATTTTTTAGTCTTTATACTTTATATTTTAATTATTTTTTAGTCCTTATAATTTGAAAGTGATATTTTTAGTTTTTATAATTTATATTTTAATTACCTTTTAGTCTTTACTATAAAATTAATTAGCTAAAAATTAATTATATATTAATCAACTATTTTTTTATTACAAATTATTTGCTAATATTTTTATAGTTAATTGCAATTGATAATATTATTTATATTTTGATGGTAAGGACTAAAATAGAATTAAAATATAAAATATAAGAACTAAAAAGACTATTTTAAAATTATAGAAACTAAAAAAAAATTAAAATATAAATCATAAGGATTAAAAAAACCACTTTCAAATTACATGTACTAAAATTGAATTCAAATGTAAATTAAGAACTAAAAAAATCATTTCAAAACTATAAGAACTAAAAGGTACAAATCTTAAAATTATAAAAATCAAATGAATAATTAAACCTTAAAATACTTAAAAACATTTAATATCTCTTATTCAAACCAACTACTAAAAATAACTTCTAATCTTTATTAGTTATTGAAAATTTGTTTGACCATTAATAGAGGGTAAAAAGTATTTTTGAAATTGTGTAGCATTTACACGCACACGCACAATCGCAAGCACCCACACCCACATTCAATATTTTAAAAATCATTAAAAATATTTCCTGTAATATATTAAATATTTCCTAACTATGGAATGTATATTTATTATTTTTACGTTATTAATAATTAATATAAACTTTTAAAAATATAATAAATATATATTTAATTTTTTTTATAAACTTATTTAATATTTGGTTCTTAAAATAATAAAAAAACAATTCATATATTATATTAAGAATGCAACTATTTTCAACTAGTCTTTAATGTTCTTAAAATAATTAAAAATGTATTTAATTTATTATATTAAGAATGCAACTATTCTAAACTACTTCTAACCTTTTATATTTTTTGAAAATTTGTTTGATCATATTAACAATGTTTGATAAATAAGTTTTTTTTAGCTTCTTATATTTTTTTATATAACTTCAAATAATGTTTTAACTTCTTTCTTCTTTCATTTATTTATATTTTATAATTAAAAGTATTGAATTCACATTTAATATTTTGAAAATAGTTAAAATATTTCATATAATATATTCAATATTTCCTTACTAATATCCAAATTTAATAGCTGTTTTTAAGAAGAATATCAATCTAAAATAAGCTATAATTTAATATTTGGAAAATATATAATATATATTTATTATTTAGTTAAATTACTCATTTGACTTCTATATGTATTCTTACCTTTTTAGTCTCTATAGTTTGAAAGTGGTCTTTTTTAGTTCTTATAGTTTACATTTTAATTCTCTTTTAGTCCTCGTGATTTTGAAAGTGGTTTTTTTAATTCTTATAATTTGTATTTTAATTCTCTTTTAGTCTATATAGTTTAAAAGTGATATTTTTAGTCCTTATACTTTATATTTTGATTTTTTATGGGTCATGTTAGGTGATAGCTCCCATGAGAGACTCTCTATCTCAACATGCATATAAAAAAGATATATAAAATGTGAAATTTAATTAAAATTAATTTTATTCAATAAAATCATAAGTAAATTTATGTGAATAAAAAATTCACATTTACTTCACTATTATCAAATAAAACTTATAGGAAACATTTTCAGCTCACAACAAGGTCATTCAAGTTTATAAAAAAACTTAAGTTAAGCAATAGAATAAAATAAAGTAAAATAACATGTTCGGAATATCATGTAATTAAAACAGAAACTCATGTCTCAATATCACATCCTATCAAAGCAATGTGTCTTGACGTCCTCTAACATGAGGTTCCTTAAAGCAATTCACCTAATCATCTGTTCTCATGAACATAAGGTTCAAAATTATCACAAGATCCAAAAACAAACAACACACAGGGAGTGAGTCATCTCATTCCTCCACCAATAGAGATAACCTATCAAAGCAATGTGTCCTAGCGTCCTCTAACATGAGGTTCCTTAAAGCAATTCACCTAGTCATCTGCTCTCATGAACACAAGGTTCAAAATTATCACAAGATCCAAAAATAAACAACACACAGGGAGTGAGTCATCTCATTCCTCCACCAATAGAGATAAACAAAAGCATTCAAGTGTGATATAAATATAACAATAATATAATTATAACAATATAGGTATAACAAGGTTCAATTTTGGCACAATTTGAATCATTTCAACACTCACGCGTAACATCACTTATCCTAGAATTTAATCACAGATCATATTTCATGCAAGACAACATATTTGAAATACAATATCGCATCTCACACTTACACATGCAATTCATTATACATCATTGCATAACAAATTACAATGATCATTATATAGACGTTATACAACAAATATATTAAGACTCAATCTTATATGCAATGTGTATCATGTCAGTAAAAAATCTTGTGGGATTCCTAGGAGTACATGACAAGATGGACTACACATTGGAATTCAGGTCACTCTCACTGGGTCAAATCATAAGGAAATCAATTAGGGTCACTCCATTTTGCAAGAATGTCCTAACCATATGGGATCAACATAGAGGAGCACTCAAACCAAATGTATTAATCCCAAGGTCTAGACTCCAAAGAGTCAGTCAAGGTGTCTCCCTCCTGATTCAGGTCAAACCCAGAAAATATTTTAACACACACAGACTTTATCTATGAACTATATAAAACACAAGACTCCTCAATTGTTTTCAACATAATTTTAACTCGTCCCGCCTCAAAGTGATTAAACTATCGGGTTTCCATAGTGGATCTCATCACAATACTTATCGCGCATTAACTCGTCGTCCTTAAAAAGTCTTACAGTTATGTGATTCTACAGTTCATAGTTGACAACTCAATGCGTACAATATCTCAATACACATGTATTTTACAATTCAACATATACTCAATTTATCACATACACACAATCTCAGTTACAATGTTATAATCCAAGAGAAACATATTATCACACCTCATGAATCATATACACTTCACACAATATTAATATATACACGGTACAAACACAGACTTTACTTATGAACTATGCAATACATACAACTACTCAATTATTTTCAAAATTATTTTAACTCGTCACGTCTCAAAGTGATTAGACTCATCGAGTTCCCATAGTGGAGTCCATCATAAGACTCGTTATGCATTAACTCATCGCTCTTAAAGGATCTTATAGTTGTGTAATTGTACAATTTATAGTGATAGTTCACATCTCAATGCGTACAATATCTCAATACACATGTATCTTACAATTCAACACATACTCAATTTAACACTTACATACAATCTCAATACAATAATTTATCATGTTTCATGAATCATATACACATTACACAATAGTAATATTTGTATGGCACAAAATATATATGTATTAAATTGAACTGTATTATTTTCAATCAAAAAGAATTTCTACAACAATTGAATTAAAATTGTATCAAAAGAAATTACTAATAAGCATTAACTTTACAACTTTCTTTAATTTATTGTTTTATTAATTTTATTATTACAATGTATATATAACCTGTTGATCATCATCGTGGAAAAATACAAGATTAAGACAATAATTTGTATAAAATAAGCAACTAAAGAGAAGATTATTTAAAGGACACCTCACGTTCTTTAATAAAGTGCAATTGATGTGCATAGTGTCAAATACCAAAAATACAGTGGTACAAGACATCAAAATTCATGTACGATTTCGGTCTAACTTGAAAGTTTATTTTAATATAATATTACAATGCATTTTTCAATCTATCGCAATATGCATAACAAACATAGATGAATTTTTTTTCTTTTGACCATTTATTCTTTATCACAATATGTTAGATTCAAATATAAACTCATAACACAAATTAACCAGTAAAGATATCATACTAATCATTCAATTTCATCAATTCACGTTACTTAAAAAAAACTCAATTTCTAGTGTTCATACTAAACACAATAAGTATATCAATTTCACATTGGAACATCAATTGGTCAGTCAAACATATATAGTTCACGGTTATAATTGTAAAGATAAAATCAAAATTACAGAAACACCCAAAAACTCATTCCAATTGATCCTCTAAGGATTCATACAGATGTTATCATTATTCTCCAACTGTGAATAACTCATTCATTACTTCTAAGCAAACTCACATGTGTAGTCTGATAACGATAGTGACATCTTTAGCGATTTTCTAAGATTCTTAAAGATTCTCCTTTGGTTGCTCTTCTAAGGTTTAAAGGGTTAGAGAGAAGGAGAAGGGATTGGAGCCTTAAATTCATTATCTCTATGCGAGGGGGATACCTCTCTCCCAATGGTGGGAATGCATGAAAATTAGTTACGAAGGTGATGTCCAAATTTCAAAATGATCCAACGATTAATGAGTCCAGAATCATAGTTTTAATAAGACAAATGTGAGTATATACGAAAAAAAGAAAAAGTTTTGGAAGAGAAAGAAGAGAGGACAAATTTGGAAGAAAGGAAAAACTTAAAAACTTATCGTAAATGTATGTCTCTATTTATAGCTAAAGTATTCTAAACCTACTATTTACTCTATTTTTTTTATTTTATTATTTTATAAAAATTGAATTCTATTTAACTCCTTTTAAATACATAAATAAACCATTAAAATATCTCTTTTTTTCTAAAGCATATATTTATTTTATTTATTTCAAAACTTATTATTTTAATTAATAAAACCTTTATTGGTTATTTATTTAATTACAAAAATATTATTATTTAAAAAAAAACTCTATTTATTTTTAAATAAAACATTTTTTATTTATTTTACTAAAAACAGATATTACACGTGGATTGTTGTTACTTTACCTCTAGGTACATAACTTTGGTCATAGAGATGTTATCAGCATCAAAATGCTTGGTCTTATCCATCCTCTATCAGGAGGAATCATTTGGTTCCTGCCATCATTTCAGTTTAGTTGTATTTAAACGATTCTGGTTTACTATCTCAGTTTCTCTTATTTCTGTGTAAAAATAACCTTGGAGACGAATTTTTCCATATCATATCATCTTAATATCATCTTATTCAAAGACCATCATCCAAAATGAAAATGAAGCGAATCAAATTGAAACTTGAACCATAGTGCAACATTTATTGAAAACTATTCAAAACTAAATAAAATGTATCATAGGAAGCAAACTCAAAACTATTCAAAACTAAACATATTGCATTGCAGCTTCATTTGTAAATTCTAAAATCCATTTAGCTAGTTGTGAATCTGTAAAGCATGGTGTGCTTATAAATCTCCCCAGGCCTCACAATCTGGGATGGAAAGTAAGGGTAATTCACAGAATCTGGGAAACCCTGTGTCTCCAAGGCAATGCCGGCATGCTTGCGGTATACGGCTCCATCCTTGCCTTTGGTAGCATTCAACTGGCCACTAGTATAGAACTGCAGACCAAGTTGGTTTGACCAAAGCTCCAATTTCCTCCCAGAGACAGGGTCTGTCACCACAACAACCTTACTTAAGTGCTTTTTGAAACTTTTGTCTAGCACATAGTTCATGTCATATAGACCTTCCTGAATCTGGCTTCCAACTTTTTTTGGTTCAAGGAAATCATAAGGGGTGCCCTTAACAGATATGATTTCGCCGGTGGGGATGAGAAGCCTGTCCACTGGTGTGATGTGTGAGCCAAAGATCTGAACAGTGTGAGAAAGAATGTCACCACTGTTGTGGCCCCTAAGGTTCCAGTAAGTATGCTGTGCTAGATTCACTGGTGTGGCTTTGTCCACTGGCTTTGCTATCATTTTCACTGCCAATTTGTGTCTTCCAATGAGCATGTAAGTCACTGAGACCTTAAGTTTTCCAGGAAAGCCTAGCAAATTTTTAGAGTTAGAGCACAGAAGAGGATAATAAAAAAAGGTTATGCCAATGAAAAAATATTGTTTTGTAAAATAGTATATTGATTAATTTAAGCCTATGATATAATTTATAATAAAATATGTTTTTAATCTTTACATAGTTTCACCAAAACCAAAAGCATATAGACAAAACTTTCATATTGTAATTTATAAAAAAACATGTTTTTAGTCTTTGGGCTTATCTTTGATTTTTGCTCTTTTTTAATTCCAAGTTATGATGAAAGACTAAAAACACTTATACATTTCAAAGACCTAATGACATAATATGAAGGTTTGAGAAGTAAAAATAAAATTCATTAATAATATAGGAATTAAAAGCATATTTTATCATATCATTTAAAACAAAAATTAGATACAATTTTATAGGTGTTGTTCATACAATTTTTTAATTAAAATTAAAGTTTCACTCCAATAATTTGCATAATAAAATATTTTATAAAAAATTATGCGGATTATTAAAGTGAAACCCCAAATATCATTGAAAAATAAGTAGTTGTATACAAGTTTTGTCTTATAATTTGTCATTAATTTTAAAAATTATAAGTTTCAATAATAATATTATCATATACATCGAATCATAAGGCCTGAGATGTAGTGATGACACACGAATTACATGGGCAAATTACAAACAAGTAGTTAAAGTAGGGACCTTGTTCATTTTCAAAACTATCGTAGGTAAATGTCACGTGACGGTGTTTCTTGTGGGATTCCACAGACCATACAACATCACCGAAGCCTCTTGCGCCACCTGATATTAATTTCAATTTCGTCAATAATTAATCAGAAAATGAGTATAATGCATCAGTGAGGTGTGTGTAGATTATCACAATTAACTTCACTGGATTAATATTAATGTACCGTGAAGTGTGTTCCCGTGATCATTAGCGGGCAATTTGTAGGTTTTGCCATCCAAAGTGAATTTAGCTCCTCTAATCCTATTTGCCACACGTCCAATAAGGGCACCGAAGTAAACTGTATCATTCTACAACCACATTTTTTATTTTGAGTGTACTTTCTAGAGTAAAATGCAGGTGAATTATCATTGATATGAAAATTAAGTTGTTCACTTTCGACATAAACTCTACAGATTTTTTTTTATGGAAGTGTAACACAAAATGAAGGTACTGCTGCTACTTGTTTTTAAATCAGAACTTAAATCGATTAAAACTGTTCAATTGATCAAACACTATATACAATATAAATAAATAAACCTTAAGATTGAACCAGAGACAAAGAGCAAGGGATAAAGGGACAGAATAATAAATTAAAGAAGCTTTTATTTGTTTTTTTATATTTTTTTCTTCTTCAATTAGCTAATTGAACCAAATTGATGAATCATACCTTATAAGAATCAATGGAATCGTAGCCAAGAACAATATCGGCTAATTTCCCTGTGAAAAAAGGCACACAACAAACCATGTGATTTTGTGACAGATATATAATCAAGAATGGGGAGAAGATGAAAACAAACCATGTTTATCAGGTGTTATGACTGAGATAATTGTAGCACCGTAATTTGTCAAATTCAACCTAAGATCTCCTCTCTTCAGTTCATAAAACCCAATTTTCTTATGATGTTTATGTGCCTGAACAAGGAGTAGCCCAGGGAGAAAACATAACAACAAGAATACCTTAGACATGGTTGAATAATAGTTCTTCTGTAAATATGACCCCCTAACTATGGATTTATATCAAAGGGGAAATGAGCACACATTAAACAAAAAAAAAAATGTTGATTTTGAAAAAAAGACAAGTATAAAATTTAATTTAAGGAAATTAATTAAATAGCTTTAAAAAAAGATCCGAATAATGAATTAATTCTTTCAAAAATGAGTTTCTGGTTGTTTAATTTCTTATACTATTATTTTGTCTTTTACAAAATATTTTCCATAATACGTGTCACTTCAAACTGGAAGTTGTCAACTATATTAAGTTCGGAACAATACTATCTAGTATCTAGTATCTACAATTCCACATCAACCTCGGGTAGCAACACAGGATGCAAATAATATTATAAAGTTCATTTATTTTATTTTTTTCACGGAATTAAACTAGCCTTTTTATTTCACGGCCTCTTTATTTATTTATTGGACAGAGGATCTACGGCCTCTTTATATGGTTTGCCAATAAGAAATAATACATTTAACTTTAACATTGATAAAGACATTTAAGTTGATTTTTATCTTTTTTATTAATTAAAAAATTTGTTTAACAGTTTGATAAATAAAAATATTTTAATAGTTTCTAACGTTTTTTTAAATATTACTTAAAATAATCATTTTTAACATCCTAACTTTTAACTTTTTTATATTTTTTTCTATTTTTGTCTTCAATATATTTATCCAATTTTCTAGTTATTACTTTTAAATAAATTATAATTTTATTATTTATGTCATTTTATATTTTTTTAATTACTTTAACAATTAATTTTTATCAAATACTTATAATTTAATGAGTTAATTTTTTAATTTTCGACTAATTTTGCATGATTTATCTTGAATGGTTTATTTTCCATGTACATTCTTGTATAGAAATTGATAGAGTTGATTTTGCAGGATCCAGGTTTTTTTTCTTTTTGGAAGGCCAAAGAAAGATTTATAAATAATAAATGATAAAAAAGTGAAGGGCGCCAAGTCACAAGCAGTGAAGGGGCTCCATAATAAATAATAAAGATTTTTTCAGGATCCAGCTTGATTGATTTCTTTTATATATATTTTACAAGTATAAATATAGAAGGGGATAATTATTTAATTATAATAGATTCAAAAAAAATATTAATTATCAATTAAAAGCCATTGATTCACTGTAATGTTTCGCCAAGTCCATGTCTCTATAGTATTTAACTATTTATTACCCTAAAAAAACTATTTATAGTATTTTTTTTTCAAAAAAAAAAAGAATTGGTTCAGGAAAGAAGAATCTAAAATAAAATTTCTTATTACTCCTTCTCTCTCATTATAATTATCATTCTATATTATTTAATACAGAAAAAAACTAATAAATAAATAAAAAATAATAATAATTTTATAAAATTAATTTTATCATTATTAATTTATTTTTAATTCATATCATTAATATTATAAGAACTATAAATAGAAAAAATAATTAATATTACATTAAAAATCTAACATTACAATTATTTTATGACACATTTTTTTCATAGCGATTATTATGAGATGGAAGGAATAATTATTAAAAGAACCTAAAATCAATCAAATTCAATGATCCAATTCAATCCATCAAAATTTAATTGAATTAGGTTGAATGAATTGTGAATTGAATCTAATCCACTCATGTTCTCAGAAAAAATACCCACTAATTTGTTATTTGTTGATTTTTATCCTTTATTTTATATTTTAAGATCACAAAATCTTGTTTCTAAAATAAATCCCAAAATCTCAAAGTATCTTCATTTTATTTTTATTTATGTAATTGCTCTTTTTAATTTTCTATATCTTTCAATTTATAATTTTATCTCTATTTTAAAATTAAATTTTAATGATTTTTAAATAAATGACAAAAGTTAAAAATAATTTTATATGATAACACAATTTAAATTATTCATTTTAACAATTATATGAAATTATTCTAACTTAAATACGAAATATGTAATTACCTTGATTTTTACAAATTTTCCTTTGTCTTAACAGTGTTACTTGTGTAGTTCTGTTAACCCAAATCTATGCAGATGCCTGTTTAATGAAATTTAAGGACAAAAATATCATCATCTTCCTCATTGGTCACTGAATACGAACCACACTTATCATCAACAACAAAATTGTGAGCGGCTTGATCAATCTCACCCATTCAGCAAACATCCGAGCTAACACATGAACCACGCACACATAGTGCTCAATCGACGCAAAAATGCCATTTTTTCAGTCATGTATCTAAACAATTTAAGCGCTCCACCAAACAGATCTTTGTGATTGCATGCAGAAAGGAAAAAACTTGTGTTCTTTGAAGGGGGAATATACTATTTCGATTGGGAGGATTTGTTGAGGGCTTCGACGGAGGTGTTGGAGAATTGCGGTTGTTGGGGTTGCGGAGTTTGAGATTAAAGGGTGAGTCTATATAATGGTTTTGAGCTGATTGAGAAGGGTGGTGAGGAGGTTGTTGATGAATCTGTTAACCCTGGAGTTGGTGGTCAATCAGGTGCTGAGGGTGGTGGTGTTGTGGGGATGGATGGGAAGGATATTTTTAAACATTTCACTTATAATTAACACTGTTATTTAAAAGTCTTGACTTTGGCGAGTCAAAAATAATACAATTAAAGAGAAGAAATACTAATGTAAATTTGAGGTAAAATTCCATTATAAAAAAAATAAGGTTAAATTAATCTATAAATCCTTGAATTATTTGATAACTTTCAATTAAATCTTTGAATTTTTTTTTACAATTTCGTTCCTAAACTTTTTTCCTTACTCACTTGACCCATTTTATTTCAATTTTTAGCTAAATTTTTAGACTTATACATGATGCCAATGGATCTCACCCTTAATCTCTATTGACTTTTAAATTAGTTGTTCAAAATCATCATATTATCAAATAACAGATGGTATATTCTAATTAATTTTTTTGTTAAAATTCCATTTACTCCCGGCCCCAACCCCTCCCTTCTCTTTTTTTTTTTTTTCTTTCTATAATACATGAACATAAAACTCACATCGACAAAATAAGTAATAGAATATAGATGTTTCTCTAAAAAAAAGTAATAGAATATAGATTTCACATGTGTTTAGTATAGCGCACAGTGTAAAACCATTCTTTTAACAAAATAATCAATTGTTCATCCGCAGCCATACAATATTCAGGCTTGATGTTATCAGCAAAGCAATTCCTCAGCAGGAAAATCACTTAAACGCTTGCATTTGTAAAGACCAATCGATTATACTAATCTCACAATTAGGAAGGGGCTATAGGATAATGGGTAAATAGAATATCACTAGACCGAACTACTTATCCTGACTACTAGCTACTCTATGCTACACGGTTAGCATAGAGTAGCAGTTTATTTATTTACTGATTTGGTTGAGCAGAATTTATTTTGTATGACAGTTATGACAAGGTGTCAAATGCCTGAGCCTCACGCGCAACCTTAATGAAGACATCTTCCAATGTGGTGTCAACTAGACCCCATGCAGAAACGGTGAAGTTTCTCTTGGCAGCATCAACAGCTTGGAATACATCTGCTATTCTAACATCCTCTTTTGGCAACTCAAACTTCTGAGTACCAGAGAGATGGTATATCTTGTTGGCATTTGGGGTGAGTTTCTGCACCATGTTCTCCACATCTTTTTCATGATCCGAAGATGTTGTCATCGTGAACACGTAAGTTCCTCCATATCTTTCTTTCAGCTATGAGAAACCAACAGAAATAGCAAGTGTTATATAAGAAATCAAAAAGTCTGCACAGTTCAAATTTGCATTTTCTGCTTTGCAGTAAAAGGATAGACAGTGAAAGTATTTGATCCGATAGGAATTTTGATCTGCTACATTCAAAGCTGCATCCAAGAATCATGTGCAATCTATGGGTTTCGCATAAATTTCATTGACCCAACAGATTTATTTTGCAAAAGATTTTGATACAGCAAATCAGTTTAGCAATGTTACCTCCTTTGCATTTCCTACACATTGCAAGCTACCATTTACAAATATTCCCAATCGATCACATAAGGCTTCTGCCTCTTCCATGGAATGTGCTGAGAGCATAAAACCAAGAATTATCAATATTGTAGAGATAGTCAAAATGTTTTATGTTACCATGAGACAAAAACAAGCCGAGTATATCTAAATAATGGACAACGAGCAGAATAGCGTGCTTCAAAATCAAATCTACAAAAGAGTGAGAGAATACTGGTGAGAATGATTGCACGGTTCTGTTTTGCACGCTTGACAACATTCCATAAGCTTTTTCTTGAGGCAGGGTCTAACCCGGAACTTGGCTCATCCATGTAAATAACCTTTACAAAATTTTGCACGTGCAGAATAAGGAAATCTAAGTTGAATCTTCTTTAAAGAAAAGTGATTAGAATGGATTGAAAACTAAAACATACTCTAGGATCCCCAATCAACGAAATTGCAACACTAAGCCTCCTCTTCATCCCTCCACTGTATTTTCCAACTTGTTTATCAGCAACTCCTCCATGAAAAAGGTTTAAACTCATCAAAGATTCTTCTACTGCCTGCAGCAATAGATTGGTAGCTAAATTCACTTAAGTCTTCACTGCCAAATAATAGCTAAAAAAAAAGTTGTTCAAATTCTATGACTGCAATCGTCTTCTATATAGACCCAGCTCTTGGTAGAAAATAAGCAATAAGCAATAAATAATAATTGAGAACGTGTTGTAGAAGCACCATAACTTTAAGCACTTATTTATACTTAATATTTTGGGAAGTACAACTAAATACTACGTACTTTTTAAGTCCTAAATGATAAGACTCCTAACACATTGATCATAATCTTAATAAAATAAAAAATAAAAAATTCTCTCAAATTAACTTACTTGTGTCAAGAGTGAGCCTTTAAGATTTTTAAGTCTGCCATAAAAAAGTAGGTGCTCTCTACCTGTCAAGCTTTCCCACAGCAAGCTACAGTATAAAGAGAATGGTAAGTTAGAAAACATTTTTTTAGTAGTTATAGGTTTGATTTTAGAAAGAAAAAAAAAATATGAATTAGAAGAATTTTCCAGCTTACTCATGCTGTGGGCATACACCCATGGTAGTATATATTTCATCCATTTGAGTTCTTATGTCCAAGCCTTGAACAAACGCCCTACCAGAGGTTGGCTTTGTGAGACCAATCATCTATAAGCACACAAAAGCTCATTCGATTTATGACTTAAGGAGAAAATCACTCAAAGAAAGTAGCGTGATTCATTCTATTAGAATTTCATAACTTGGTGAATTTATCCTATTACAGTCTATTTTCGTAAGCTATTTTTCAAAGTTCGAACTTATTCTGTTCTCTTATGTCAGCTCAGACAACTCAAGCAAATTCCAATGCACATATCAGTTGAACAATTTTAACTAACCATGTTGATAAAAGAGGTCTTCCCAGCTCCATTGGGACCAAGCATACCAAAGCATTCCCCTTGAGGCACAAAAAGAAACAACCCTCTAACTGCATATTTATCTGGATTTCCATCCCTCCCTGGATAGACCTTTTTCACATCATCACATACAATTGTATGATTAATAGATGGTTCAAGTAGCAGTTGCTCCACCTTCTCCTTCTGAAGAGAAAAAGAAGAAAGCATTAAACATGTTACACGTATAACTCAGTCTTGACATATTGAGTACATCAGTACAACCAAACTTGTAACACATACATGATACATGAATAAGGTCTTTCAGCGAAAATATATAGTAACATTTATGAGACAAATACAAGCTTTTTTTGTGTGTGCACAATAGTAGCATCAAGGTTTGAATTTAGGACCTTGTACAATATATCCAAACCTTAACGGGTTAGAAAAAGCTAATTAAGTCCTCAAACCTTCATGTTACAAATTGTTAGGAATCTCAGATTTGTTTCCATATTTAATTTAATGAGGATTGTAAGTCTCCTATATCACATCAAAACACACGTAATGGATCATATCATATTAAGTCATTATTAATTCATAATTCACTTTCTGACATGGTATTAGAGCTCATCCTAGATGGGTTCCTGTGTTTGTCACGCTCTAGGAAGGTAGCCTTGAGCATGAGGGGGATGCTGGAAAAGTCACTTAAATTATGGTCAACCATAGATAGAAGGGGTGTGTTGAAAGTCCCACATGGTGGGTAGCCGTGGATAAAAGGAGACATGTGTCCAGCATTCACTAAAGATAGTGCCGAGATAAATTACATAAGTGAGGAGCAATCCTCACTATACAACCCGGGTTTTATAGGGTTGAGTTAAGCTCAAAATTCACTTTTTGACATTAATTTTAGAATATTCAGTCTCTATTCTCTCTTTTTCCTCCCTCAACACCTTAACCCACATAATTTCAGCACAAATATAATTTTTTAAAACAGAAAAAGTTTGTGATTGAAACAAAAGTTATTTGGTTCACTATGGAATGTGTGCCTGATTAAGGTTTCACCCTATTTGTACTACTAAGTTGTTGAAGTGCTGTGCATCACAATACTACTCGTCAATGAGGCAGCACCATTACATGAATTTCTAAAACCAACATGTGAAATGCGTCTTGTGACAGACCTTAGTATACTCAATTTAATAATCCAGGTGAACGCATAAGCACAGTATACATTCATTCAGTATTAAGTAATACTCACCTCTTGGATGACATCTGGTTTCTCCGTTTGAGAGAATACTTTTGACCCCTGCATTTGGGCATCAAGCTTTTGGAAAGGAGGCCTTTTCTGAAATCCTTTCAAGTAAAAAAGCGGACTTTTCCTACTTCCTGACAACAATACTTGGTCAACGTAGAAGGCAGCAAAAAGCATCACTATCCACTCAACAAACATGATAATTAAGACCTCTTTCATGCCATTGGTGCTTTCACTCAGATTCTGCCATTTCATACCACCTGACCCCGAACTACTCCCTTGAAAGGAAAATTGTGCTAACTCATACAACCCACGATATAAAGCAAACCCAGGATAAAACTCCATAACAATTATCCACCCTCCTGAAGAAAATCAAAAGGCTAGAAGATAACAAACTTCCAACACAGACAAAATTCATTAAGGCCGCTGAAGTGAAATTTAAGTAGTTAAAAGTTCTAATTATGGTATAAGTGATCTTTTGAGTCCATCATTTACAATTCATGGATAATCAAATAATTTCAGACTTTGGTAGTCATACAGTAGATTTTCCTCCAATGCAAATATACAACTTCAAATGCCAAATCATTATTCTGATAGGAACTGCTGAAAATCCCACGCTAACTAGTAATATGGCCAAAAAATAGTGTAAATACGTGGGAGACAATCCTCACTTCATGAGCTAACTTTTGGGGTTGAGTTAAGCCTCTAACCCAAATTCTAAAATGATATCAGAATCTATTATAATAATTGTTATTGAACCTATCAGGTCACCAATTATCGAGTTGTTATCATAACAACCTCAAATACCTAGTCATCCAAACTTTACTCTCTAAATGTCCAGTCCTTAATGTGAAAGGGGTGTGTTGGAGATCCTATATTGACTAGTGATATGGTCAAAATAATGTATATAATTCAAGGGTAACCCTTACTTCATGAGCTAGCTTTTGAGATTGAGTTAGGCCCTAACCCAAACTCTAAGAGGAGCACAGGGAAATTCATAGATAGGGAAAGAGATTAAGGGGAGAGATAAAAATTTCTGTTATTGAAATAAAAAATCAAGGAGAACATTTTCCTCTAAGGATTTCCCTTTTACACTGAAGCAATGGCTAGAGATATTGACTAGATAGAGCACATAAAGTCATATATGAAAACCATAAGAATAACCCATAATGGGTATCATTCCATAGTCACTTAACTTACTTGGAAATGATGTATTTTGAACAAAGAATTGGAAAAGAAAGACAGCTAATAACCCGGTTCCAAAGACACCAATATATGCAGTTACTGCAATTATCAAGAACACAAGTCAGTAATCACTAATCAGATCTGGAAAAAGAAAATAGTAATACACCCATTATTATGAACAACATAAAAGTAGCTATCATCAAACCTGTAGCAGTCTTAACATTTGAAAATATAGAAGCCACCATAAATGCCAGTGCAATTTGTAAGTTTATATAGATGAAATAAAACACAAATTGGATGCTGTAGTCATTGATTGTGAAGATTTTTAATCCTGAAAATAAAGTCAGCAGTATTAAAGAAAATGAGAAAATCCCAAAAAGAGAAAACAGTGCAATGGTTATACTCTTACCTAAGAGTGAGCCAAATATCACAAAACACAACATGTAGATTACTGATATGGCAAGAAAATAACCATATGAAATCATCCAATATGGCCCATCACCAAGACCATGCATTTTCATCATGATTCTTAATTTTTGTTGCTTCTCATATACTAGTGATGTCAGAACAACCTACACAAACATATAGAGCTTATCAAGTTGAACAGATAAATGCGCTATTAGATGGAAAGATATAGGATTGCAGATAATCAATTGGGTTTTATTCCTAAAAGGTATACAACAGAAACCATTTATTTTTACGAGGGTTGATGCAAAGGTATCGAAATAAAGAAAGAGACTAACATATGGTTTCTATCGACATGGAAAAAGAATATGATTGAATGCCAAGAGAAATATTGTGAAAGACTTAAGAAAAGAAAGGTGATTGCGATCATTGCGTTACTTATTCCGAACTATACAAGACATGTATGATATTGATGGGGTAACTACTAGTGTAAGAACTCTAGAAAGCAAGATAGAGGACTTCCCTAGAAGGATAAGATTACATCAAGGCTCATCCTTGAGTCTTGTTTAATTTAGTCTTGGATGTGGTTACCAGAGTTGTGCACAAGTTATCCTTAATTGCATGTTTTTTGCAAATAATATAGTTTTCATTGAGGATTCAAGTGAAGAGGTTAACTCTAAACTTGTTTAGAAGATAAACTTTGGAATGCAAGAGTTTTTCGCAATGCAATTTTAGCCAAAACCAAGAGAAAAATGATTTGTAAGTAAAAATAGGAAAAGATGTTTGCCACAGGTTTCTAAATTTAAAATATTTGGGATCAATATTACAAAATGATGAAAAGATAATTGAAGAGGTTACACATAGGATACAAGTTGAATGGTTAAAATGGAGAAAGACGTTGGGGGTTATTTGTAATCGCAAAGTTCCTACCAAGCTCAAAGGATAGTTTTATTGTAGTACTATTTATCCAACTATAGTCTATGGTAGTGAATACATATGTTCAGATATATGTGCTCTTACAGGAAAAAGTTGCAGGATGACCCATGTAAAGAACATAGTGCCCAGAAGAGAAGATAACTCAAGGTTAAAGCTGGTCTCAGGTTTTGGCATTTCCTTTACAAACTCAAATAACATTTTGGTTCCAGGTCCAAGCAGAAACTGCAAGTAGGAATTTGATAACTGCATGCATATAGATGTCAGTCCCTATCATCATCTGTCAGGAGCAGATAAATAAAGACCGAATACTATTAAAAAAAGGAAAAATGTTTATTGATTGAAATTACTATTATTAGATTAGCTTAGTGAAATTTACTGATGCAATTAATTTTGAAATTTGCAATACAGTAATTGAATACTGCATGTGCATCATGAACATAGTTCCACTTACTTCTTCCATTCAAATCATGCATTTGAAAAATTTAATGGTTAAGCTTAAGCAAGTTTTTTTCTTTAGAAAGTATGATGTTCCTTAGTCCAAATGTATTCCATCAATAATGAATCGAGTATGTGTTTTGATTTTAAATTTAATCCTATAATAAAAAAAATAGATAGACTCATAGTACATGCTAGCAAGTAGCACATTTTTATTTTATAAGCGGAGATTGAGCTGTCTGTTTCCTTATGTTGTATCCATGGTTAGGATAACAGCAAAGAGGATGCAACAATTGAAACAAGTTTTAGATGTATATACCAGATTTATAGAGCGAGGAATCCGCAATAACACACTACTAGGACCAAATCCTGTGTGTCGCTCATAGGTTGAGTTGTACCATATACAGACATTATATCCATTCCCGTTCGAATTTAGAAAATCAAAAGCTACCAAAAAAACAAAAATAAGTACCATATTCCACACATTCCATGAATTGAAACAAAATGATATTAAGTACCTGAAACTATCTCATTGACTTGTCCATCTGAGTTACCTCTTTGATAACCTTTATATAGTTCACTGTTGATCTCAGAAGAACTATTACGCCATAAATTTAGAGCCTGATCACACTTGATCTCTAGATCAAGGAAAATAAATTCAATTAGTAACAATACGAAATAATTCAGATGAAGGCCCTAGTCATGTCTAGAGAGAAACAAGATTGTGTATATAAAATGCCAGTGTACTCCATGCAAAAATATTCAAATAATTTCTGGGTGCATTTATTGGGGAAAACTGACTATAAGATTATTATTATTGTGCAAGTATTTCAAATTCATGACGAAGGTTGCACTTATGGTTTTTTTCTGAACCTTAGAGTATTTTTTATTCTGAACCTTATGGTTCCCCGAGCTTTTCAAAAAACACAAATGGACATTTAGGTTCAAGTCAAATAGCCACAGGAATAAAATAGCAAACAATCTAGCCCCTCCTACCACAAAAAAAAAAATAAAAAAGTGCAAACAATAGTTTTGTAAAAGACATGATGAGCCTGCAGCAAAATATTCTGGCAACCTGTCATTTGCAACCAGTCATCATCAAGCACACACCAAACTAGCAAAACCATAAGAACATATGGCCATGAACACATCCAGGATACACTACAGTCAACGCAATTTGTGGGAACCATCAAGAATGGCACAATGAACACAAGGTACATCAGCAATACAAGAATGTTTCATACCATTGTCTGCTGCCGGCAGCGAGGGAAAGGAGAGTCCAGATTTCTCTGTGTCTGTGCACTTTGTTTGTAGATAATAAATGGGGAGACCAGAAGAGAAAGCAGGTTCAATAAAATTGTTACTCCCAGGCGTTGATTCAGATCCCTATATCAATACCATTTTGACACCAGCAACATAGTTCACAAAATAAATAAATAATAAATAAATAAAAAAACTTGCAAAAGCAGCCAAACTGAAATGTCAATACTAAACTAAATAAATAACACATGCAGTAACAATGTTATTCTGATTTGTCGTCAATGTAAAACCTTTTACAATGACAACACGTGTTTCTTAATCTCTAAAATTAAATATAAAAAAAAGTAAATAAATAGTACTAGTGTACTACATGGAAAGATAGTGGAACATCTTCAATCAATCAGAAATCATGTATGATAATTTTGTCAACTTTTATATCAACTACCCCACAGTCATCCATAGCATGATTTTTTTATTGATTGACAGTGCAAAAAAAGGAAAATTACATTCCCAGTCCAAAGAAATTAAACTCAAACAAAATGAAAACAGAAAAGCATGCAAGAAACTCACCAGTACATTCATGGCCAAACTAGCCAAGAAATCACTACCGAAATCACTTACGTTCAAGGCACTCCCAAACATATTAGCAGACACAGCTGTAACAAAAAAAGAAAAACACAAGCAAACACGTCATGAGTGAAAATTAACAACAGTGTGAGCATAATGTGAATTGATCCATCCTTGTATGTTACGACATACTTTCCGCAAAGGAGTGATTGAGTGCGGTGAAGAGCAGAGTAAGAGGACACGAGTCGGTTCTCCGGCACGAGGCATCGGGAAAATCCGGAAGGGGGAGAGAAGGGGTTCGCGCGGCGCGGTTGGGCGGAGCCGGAAGCTGCAGGAGCGGTGGCCACTCGATGGGGTTGGGAATGGCGCAGAAGGCAGCTTGAATGGAATCGGAATAGTGGATCCCACAAACTTTTTCTGAGTCAGGGCAGCGAGAGTGTTGTTCTTGGGTGGTTGTTGTTGTGTTGTTGGCGCAGACGCAGCCGCATTTGAAGATGGAGCCACCGAATTGCGTATCGATGAGGCGTTGGAGCGCGAAAAGCAGCAAGAAGAGGATCAGCGGGAACAGTACCAGCTGAGCGTTCGTTTTCACGTTCCGTTTCTATGAATAATTAATTTAAAAAAAAGTATCATTGCATGGCGCAATTGAATGAGGCGAATAGAAAAGAATAATGAAAAAGAAAAAGGAGAAGGGATTGGAACGTGGAAGGTTAGATTCTTGCGAAGAAGCGCGTTTGCTTGAGTCCAGAAGCTCGCGGGAACAGGATTTGCCATTAGTGTTATGGGAGCAGCGTTCTTACCGTTGTTTTGCGTATATATAGTGCACGCTTGCTACCTCGCCTTTTAATTTTTTAATTAGGGAGCACTAAAGTACCATGCCAAAAAACTAATTGTCTAGGTTCTTTTAATTAAGTAACGTCATTAATTTATTTATATATTTTATTATTTATCGTTAATATTATAAATAAAAAATAATTGATATTATATTAAAAAAAATTAAAATATGATCATTATTTTAAAATAATTTTTTCTTGCACAATAATGTAAGTATGCTGTCAATTAAATTTTCACAGTCGACATATAAATTACTACTACGAATAAATAAATAATACGTACAGTAACACCATCGTTTAATTAAATAAAAGCTGTTATATATAAAAAAAAAAGTCACGAAATTTCATAATGGTTATCTTCATAAAATTTAAAACGTATTTCTAATTAGTAAATATTTAACAAATTTAAGAAGAAAAATACGTTTTTATTTAAGTTAATTATCATAATTACTCGTCCCTTCGGGACATCCATAACATTATCATAATTACTCTGTCGATTTGACATATTTTTTTCTAAAAATTTTTTGCACTTGTTAATACATTTTTAATAACTTTATCAAACTAATTATCTTGAAAATAAAAATAATGATCTTCCACGGGATTATTTTCGGAAGCTACTAGCAAGTTACCCGTTCATTTGCATGGATTATTCTCATTTTCACAAATATTTAAAATACACTTATTTAAAAAATTAAATTTATATATAAAGACAAATATAATTAGCTATTAATATTCTCTAAAAGTAATTTTTTTATTTATGAAATAAATAAAAATATTTTATTTACAATAAAAATGAAAATAAATTAAATTTATTTTCCAATAAAGATATATTTAATAAATTTTACTTTAATACATTTATTATTATGTTATTTATGTAAAATAATTCAACACTATTATATGGATATTAATCAATAATATTAATTTATATTAAATTATTAAAGATAGAGTCAAAAAATTATTCTGTAATAAGAATATTAGTTAATAATACATGCATTTTCTTTAAAAAAATATTATATAATAGGTATGAAATATGTAGTTAGATACTATTTTTGTCTCTTTTTAAAGAATCTCATTAATATCCATATCAATATCTAGTTAAAGTAGATAATTTTTATCAAAATTGAGACGAGTTTAGAGTTATTTGTTATATATGCATAGTTGAAGTTTATTTATGTAATAAATAAAGAATTAAAAAAGATATAATTATGTATTAATGTAAAAACAAATCAACATGATTCTATAAATATAACCAATAAGATTATTTCATGTGAAATCATTAAAAATATAGTTAAAATATTATTTTGTAGTAACTAGAGTAACTAACAATACATAAATTTAAATAAAATTATATATAATATGTATAGAGTAAGTAATTAGATTCTCATTCTCTTTCTCGTGAATGAGTCTTGTGATTCCTAGAATTAATTTAATTTATTGTGTACATAAATTTTGTAATAATAATATATTTAACAAATTAATTTTAATATATTTATTATATGATTATGTAAAAATGATGTTTAACCTTAATATATAAATATTAATTAACAAAATTTTAATATATGAAGTTATTAAACCTATAGACAAAATATTATTTTGTAATAAATATATTAACTAATTAGATATAAATTATTTTTTAGTATAAAATTTTAAACCACATAATATTCATTTATGAACCATAATGATTTGTCCATAACGGTATCAAACAAGATTATTTTTCATGAATAATATGTGATATTTATCTTTAAAAAATAAAACTAATTTAACTTATGATAGTATTGAGTAACTATTTTAAAATTATTTTATAATAATAAATTACTTTGTAATAAATATATTAACTAATTAAATTTTAAATTTTTTATATAATATTAAAATTTAAAAAACTGAATATAGTTATTACCTATAAATAGTTGTATAAGCTTAAATATGAAGAAAGAAAAAATGTAAAAAAGAAAGAATAAAATAAAATGTTGAATAGAAAAAATACAAAAAAGAAATAATATAACTTTAAAAGAAAAAAGAAAAAGAGAAAAAAACTTTTTAAGAAAAATATAAAAAAGGAAAGGAAAACATAAATGAAAAAGAAAAGAAAGAATATAAAAAAGAATAATAGTTAAAAAAACTGAAAAATAATAAAGAAAAATGAATAAGATAAATAATAAAAGGGTTATTTTTTCTTACATATAATAAACAGATAATAAAAAATAAAAAATAAAGAAAAGTTGGAAAGAAAGTTGGAAAGAAAGAGATTTGCAAAAGAAAACAAATTTTAGTAAAAGACAAAAAACCATGAAAATGACACGTCAGCATTTTAAAAGGGGTAAGAAAAAGTAATATTCCTAGGGTTTGTTTTTCTATATAGATATAGAATATAGATTTTTCATCGAGAGCCTTTTTAAAAATGTTTCTTCAACTCTAAGATCTTCAGAATTTTTTTCTCAACTAATTATCTCTTTTAATACCTCCTTTCTTATGGAGCAAGAAATTTCCCTCAAACAATAACATTACCACAATTGCAGTACACTTTTGAGAAACCATTAATATGCAATTAAATGCAAACTAACTCAAATCAGGAGTTAAAACAAAATAAAAAGGCAGAAGAATTGCGTGTGGACCTAATTTTCCACCTCTAAATTGTAGCTTTTGCCATTTGACGTCATTTTATCCCTACTCAACTCAACTAAGGAGTACAAAAAGATAATGATATCAGAAACCAAATGTCTTAACAATTGTGGAAATCCTATGAAATGTGTCATTCTTAAATGGATGCAATGAATGGAAATACAGTGGCCAATTCTCGACGTAACATTAGAATTTGTTTCCACACTCAAATCCACCATTCCTATTTCAAAAATACAAACATCTGAAGAAATGTAGAACGAGCATATTCTAGTTACCACTTACCAGACCATACTCAGGGTACGAGCATATTTTTACCACTTATCAGACCATACTCAAAGTCGAACCAAGTTCTCGGTATCACGTGCCAAAATAGGCAAATTGACCTCAGAGGATTTCTTTTAGAAACTAATTCCCAATCAAAGTCTGTTTTAAAATATTTGAAATATTTTGTGAAGAGAGTTTGGTTTGGGTGAACGTTTTGCCAAGAAAAATGACGAAACACATATTTCACCAAGAGAAACAGCAAAATAAGTGCATATTTCGCCAAGAGAATTTTAAATTCTAAAAATTTCAAATACTTCAATTCAAATTCTTTTATTTTTAAAATTGTGTTTGGATAAAAAAAAATTAAAATTATGAAGGTGAAAAAAAAGATGAATGAAAAAAAATGAAAAGATATAATTGATATGCTAGTTATACATGTTCCTCTACGCTCATATTCGATCGATGTTCCACGAGTTCAGACCGTGTTTCTTGAAGATTGTAAGAAAAAAATTTCAATTTCTCACATTTTGAAAAAAAATTGAAATTTCAAATTTTTAGTTGTTTAAAATTCTGTTTTAAAATTCAAAAATTTTAAATTCTTGATAAAAAACATCCAAACAGTGAATTCTAGATCACAAAAATTTAAATTTTCTGATAACTTACTTTCATCAGTTAAAATTCTCTATCCAAATACACTCTTGTGAATTTTGTCATTCTCATTGGCGCGAAATAGGTGATCGTATTGCTCTTTTGCACCATTTAAATTTCGGTCCCCCAGAGTAAAAATACATACACAAAAGCTAAACTAATAATAACTAAACATTATAAAAGCTAAATTCAATATATGCACAAAATTAATAAACAAATAACATAATATATATATATATATATATATATATATATATATATATATATATATATATAAACAGAATAATAACTTAACATAAATACTTTTATAATATTAACCTATTAATAATAAACTAATACCAAAATATATATGTAACAAAAATAAGAACACAACATACATATAAAAAAATATATCAAAATTATATTTATAAAAAATACATACATACAAGAGAAGATATAAATAAATTTAGTCATGCAAAATAAATATATCATACACCTCTATAATAACAAAAAAAAATTAAATAACAACACAAAATCCACAAAGCACCACCTATTTCGCCAATGAGATGGCAAAATCCATGGCGAAATATGCACCTATTTCGCTGTTCCTCTTGGCGAAATATGTCTTTCGCCATTCCCCTCAACAAAACACTCATCGCAAAATGTTTCAAATCAGACCCTGGTTGGGGATTAGTTTCTAAAAGAAACCCTCTAAGATCAATTTGCCTACCAAGGTACGTGCTAATAATGACCATACACACTCAAAAGTACGAAAAACAAAGCACAATATGGACAGCTCAGAAATCATGCTTAAAGCATAAATTAAATTTAGGTATAGTTGCATCATGCAAAAACTAGAAACCTATAATGTACAAATCACCCTCAAAGCCCAAAATGCAGCAAATGAAGAAATAACCTGAATTCAAGCACACCTATAGTCCCATCAATTCAACAATTCTCATCAAAGATACATATAAACCACACAGTTTCAACCTCCTCATGTTCCTCTCCAGAACATCTGCCTTCCTCAAATTACCGCCTCCACTCTGCTTGAATTACCTTTCCTGCAAGATGAACAGAACCATTGATGAATATCAACCACAGTAAACAAAAGACATATACAAGAATTAAATTATTCAAATTGAAATTACGAAGATCACGTCTGCTAAGTTGTTTTCCTGTAAATAAAAGGAACTGTACTGTTTTGGAATTTGCAATCTAGACTAGTTTGGCATGATTTAATTTAGCAATTCAGCTAACAGTAATTTTAAATACGTTAAACTATTGTGCAATATATTTAAACCATCATACTTTTTGGGTGAATTTTCCAAACCACTATATCATACCATTCCCATCTCTAGAAGATGATACAGTTCTGTCACTTCTGTGGCCACCTTTGCCTCCTGATTGAACTTGTCTCAGTGTCCTAGGTGAATGCGAACTAATTTTGCAGTTAGTTGAGGATGGCAGAGAATGTCGCCGAGTATGGTTGTTTTTTTCACTTCCATCTTGTCCAAATCTCGGGGATCCTTGTGCCTTCAACTTTGCCTTTGCAGATTCAGTTGCTGCCATGTAACTTGGTAGTGCTGGACTATTCTGTATACCATTCTCTGCACGTTCCTGCTTTGCTACAATTGAGGCTTTTCCGTTTGGTTTCTGGTTTTCACTGCCTATTTGATCTTCCTTGTGACTCAAATCTCCATTTGTTAAGTGAGAATTTTCATCTTTACAAATAGGCTCTGGTAAATCTATGGGCTCGTTTTTTACTTCATCAGAAACATGAATGTTTTTATCTTTAGTTGTAATCTCAGTCAATGGTTTTGATTCCACAGTCACTTGATAACTGCTTGGTGAGTCTAACACCTCCTTACTAACTGAAAGTCTTGGAGTAGTTTCTATATCTGGCACACTAGAAACAATTAATGTTGCTTCCTTCTTGATCTTCTCATTAGAACTAATGACCTCTTGTTCTGAAACAGCAAGGCATGAGGTAACTGTTGCCTTTTCCAAATGATCCTTTGGCGTCTCCGATTCAACTTCTGACGGAACAGCATTCTCAACAACTGGGTTATGAACTTTCCTCAGGTTACGTTTAATCTTTTCAAGCTCACTTTGTGGATTTTCCTGCACAGGAGGATCTGAGGATTGGCTTGGAATTTTCCTCATGTTCCGTTTTGGTTTTTCAAATTCAGGATGTGCTTGCACTGGGACTGAGTCAAAACTTGCAGTAGGAAGCTTCCTGTTGGTTCGTTTTGACTTGCTCATATGAGTATCTCCAACTGAAATATTGCCATGCTTTCTATGAGACTTAGTATCCCGAATTTTCTTAGGCTGGGGAACTGGTTTCCAAAAATGAGATGCTGACCAGCGCTCCAACCAACTTAGGACAGAATTTGGATCACCAGGAACATATTGCAGCTGCAGCACCATTATTCTGGTTGATGAAGTGAGAAGCTGGAATAACAAACCAACATGATCACATGCCCAAGTTAACTGACAGATTAAAAAGACAAATTGTAATAGAACTATATAAGTACATGCCCTAGATTATTGACACAGTAATTTGGGGGGTGGTGGCTATATCCACCCATAAATTTTAGTGAGTTAAGATCACCAGGAAGATATTGCAACCGCAGCACCATTATTCTAGTTGACGAAGTAAGAAGCTGGAATAACAAACCAACATTATCACATGCCCAAGTTAACTGACAGATTAAAAAGACATTGTAATAGAATGCCCTAGATTATTGAGTATTGACGCAATAATATGGGGCGGCAGGGGACTATATCCACCCATAAATTTTAGTGAGTTAAGATCACCATACAACTTAAATTAAACCAAGGCAGAAACTAGAAAATCACTTACTTTCTCAGTTTAAGATCACCTTATTGAATTAGAGAAATGACTCATGATTAAGGGTGTTTTTGTAAAAATAATTAATCCATGAAACATTTTAGATTGGTTCTTCTAAAAAGGACCAAACAAAATTTTTAATTTGGTTCTTAAAAAGAGGATCAGAGGGAGTTTACAACTGTTATTCTAGAATGACACTTATACAGAATAAGCAGCCAAACATAAAAACTGAACTTAACATATACATGGTGCAATGTAAGTTACCTTACGAATGAAAGCATTTGCAGACAGCTTGGTAATTTTCATGGATATAGCAATTGGCTTGACAAGCTTGCCATCCTAAAGGTACAACACGTTGAGAAGGAAAATAATTAGCAGTAGCAACAGTTAGAAAATATTATACATGCAATCTCCCTCACCTACTCTCATCCCTGACTTGTGAACACTCAGAAACTTGGAAGTTATCTAACAATAACTAACTGGTGCAGTACCCAACAACCAAAAGAAACTCATCAGAAATTTTACAAATAGTTTAATAGAGATTGTTTGACTTGTAGCAATATTTCACCATGTATATAAGTAGTTTGAAAAAAAACATGATGAAGACAATCCTAACAGCCTGTATAATGCACCAGCTTCTTCTGATTAAGACGAAAAAGTAGTGAATGACAACAAAAAGACCATCTTATTTATTGTAGTAGTGAATAGTTCTCAAAATAAACCGGTCTATTGGTACAATAAGTGCTCATTTTTTAATATGCTGTCAGCTCAGCCAGATGCTTTCATATTTAATAAAGCCATTTAGCTCTAATTTGATCAAGAAAAAAAATCAGAAGAATAAATTGACCAAGACAATCATGCAAATTTATCACTTGCATACTGAGAATTCAATTTTTGAAAAAATTACCAGAGGGTTCAATATGTTGCACTTCTCTTGGATTTCAGATCCAACGTTAGAATGTCTAACTATTCCTCCACGAACAAGTGCTTGAAACTTGACAATACCATACATAGAGCATAATGTTGCAACAGCTTGTCTCCTAACCAAGTGCCCACGGATGAGTGCTTGCAACCTTATAATGCCTTTTAGGGCCCTAAATGCTCTCCGAGCCTTCATGAAAGACACTCCCATTAGTTGGGGAATTATATCAAATATTACTACTTATAAATAAATAAGTCATACAATCAAAACTTGATAAAGATAGTTCAAATAAGTCAAGAAATTGTTCATATGCCAACCTTCCATGGACATACTTATCACTTATCAATTTATTAGAGACAGAAGCAATGCAAAACTTAAGAAAGCAACAAATTTACCGATGAAATATGGTTTCCATAGAGTGTCATAGCAGCAGGAACCACCAAATCAGGCAGAGTTTGAGCCCGTTTGTTTAAAAAAAAAATTTTAAAAAAGTGCTTTTTAAAATAGTGATTTTCTAAGATGCAGATAGAATTTGCTTCTTAAGAAAAGCATAAAACTATTTTTTTTAAGCAAAAACAGTTTAAACAAACAAACCAGAAAAGCAAAAAACTGTTTATTTTATTAAAAAAAATCACTTTTTTTGACAAATAAGTTTAAACAAACAGACCCCATTTTATCTTCAAAAAAGCAATTTTTCAAATAATTATAAAATGAAAGATATTAACTTAATGACATTGTTTTAGAGAAAATGAACAAAGTTGCAACATAGACTTGGCAGCTTCCCTCGACAAATAAACATGTCAGAGTCTCAGATCAATTTTATAAAATAAGGTCCCAAATTTGAAAAAACAAAATGGGGAGGGGGAAAGACAAATTACAGTCTCCAGGGATTATAACTCTAAATGTCACACTAAGCTTCAAGGTTGAGCTCTAATAATAATTAACATTAAATCCTCTAAACCTCTTCATTTTTTTATCCACCAAATCCTCCAAGTCAGATGCTAACAAGCATAGCAGAAACAATTCCACTCATTTACTATTCTTTTGCGGTACAGATTAAAACATCTTTTTCATATTTGCAGTTCAAATTTGTTTTTAGACTAAAAGGCACACAATTTCATCAGTGAAGTGCTTTAATCAGTAAAGTATTTTATAAAACAGAGTTGCATACCAAATAACCCCTGAAAGCAGCTTGTGCCTTGGTAGCAGCTTCCTCCAGCCTTATTTTCTCTGGATCTAGTGCAGCATCTTCATTAATTGATCCCACTGTGTCTATTTCTTGATTCCCAGGTATAACATTTTCTGCTTCTTCATTTTCCAGCTCTAGGTCTTCCTCATGTCTGGCAATAGTATCGGAGGTTGGTTCTAAAGCCAAACCAGTTTCTAGCACCTTGGAGGTAACTACAACTCCTTCTTCTTGATTAACAAGCTTCTAAATGAAATTATAGTAAACCAAGTCAGATATTTCACAACAGAAGGGGAAGATCATATCAAAATACCATCATTATTGTTAAGAAAAATGAGTTTAACAGTGTTTAAACAACATAACAATTAACAATTTATAATTCCTATGTGTAATCTTAGGTTATTTGCAAATTTTGCTAAGTGCTAACAAGGTCAGAACAGGGCAAAAATAGTAACAAAAGTTAAGCCCGTGACAACAGCACCAAACCAAAATGTATCATACTATCATTTAAATATTTAATGGAGAAGAGAATATGTGTTCTCTTCTCTCTGCCTTTATTCTCTCTATCCATGACAACAGCTGATTAACAATTCTGATGATGCAATTTGCATTAAAATTTAAAGGAAAAGGAGTGCTAGCAACACACCCTCCCCTATTGGTTGAAATTTGATGGAAATCACAAAATTCTGTAGATCTCACACTTCTTACTCAATGAACCTCACTCATGATTTTGTAGTTTTCAATAAATTTTATCCAATAAAAGAGAGAGTAGAAAGAGTGCATTAGAGAGTGTGTTGCATTTCTCTTAAAGAAAAATAGAGTTGGCTATATATGTCATGCAAAAAAAGATGTAATTTGGAAGCATATTTGTGACTGCATTCAAGAAATATGAATATAGATTAACATTGAACAGACTTGTGACGTTGCCTTAACTATCATAATATTACTACTACCTCTCTGCCTTTTGAAATATTTGATTTGGATGACTTTTTCCCAAACAATACAGTTTTGATCCATTTTCCTGGTGACTTCCCCATTGTGAGATCGGAACCTGTAACAGAAGAAGGTAAAACTAATCTCTCAATTGATCCTATCCTATGATTACTGTTTCATATTTGTAAATTTGTAAATAGGCAAGTAAATAATCCTGAAAACATGCAAGATGCCTGCCTGGCTGCTTAACTAGAACACCAAATTCAATTAACTATACTCAATGCAACTTAAAAAAAGGTAAACTCTTCAATTCCTTTAGTTACCCAAGCATATTGGTGGGATAAATTCTTGAAACACTCATGCGCTTCATTGCTGGTAACCTAAAGTATTCAGAAAAACAAAATGCTGATTTTCAAAAAGACAAGTTTTTAGGAGTTCAGGAAAGGAGATCTCATTAAATTTATAGTAATATTCAAGAAATACCTTAAGAAACGCGTCAAAGATAACATAGAACCTTAGCAAAAATATGTTATAGGAGAATATAAATTTCAGTTGTCCCCATTTATGAAAGTGCATCTGGAGATGCCATCTCATTAAATTTAATTATGCTAAGAAAATAACTCATATACTGGTAACTTGTTTTCCCTTTCGGCAATACTTTTATGTGAAACCGAACAGCAGCTTTTTCTTCCATGAGGATAATGTTAGTCTCAGAGAATAAATAGTAGCTTTCCTTATCAAAAAAGAAAAACCATTAATGAATATGTAATTAACAATAGAAAAATATAATTTCCCTACTAAAAAATCAGGCATTATCAGCCACTAAGGATGACATAATTAATGACCAATCAACTATCAACAGTAAATGGACATAGACATCATGCACAATTAATACCATCTTTTCTCTAATGCAATAATACAGCACCAAAAAAAATGGTATCATATCTATATATCCTTTTTAATGTGATGCACCGTGCATTGACTTTTTCGTAACCTCCACCGCAAAACCGCTACTAGAAAAAGAAAAGTGGAGTATATGCCACCGACAATAATAGCGTACGGAAAAATGAAATGATGAGACAAATCACAATGCAAGTTACGTTCGATCTCTCGAACTCCTCCTACTCCTACCTGTTGAGTTCTGATTAAGCACAACAAATCCAAACAAATTTAAGCTAAACAGTAATCAATCAAGGAAACAGAAGCAGAAAACACAGCCACTAAAATCTCTCATACGACGAATTCACTAAAATAGAAAATAAAACATTTCACTAAAAATGCCGTAACACTGGAGAATGTATTAACGAACAGAAAAGAAAAACGAATTTCAAAATGCACAAATATAGAAACCCTAGAATTCGTCAATCCACAAGATCTGCTACAAGCAAGAAGACTAGCAGGCACAGAACACTGCTTGGTCCATGAATCAGTGCATGAAATTGGTGTTAACGAGCTAGAGTGAAGCTAGATCTGAGGATTACCTGACCAATGTGGAACCTTTTCACCTCAAATCTACCATTCCTGTGAAGCAGAACCAAACAATGAATTACAAAATTAAAATAATTATTTCATTTCCTCATTTGCTTTTGTTTACTGTATTAGAGCAAGAAGAGAAAAGAAATATATAACACTGAAGTAAACAAGAGTAGAGAGAGAAACACACGAAAGTTGTGTACCATGGAAGAGACAGATAGAGAGAGAAAGAGATTGATCAGCTGCATAAATTTTGTGGTTGCTTTGTTTGTTGCTGCTTTCTGTAAAATTGTGCTAGCTGGATGAGTGAAATTTGAAAAAATAAAAAAAATAAAAATGTCTGAATGGAAACTGAAAAGATTGGATAATTTGCAGGGGAGTCACCAGGTGCCACTCACGCTCACGTTACATGTTTTACAACCCTCACTCTTACCGTCCGATGCAATGACTTGATGCGGTTTGAATCTCGACCTAAATGAATAGTTTAATCGGAGGGTGGAAATGAGAGTTTGTGCTACACACGAGGACACGCCGAGGGAAAAAGGAAGTGGGTGTGATTTAAAAGGGGTTGTTTCTGGGGAGTCCCAGTGCAGTTACTTCAAAACCAAGTGTTCCAGTTTCTTTTAATCTTTATTCCGAAGCATAGCGAAATGACGCTTAGGCCCCCTGGGACATGGATAAACTCACGCGCGGAAGCGCGTTTGGTAGAGTTGAGCCGCTGGTGAAATGAGATGGACGGCGGAGGTGGAAGCGCGTGGCGTTTTGCGAAGGTGGGTTGCGTGGTGCGAGGTATGGGAGCCACGCTGGCAGGAATAGTGTGGTCGAGTGTGAGACATGGAGGAGGATGTAGGCGACGGTAGAGTAGTGCAGTTACTGACCCCACCTTATTACTCCTCGTAATAAACGCACCGTATTCGTGCCGGTTTTGTATTTAAGGGCGGGCATAGGTGTTTTTTTTATGTTAAACTTTAATTAATTTAAAAATTGAAGTTTATTTTTAATTTTAAATGTCATTTATTTATTATTAAAGTTATCAACGCAGAATTTTAAATTTATTTAAAAATAATAACTAATATTATATTTAATTTTTGACATAATTGTACTTTTGATGCTAATTTTTTATTTTTTAACAAATTTTATTCTTAACAAGTAAATTTTACTTTTTATCATCAAGCTACCGCATGTGAAAATAATTATATTTTTTATATTATTTTTTTTACAAATTTTATCCTTAATTTTTTAATTTATTACCCATTTTAGACTTAATTTTTTTATGTTTTCACAAATTTTATCTCAATTTTTATATTGTCACGTTAACTTAACTACAAAGGTGAAAGTTATAATTTTTTTAAAAAATAAAAATAAAATACACCAAATTAGTTTATAAAAATAGTCAAAAGTTAAAATTTAAAAATAAAAAATATAATTAACCCATATTTTTTATTATATTCATTATGCATGAGTATTTATAAAAAAAAAAAAAATTGAACCTGGAGTGTCTACAAAATTATAATATCTCACTCAACAAGAAGCATTTCCATCAACCTGGAATTCACTTTCCCAACCCCTTTCTCTAGAATAAAAAAGAGTATAATGTGGAGATATTACTTTCCCGAAAATAAAATATAGTAAAAAATATTTATTGTATCATTTTTAAAAAAATAAAAAGTTATAATCTTTTAACAAACATAAAAATAGATTTTCTGAAGTCAGCAAAAAAAATTCTGAAACTTCTATTTCCGAATATAAACCAAGATAACTTGAAACAAGCACCAACTTAAGTTTTTTTTTTTTAAAAAAAAAAAAAAGACACCCGCTTAGTTTTGACAAACCTTCAATATTTTATCCTTCGAAGAATACTTGACATCATTGGTTCAATCTCAATGTCATTTATAGTTTCATTGATTGGTTGTTATAGGTACTATATCATCTATGTTGTAAGAAAATCTCAACAACAGCAAATCAATACTCCAAATCTTAGTTGAATGAAGTGACTAATGAGTAGAGAAGGTTTTATTATCATTCTCTGATGATTATTTGGAAGTGTTTGGCAATGTGTAATATTTCCATTAACAAATGCTTTATTCTTGAGTGGACAAAAAGTTAAATATAAAATAAAAGAATCATTTGTTGGCTTTTTGTACATGGATTAATTTGACACTTGTTTTTCACTTGTGGAAAGAGCCACCTGTGTTAGCATGAGTTAGGCTTGAGACATAGAATTAATGCATTGTTGAACCATGACACAATGGGCTTTAGTGGGCACGATCATATGGAGTATGTGGAAAAAAAGAAATGAAAAGCTTTGAGAGAATAGAAGCAATTCATCACAACATATAACCACTAAGTCAAAACGAGGTACGACTGTTGTTGGGGTTAAGTGGAAGGCTCCTCATGATGGGATCACTCAATGCAACATAGATGCAACATTTCATAACACAAACTAACACAACCAACTAGGGTATGTGCGGTCATAACTTCAATGGTGAATTTGTGGCAGCAAGATTTGTGTGGAAAGAACCTTGCACCCAGCCTTGGTCTGACTCAGGTGATAATTGAGTTGAACTGTAAGTTGGTGGTGGATAAGATAAGAACATTATAGGGATAATTATTACTCAATGTAGAAACCTATGATCAGTTTGCTTAAACTTAAGATAAACAATTTTAAAAAATGTTTTTTTAAAAGGCTTAATTATATAATCCATTCATTAATTATAATTAAAAATTAAAAGTTTAATTGAATTTCTTAATTATTAAAAAATTTAATTCCTCAAATCGTTTAAAAACACTACAATCGTATAATTTCTATCAACTTTATTAATTTAATTGAAAAAGATGTGTAAATAAACATCTTTACATTGATTATAATGACAATAAATATAAAAATATCTCATTACATATGCAACACATGCTAATGACTCAACTTTTATATCAATTGCATTGACAATCAACTTAAAAATTTATTATTTTACGCCAATTGTATTGTAAACCATTATAAAATATTTATTTTCGTCAACAAAGTTGATGAAAAAGTGTAGGGTTGTGGAATTTTTAATAAAAAAGCATTATTTTGTTTTTTAAGAAACAAATCCTATTTGCTTTAATTTTTTTTAATTACTTATTTTAAATTCAAACAAATCCACTTTAAACCTTTTTAAAAAAGCGTTTATTTAATAAGCAAATAGGATTTATTTTTCAAAGTAAACAAGAAATTATTTTTTAAAAGCAAAATAAATCTAGACAAACACACTAATATATATATATATATATATATATATATATATATATATATATATATTATTTTATTAAAATAAACGTTTTTTAATAAATAAGTTTAAATAAACTAATTCTTAGTCTCTTTTTATCCAAACTTTTTCAGTCGAGTTTGTAAAAGAAAAGCAACTGTTGTGGCTCATTCAATTGCTAGGGCTGGAACAAGATATGCTAGTCTTATGGATTATCTTCATATACCTGAGTGTATTTATTGTTTTAAAATAAATAAATGGAATGGAATAATTCACTTTTAGGAAAAAAATTAAATACGTTTTTATTCTTTTAAATTTTCTTTTTAGTCTTCTAAATTTAAAGTTATTTTTTTGTCTTTGAACAATGCAAAATGTTCTTTACAGTTTTTTTGTATAATATAAGGTGAATCAGACGGATGATAAGATATTTATAATTTATGACAATTTTTTGCCATCAAAAAATGATTTTGTAGTTAAAAACTATATGAATCAAGTAAAAAAAGATTAAAAATACATTAATTACTTTTGTTTTTTGTTTTATTGACAGCAGGAAGTACTATTTTAAGATATAAAATAGAAAATCAAATTGTAGTGATAAAAAGGTATTATTATAAATTTATTATTTCTTATTAAATTTGGAACACTGTAAATAAAATTACTCAAATTTGAGCGGAAAAAACATATTTAAGGGGAAAAAATAAAGAATGAAAGAAAAAGGTTAACATGTTTAAAATGTAAAAACAGAACGGAACAATGAGAAGAGTGGGCCAGAAATATGCAAAACCGTAAAGCAGTTTTTGACCAAGCGAAACGGAACAAAGACCGAATGAATCACAAACTATTGCGTTTTGAAATTTGAAAACTCCAACAAAAACATTTTACGTGGCAATGGGTCCCACCCACGAAACCGCGCTCCCACTTTGCGAAACCCTATCTCTTCCACGTCATCATCTCATCCGTTACACCAAATTTTGAGTTTTGCGATCCTATTTTTCCCGCTCCAACAGCCTAGGACACGTGTCGAAAGGAGACAACCTTATAAATCCCCATCAAACGCGTTTCTCGTATTTTTATGATTCCATTAAAACACAAAACGTAGCAAGAGCAGTTACAAACGTTCAGTGTTGTTTTTTCAATTCAGATTCAGAAGGAGACGATGGAAGAACCCGTGAAGGAACAGCCCCTCTCTGCTGGTACTCTCTCTCTCTCACCCAATTGAGTGTTTCTGTTTATTCATTATTTATGCGTGTCTTTGTAGACAGTGATAGCGAAAGTTTAGTAAACTAGGATATGGCAATTGAATTTTGGTTCTGTTGTTTCAGGGAACTCTGCGCGACCCAAGCTTCAGAGATACGCGCTTCGTTCGTCCTCTAAATCCAAGGAAAACAAGCAAGACACCGCACCCGATCTCTCCATTTCTTCTGAATCTAAGAGGTACCACTTTTTTTTTTTTTTTTTACCTTTTGTTGTTATTATGTTGGATTACATTATCGGAATTGGAGGAACTTGATTTGTAATATAGTTTTTGAAATATTGAAGTTCGACCTTACTAATTAGGCTTTTCATATGGATGGAATTCTCTGCATCAATAAGGAATACAAAAAATGTGATTCAGTGTATTCTTTGCTTCTTTTGTTTCAAATATTCATTTTTGCTCCCTACATGTGAGACTTCTTTAGGAATAACTGAATAAGTCATGTGTGAAAAAAAAAATATTATGGACTTTACACGGTTTTATTTACTATGTTTCTTGAGTTATATGCACCACATAAAAAATGTTTCTTAAGTTTTAGTGCCTAAAATAGTTAAGTTTTGGTCAGTAGTGACTTTGGTACAAGGCTGTTTTTAATCTAGTAAAAATGATTAGTTTAAACTTTATTTTCGAAGAGGTTGCAAATTTTGTATATTTCTGGAAGTTCAGGACTTAAACATTCTCTAATTTGAAGACCGATGTTCCATTGTTTCATCTATCACGTGTTTGGGAATTGGGACCAAAAATAATGTTGGAACTTCGAAGTGTCTAAAAGAAAAACAAACAATTTTGGGGATCTCCAAATATTCTACCAATTCTAATGACTATATCTATCTGTATTCTTATATTTCTCACTACTTCTAAGTTCTGACATTAATTTCAGTACTTTTTAATTGCTTTGCTGTTTGCACTGTCTCCTCACAAGACAACATGAAACAACTGGCTTTTGGGATTCTGAGATGTGAAATTGGAATATATATATATATGTTAAAAAATTCTCACTTTCATTTTCAGGGGGTTAAGTACTCCACACGTAAGCAGAAGTGTAGGTGGTCTTGATTTCTCTGGCAACAAGGATAAGTCTACTAGTGCTAAACCACCAAGAAGGCTCTCCAATCCTGTGAAAGCAGCATCTCCCACTCCAAACCCTAAGTTGGTTGGCAACATTACCCCAATCTCAGAGAGCAGAACAATGAGGTCTGGTAAAGGTCAAGTGTCTCAAAGCAGAAGCCAGACACCGGCCTCTGACATTTCCAGAACATCGAGCAGAATGAAGTTCAATCTCTTATCTTCCTCTTCATATTGGCTAAACCAGATCAAGCTCTCTGAGTCTGCTGATAAGCACACAGTTTCACTTGGATTCTTCAAACTTGCCTCGGAGGCAAGATGTGAGGTAAAACCATAAATTCATATTCATTCTTAGGAAAATACAAAAATACAGAAACACACACATATCAATCTAGTTAATTTTTTTTTTTTTCTAGTTCAAATAGATTTATTATTAATTCACTTTATGGATTGCAGCAGTTAGCACTATCCTTGCTCTTATTTTTTTGTCGATTAATTAATTGAACCCTTTTCAACATCATCAACTATAGCCGTTCCAGAAGATGAAAGATGAGCTAAAGTCTTATGTGCAACGACATCAGCTTGCTGAACTTGGAGAAGTGAAAGAGCTGCTTCAAACCTATGACATTGCTGAAAATATAGAGCAGCCACAAGTGTCTGAGAGCATTTCACAGGTGCCAGAAGAGGGAACTCGATCCTCTGATGATGAAGAAGTTCACTGCAGTTCTGCATCCACCATGGAGACTGTAAAACTGAAACCCGAACCCTTGGACACTGAATCCACTGAACCTGCTCCTGTTATAATAGAGTCAACCAAGAAGGAAACTAGCCAAAAGAAAAATCCCTTGGACACTGAATCAACTCAACCTACTCCTGTTAAAATAGAGTCAATCAAGAAGGAAAGTAGCCAAAAGAATAACCCTGGATCCAGGTTGAGAGAAAATCTCAAGAAGAACTCTGCAAATTCAAGACCTGCTTCTGACAATGGGAGTTCTAGGTTGTTTAAAAAACCAGAAAAACCAACTAAGCAACTAACCAATAAGGGAAAAAGCGAGGTCAAGAAAGAAGGAAAGAAATCTGATGTTATTAAAGGCAAGAATGGAGCAATATTTCAATTTTGATTCCGATGATTATTTTTTGGAGTTCAGCTAGTCTAACACTTCATGATTATTTTCTTTCACAGCTCCAATCAGCCCTACGCATGCTGAAAATAATAATGCACAGGGAAACAAAGAAAATATGGTAAGTCACTAAGTGTAATTTTTACAAAGTTGTGAAAAAGCTTATTGGCTAACATTGCTTCTCTTACGTTGTAGGATGTTCAGACCACTGATGAGATGAGTTTGACAGAAATCGCGTAAACAAGCTGAATTTTTACATTCTCAAACTTTTTCTATGTTTTATGTGTGTGCAGTTGTGCCTCTCTACAGGAAAACAGATGAAAATTGTTTTCTCACCGTTTGCTTTCCAAGGCCGCATTACATTTCATTTAATCAGCTGGAAATAGGCATGTTTTGTGCTTGTAATGTGTAATTGTTAATCAAACCAAACTAAATTGAATATTCTGGTTTGTCTTGTCTATGCGCTTTTATAATAGTATATGCAAAGACTTAGATTTATGACATAATTTGCAAGTTTCGTAAATTTATTATTTATTCTCATATTATATTTATGCGGATTTCAACCTTTTTTTATATTTTTGTTAACATGCGTTAAATTTCATCTTTAAATCGGAACATGATACCACCATAGTATATGATAAGGTCGTCCAAACTGAATATTTTATGTTCAAATGAAAAAGAATTACTATTTCACCAAAATTACATATGATTTTCTAAAAATTAAATTTTGATTTCTTTTTTAATTATGAAAATTATTGAAAAATATAATTTTAACTAAATTTTACAAAATTATATTTTACTTATGTTGTTACTTTACTTAAAATTATAAACAAGTTATTTAATTTTTAAAAAAAATATAATTGCCATTCAAATCTTTATCTTTGAAAAATATTTAAATAATTATTATTTATTTTTAAAATGTTTTAAATATATACGTAAGAAGATAATATGTTGATTAAAAAAATTATAATATGTACATGTATTTTGTTATAAATTAAGATAGTACTATATATATAAATATTATATTTTTATAATAATATTATTTTATTATATAAATATATTATAATGTACACATGCTATATAATATATTAAATTAAATTGTATATAATTAAATATATAATAATTATTATAATATTTAATAAATTAAATAATATAAATAGATAGAGAGAACTATCACAACCTTTCTCATAATAAAAAATACAGTAGAACAATATGATAGTATATTATTATCATATCCTATTAGCATGATAAATAATGAATTATGTTATAACAAGAAAATATAGTTATCCTGTTTAATTTTATAAGGATTTAAAAAAAATTGCTATATTGAAAATAATTAAAAAATAATAATAAAGAAATAGGAAAAAATGACTGACTAATCTTTCCATGATAAAAAATGCATTTATAAAAAATATTTATTGTATTAAAAAAATAATATAAGAAACAAAATTATCGAACTTTATCTACTTTAATTATATCTAATGAGTTATGAATCTGTCGAAAAAATCTAATGAGTTATGAAGAATTAATTAATTATAACCATAAAATTTGCATATTATATTCAACCCATACAATGTACAGACTAAAAAATAAGTTTCGATCTTAAAAAGAAATAGTTTCAATTAAATGCATAATTTATTTAAGATATTAGAATTTAAGGGGATATTTATTTCATAAAATCTTATCCAATTTCTGAAAATTTAGAGATAAAAATTATATCCTCATGTTTGTTAAAAAGTAATAAAAAATATTATCATTTTAGTATAAGTAAATTAATTATTAGTATAATCATGTACCTTGATTAATTTAATATTTAATAAAAAATCCACTAAAGATCACTTGAGTGAGTGGTCCACCCTAGACCCGTTCGAAAATATAATCAAATATGTGAAACAAATGTTCCTTGAGACTTCTAATTGCCATTCAATCGGGTTTCTCAAACGATTAGTGTTTCTCCACAACTTCCGACCATATTTTCCACCTATTATATTATTCAATCAATTTGACCAACTGCATGTTTGATCCCTAATTTGAATTGACTAGTACTAACACTGATGTTCCTGATCTTGGCCTATTAAATTCAACATTTTGATCAAGAATTAAACTTACATACAATTCCTTAGGCGATTTTAGTATTGACCTCCAATTGAAATATTAAGTTTCACTAAAATAATTGGTGTTGATTTTTAATGCAAACTTTAATCATGTAGATGTTATCCTTTGAACTCTAATTCTAATTAAAAAATAATACAAAGAACACTTTAAAAAACTGCCAAATTTTATCCGTTGATTAAACCTGTGCTTGAAAAATAGAGCACAGACCCCTGTTTAGCAACCCCCCTCCATCTATTTTTCACATGATAATACTATAGTAGACAACTTCAGCACCATAATATTTGCCATGCAAATTATTCCCGCATATGATCCCGTCTAACCTTTTTGATTAGTAATATGCCATCAGTAAAGCCATATTTATCTTGTAAATTCCCATCTATACGAAACTAAATCTCTAAATCATATAAATCGAAAGCAAAAGTTATTCTGGCAAGTATCAGTGAAATCTGCCAGAGCATCATAGTATGATCAATTTCACGGTCACGACAAAGAGGTTGAAAGCAAAATCCTAGATGCAACGTGACAAGGAAACCATAGAAATTGAAGCCTTGTGATCATAACCAATTCTGGAAACTACAACTTATACATTGTGTTGACAACAATCTTGATGCAAATTGACAGAATTCTATAATACATGAACTGACATGGACAATGCACAAACTACAATGAATTAAACATAAGATGATCCTAACATTCAAAACAGTAAGGAATGTGACATAAAATTCAGTAAGTTGGCACAATGATTCTTATAGGTAGCAGTGCAATCTAATTCGTGACTTCAAAGGCCCAGAAGCATATGAAGACAAGCTTAGTCAGCTGTCCAACTTTGCTCCACAATTTCTCTAACTCTTCGATTGTACTCCCGCTTGTTCTCACTAAACATTCGAGCTGCTTCTGAGTTTGCAGGAGAATTTGGGTTGGGATCACAAAGCAATGACTGCCGCAGAGTAATATGTATCTTTCAGAAAATAATTATAACATGCTGACTACTATATAACAGGGATACCAAAGAGTAGAATCATGAAGATAATATATAACATACTGACTACTATATAGCAAAAGTAAAACAACTGATATATGTGCCAATGATGGCCTTGTAGCATAGTGGTAGTGGCACACAATGTTCTGGGAGGCACCTTATACCAGTTCAATTCCCATTCTCCGATGAGTTCTGATACTCACATTTAGCCCATCCTTCACATCCCCTCACCATGTCTTAGGACATCCCTCTTAACAAGAATGGACCCCCTCCCAAAACAAAAATAAAACTAAAATGAGTAAAAGAAATATAATGAGCTTCTATCTTTGATTCTGTAAATTTTATCAGCAAAATAATCCATTAAGATAAGTCTACAAACAGGAGGATCCGAAATCCTTCTAAAGATACAATATGCATGAAAGTAGAAAAAGTGAAAATACATCATATGATCATATCTGTGAACAATAATGCAGTTTCTTAGCAAGTCAGACCTAAAAAAAACTGTTACAAGCCCCTTATGCCCCCAAACAAGGAAGCTAAGATAGGAAAACAAGCCTGTTCTATAAAAGGTGTTGCAAATTTCAAGGCTTACAATTCTAGAAATATACTACAACTGAACTGACAGTCAATGAGATCAAACATTTAACTGGGACATGAAAGGACTGGCAGACAATATAAGAATCATTATAAATAGAGAGCTGGTAAATCAAAACAAAGTGCCTTAAGATTTGTAAAGAGAACAAGACAATGATAATCTTTTAAAAAATTCATGTTCAGAATTGCATACTCCAAAATTGGTTGAAAATGCAAAACTTAATGGTGAAAAGGGAAAGCCAAGTTAACATAACAAATGAATCAAGACATGAATCAGCAAACAGAATGGGACATTTTACAACAAAAGTAATGCCTTTAAGTAGATAAACTCTTCAATAAATAAAAAAGCATAAGTAATTTGAAGAGACACAGGATCCTGCATTAATTTGTGTAAAATGATGGTGCGGCCATGCATAGGTCAATGCAAACAAAACAAAACCTCAAGTGTAGAGTTAATTATGTAGATATATGTGCATGCTATCTTCATTTGTAATATACTAAAGATGAAATGTAGAATTGTAGACTATACTATACAAGATAATACCTGGATAGAAGTGAGTATAGCAGCTACATCATATATAGGACTCCACTGGTTTTGTAATATATCCAAACAAATACTTCCATCCGCATAAACTTCCCAGAGTAGAAAAATGGCATTAGTAGCTACATAGGTAATTTATGGACATGAAGATTAATCTTTTCCACCTAAAACTTACTGTTTGGGTGAAACATTCGAGAGACAAATCGTACAGTTGGTGGCTTGTTTGGATAATCCTCAGTAAATTGAAGAATCAACTTAAACGTGCCTGGATAACTCAAAATATGTAGACATTATTGTGATAATGTTAAGAGAAAAAATATGACTCTCAAGCATATACATAAAGATTATCTGACTATGATCATCCAATTTTCATTTAACTTTTCCAAACCCTAATACAGCTTCATGAGGAAAAAATTATATCTCTCGCAAAAATAAACACAATCACTAACACAAACATAACAACAAAAATCTTATTCCACTATGCCATCACCTCTAACAGAAACATAAGACAATATAATAGACAGAAATTAGAATTAATATCACCATATCAGAAACCAAAAAGAAAGCAATAATAACAACAACAACCAATTCTTTACTCAATGGAGACCAACAACAAAAAAGAGAATTAAAACAAGATACCATCAAACCACCAAGCAACATTTACATGCCAGTTCTAAAAAAATTATCAATTTTAAGATAATTTAGAAACTTGTCGAGAGCTTCCCAAAATCTTTTAAAGGATGGAAGTGATATGACATTCTTTGCAACATAACCCTAATTCCTACTATCACCTCTAAAGCAAGTTCATGCAATATTAACAGAATCATTAAAACTGCACGCAACGCTCAAGATGGCTAAAAAACTGAATAACTGAGTTGACATGTATCAAAATTGTTTCCAAGATAGGAGCCATGGTAAAAAGACAAACTCACCTCCATCCCATGGAGTATCATCAGGACTGCAATCCAAAGCAGACAAGAAAGCAGAAATTGCTTATCCATCCATACTTACACAAAGTGTGGAAAAAAAATAAAATAAAAAACAAAGTAACTATATTATTCAAGTAAGCAGAACAGTTTTATCTTTATCCAATTTCAATTCAGCTCACCCAAATATGACAGCATTCCACAGCATGATGTTGTTATCCTGAGGGGCGCCACTGATTCCTGCAGGAGGGTCTTGTTGCAGCCTCTTGAAATCTCTCATGAGCCTCTTCCTAGCAGGAGTCGACATTGCTAGCACCTAGAAAAACTAACAGCCACAAGAAAAAATGGAAATAACTTCAATTTTCTTTTCAACAACAACAAGGAGATATAAGGTGAGTTAGATGGTTAAGGAACAAGAGAAGAGAAGAGGGGAAGTTCACAGGTTCAATCCCTCTGCTAACAAAACTACCATTCTAACAAACTAACATTTGCCGATTAAAAAGAAAAAGGCGAAACCTAGTTCACTGTATGCATAAGAGGCACAACCAAGAGGCAATTCGGATTCCAACACCGACCAAACGCATTGAAAATGAGGGGTAAACATATTAGAAGATATAATTCAAGAGTTTAGCTTGAAAAATTTTCACAATCATCCTAGGGCAATAACTCACGCCAAATTTAGAAAAAAGCAATTAATTTTTTCACTAATCTCACACCACGGCTTCATCCGCAACACAACAATAAACCACAAAATAAAAAATTTCTAAGAGACATTGAAAAAAGGGGGCTTCGATATAGATCCACCCTCTGTAGCAATCATCAATCATTCAGGTCATAGAAAACGGAAATTCGAGCAAACAAGACAACAAAATTAACAAATAATAATAAAAAGCAGTTTAATTGAAAATGGAGGAAGAAATTGAGTCACCCCACCCGTTATGTGTGTATGGCTTCGGAATGAGGCAGTTTAAGGAAAACGCAAGAGCATTCGAAGGATGGAGGGTTGTGGGTGTGGGATCGAAACCAGTGGCGGCAGAGGAAAAAAGGTTATTGCTTCGATCTTACGATATTCATTCTCAGAATTTAGAAGCGTGGTGTAATTGAATGGAGGTCTAATCACCCTTCCCCACACATCGTTTAAAATATCATATATATTTGGCGGTGGAATGTTATACCCCATGAAAGCATCGATGTTGCCTTACAAGAAAGTATTAAATGAAAAAATATATATTTATTTGATAAATATAAACACTACTAGTAATTAGTAAGAAAGTTTTACAAAATATTTAAAAATTATTCATTTATTTTTTCCCAAAAAATAAATTTATTGTACGAGGTTTATGTTAATCATTATTAGTGAACTTTATTCATTTTGGTCTTAAAAGGATGAGGAGATGATAGATTGATTCCTGAATAGTGAGAAAATTAAATTTAGGTTTGGAATGTGAAAAAAATACAACAGATTGATTATGCCATCAAATATATAACATTATTTTGTATTATGATAAATAGGTTATTTTCATTCCTTAAAGTGTAAAAAAAAAAAAAATTGTTTCACCACTAACGTCAGAAAACTCATCTACGAAAATATCATAGAATTAACAAATACATCTCTAACTTTTATAATTTATTGACATTTTCGTCTTTTATATAAATCTAATTAGTTGACATAAGTAACAAAATACATGCACTAATAACACATTAGACTTAGAAGTTTATTATTTTGTTATTGCAAATATTTATTATATTTATAATATCAACTTATCACAAATGAATCAAGGTTCAAGAGGAAAAAAAAACATGGTAGGTTTTCAAATAAAAATAAGTTTGTCAAATCTTAAATGGATCATCCATGAGTAGAAGAAAACAAGCATGAGAGGTCTAAAGTAGCTAGATCTCTCATGTTTGTTTTCTTATACTTGTGGGTGATCCATTTAAGATTTGACAAATTAATTTTTTTATTTGATAGCCTATCCTTATCTTGCTCCTCTTGAAAATATTTCTATGTGATGAGTTGACATTATAAAAAAAAAAAATATATATATATATATATAATACATTATTATAAATTTTTGCAATGACAAAATCAAAAGGTTTTAAATCTAATGTATTATTGGTGCATGTATCTTGTTATTAATCACAACTAATTAGGTTTATATATTTCATGGATATATCTATCAATTAGTTATATAATTGAAGGATGAAAATGTTAATAAGTTGTATTAGAGACATATTTGTTAGTAACTTTAGTTCCTATATCCACCTGAGCATCAATTTTGTGAAAATTTTCATTCATGCATGTCACGTAGGTGAGTTCCTTAACGTTGATGGATGAAAGTTAATTGTGGGATAAATTTATCTCATTTTTAGGGATTTAATTTTGTTTTTTCATCTTTTAATGACGAATTTGCTAGGGTCACACAATTTCAAGGATAAAAATGACTAATTACACTTATTATTAAGTTATAACGTTCAATGATCAATTTAAAAATAAATTAATTTTTTTAGGATTAATTTAAAATTAAGTTATAAAATTTAGAAATTAAATTATCATTAAATTAATCACACGATTAATTTGTCACATTTATTACACACACTTATGACTAAATTCAAAATTTTCATATTTGAAGGATTATTTATCATAGTTTCACACTTCAACAACCAAAATAAATATTTATCCTATAATTAATTAATCAATGTACTCCTCCTTTTTCGCATTGCGTGTTTCATTGGATGTTTTAATTTATTTCAAAATATTTGTTATTTAGAAAAACTAAGAAAATATATTTTTTTGGTAATATCTACTTAATTGATATCTCAAGTAAGTATTTAAATAAACTTGTAAGAGGATATCAAGCCCGTAAGCAGTTAAGCAATGCATTATTTAACAAATCTTTCCATTAAAACACGTGATTTAGTAATGCGTGGCTTATAACAATTGCTTAAATATAAGCAACTCTACCTACCTACATAACTAATACCAATAAAAAAAATTGTCACAAAATTGACTTAACTTAAACACTCATTTTAACAATTTTAATATTAGAGAATGAATTTTTATATAAAGTTCTTAAATATATGTAATATTGTATGACACACAAATTTAAAATAAATAACTCATTTAAAAAAATTTGATAAATGATTTAATAATTACTTTTGAATAAAGATAATTTTATCAAAGAGAGTAATTTCATAATCATAATTTGCATAACTAATAATTTTATTGAGAAATACGCATTGATAATATTTCAGTTGGAGTATGTTAATAATTTACACCAAAAATATTAATGCGGTGTGTACATGGAAAAAAGGAAGGTATAAATAACAAAAGTCTTTTTCAAAGCACTTCAATGCAATGGGTCCTACGATGTCAACTATTGTAGATCTCTTTCTCATACATGCAAATGTTTATTGCAGGAGATATTCATGTTTGACAAAACTCAACTGAAATTTAAAGGTAGAAAATTAATTGGAAAAAGATTAGTTAATAAATTATAAATATTTAATAAAATTATTTGCTAAAGTAGTTAAAAAAGATAAAATAATAAAAAAATAAAAAAATATTAATTTATTTATAAAAAAGTAATTAGAAAAATAAATAAATATTTTGAAGATAAAAATAAAAGAAAATATAAAAAACTGTAAGTTAGTATTTTAAAAAATATTACTTTAATTAATATTAAAAAAAAATATTACTTCAATTAACATTAAAAAAATATAAATTTTACAAAAAATATTTATCGAATAGTCAAACAAATTTTTTAACTTATAAAAAAAATTAAAAACAATCTTATAATTAGAAGAGACAATCAAAATGCCACTTTATTTTGTGTGCAAGAGTATATGAATTCGTTATAAAAAAATATGGATTTTATATTTTATTTTTAATCATTGTAATTAAAGTTTTAATCAAAAGATGTCATTGTAATAATATTGAATTCAAGACTTAAAAATGTCACACAATTAAATTATATGCTTTCATATATGCGTAGATTACTATTTTGGACCCTTAATGTCACAGTTGCGTCGCATAATTTGGCTCTAAAAACAGAAAGACTAGATAAATTTTAATCAACCTACCTTACCTAAGTAACATCGCACTAGGACTTTCAAAATTATTTATTTTTATATAACAATGATTGACGGAGAGAGAAACCGATGCGGGCCGGGGCACTGGTTGAACATCACATTAATTCATATCTATGTATCCACCATCCAGATAATATTATTTTTCTGGTTATAACCATCTGGGTAATATTATTATATATTCTCTAAACTAAGGTCAATTTCAAAAAAATATATTTTACAGTCGTTGCAGGAAAATAAAATTCGACAACGCAGATATATTCAATGAATTCATCTCACTTATCATATTAAAAAAAAATACTAATCACATAAAATAACCAATACAAATCAGCTAGCATAAATCATATATGCATATATATATATATATATATATATATATATATATATATATATATATCTTTGAAATCTTCAATAAACCAATACTAATCACATAAATTTAATTTATAATATATTTTGTTGCAACTCAGCTCTCCATACAAATCACAGTACGTGTTATATAAATAGTAAGGTTTTTAGTCAAAAAATAAATAAATAGTAAGATTAATTTAAGAACAAGCTTCTGGAGGAACAAAATAAAAATTGGGGACAAACAAAGATGCCAGAATAAAAAGAGGATAAAAATTGAGTAGTATATACATAAAAAGGTAAGAAGATATATAATTAATGCCGGACTTGATTTTCATCCATGTTTTCTTCAGACTTTCAGTGCTAGCTCCTCTATGCTTCTTAATTAGAAGATGCAACGGAGGACGTAGGTATGGATACCTGAAATATTTGAGTACGAACAAAATTTTGTAACAGCGAAAGACTTCAAAATCAAAACAAGGGTAAAAAGAGGTAATAAGAAAAAGTTCTTCTTCTCCCTTTGCCTGTAATTAATGAAAAACACGAGACTGTGTAGAAGAAAAAAAAGGTGGATGGATGGATGGGTAATGGCTCTCCAACATTTTATTAGAATGTGTAAAAATACACTCTTAATGACTTTTAATGTGCTCTTATATAATTTCTTAAGATTTTTTTTTTTCTGAATAAGGTGGATTAAGATTATTGTTCTGATATGGTGCTGCTTATCATTCTTTTACTTTTTTTTAATTAGTTCCCTTAACACATTAGTTAGCAATAGCATTGACCTTATCATATATCCCAAAGGTACCTTGCTAATATCAAAAAACAGTTAAGAAGCCATAAATCTTGTCCGAAATGTAGAGTATATATATATATATATAACTACGACGTGAAAAACTAGATTGAGATATGGAACCAAACATGTTAGTATATATTATCAATCATATTAATTAGTTTTCAATTCCTTTAATTATTTAGCCGTGCAAATCTGTTATTTCCAATTCTGATTTGTTGAGAATTATTAGGAGATTGGTAGCTTGATTCACTACATATTAGGGCTGTTCACTTGTATATATATCATTGTAAACTAATATCAAATTCATCAATAAAAGTTACAAACTTATTCCTCTATATGGTATCAGCCTAAACGATCCACCCATTCCCTATTTCTTCAATTAAGGACGTCGTTCCCCACCCTTGCCTCCCATGGCCGACAACAACTCCTTCATTCCCAACCCCCATGAGCCATCCAAACCCCTTGCTTGCATCACTTTCACCAATGTCACCAAACTTCTTCCCAACAATTATCCTAATTGGAAACAACAAGTTGAAGCTCTCCTTGATGGCTATGATCTCCTCCAATATCCAGATGGATCTTTTCCTGCGTCGTCGGAAACGACCCCCACTACTGCATCACTTCCGGTAACAACTCAGAATCCTGCTTACCAAACCTGGCGCCGACAGGACCGCCTTATATATGGTGCTCTCCTCACCACTCTCTCTAATGAAGTGGCCTCCCTAGTGTCTCACACCAAGACCTCGCATGATCTTTGGATCCTTCTCAAAAACACCTATGCCAAAGCATCTCGCAAACCTTTTCTCGGTCGCTGTCAGTGGTGCAACATCAAAGGTCATGTTCTCTCTCAGTGCAAAACCTTCCAACAACAGCATCCTAGTGTCCCACCGCCACCTCGTAACTCTCCGGCTCACACTGGACAGGTTCAGGTCAATACTGCAACTGCCGGCCCATCACAACATGATTTTCTGTTTGACATTGGAGCGACACATCACGTAACCAATGATCTCGATAATCTGGCGCTTCATCATTCGTACACTGTTCCTGACTCACTGTTTATGGGTAATGGTTCAGGTTTAAACATCACTCATTCTAGAACACTTTTACTTAATGATTTATCCTTGTCTAATGCTCTGTGTGTTCCTTCCATGAAACAAAAAATAATCTCTGTCTCTAAACTTACCCAACAAACCAACTCTGCTGTTGTTTTCCTGCCAAACTCTTTTTATGTGAAGGACTTGCAGACGGGTCACACAACCCATAAAGGCTCATGTGTGGATGGACTCTATCTCTGGCCCGCCACCTCACCCTCCGTCCACACGGTTCGAACAGAATCCTTTGCATCATGGCATCATAGGCTTGGGCACCCTTCATCTTCTATTTTCAAATTTGTTCAGAAACATTTTTCCTTAGGCTCAAATAAATTTCCGCAATTCGATTGTCACTCGTGTCAAATTAACAAAAGTCATAAACTTCCATTCCATGAATCCACTCTTCAATCTTGTTATCCATTAGAAATAATTTTCTCTGATGTCTGGACTTCTCCTATTTTATCAATTGATGGTCTTCGTTATTATTGCATGTTTGTTGATCATTTTACTCGTTATATTTGGCTATATCCAATGAAACGAAAATCTGATGTGCAAACTATATTTCCCAAATTTAAATCGCTAGTTGAAAATTTCTATCATCACAAAATAAAAATTCTTTACACAGACAATGGTGGCGAATATATTGGTCTTCGCCCTTTTTTACTAAAGCATGGTATAAGTCATCATACAACGCCACCTCATACACCTGAACATAATGGAATTTCAGAACGCCGGAATCGTCACATTGCTGAAACCGATCTCTCTCTTCTCCATCACTCGGGCTTGCCCCTCACCTATTGGCCTCACGCCATGACCACCGCCGCTTATCTCATAAATCGCCTCCCAACTCCAATTCTTGGGTACCAATCACCCTATTCTAAATTGCTCAACATTAGTCCGGATTATCATAAGTTAAAGTGTTTTGGATGTTTGTGTTTTCCCTGGACTAAACCATATGCTAACCATAAACTTGCACCAAAGTCTGCTATATGTGTTTTTGTAGGTTACTCGGTTGATCAACATGCATATTTGTGTCTCGATCCCACAACAGGAAGGATCTACACCTCTCGGCATGTGAAGTTCGTTGAATCTGAATTCCCGTTCAACTCCCTAGTAACTCACGCTAGTCCAAGTCCGGAGCAACAAACAGGCCCACTTCAACTCTCCATCTTACAACCCATGAACCCACCGGAAGATTCATCTCCTGCCCCTTCCTCCCCATCCATCACCAACTCCCCATATATGGCCCAGTCTTCCACCGAACCCACAAACCCCACTCAATCTCCTCCTCCAACCTCACAATCATCCCCGCAACTCTCTGCTCCACCACCCCAAACCATTGTCCACCCAAATGGAGGTGGGATCATCACTCGGTCTAAAAACAACATTATCAAACTCATCCAAAAGCTTAATCTCCATGTCCAAGCCTCCTCTCCCATTGAACTCAACACCATCACCCAGGCCCTTCGCGACCCTGATTGGCGCTCAGCCATGCAAGCCGAATTTGATGCCTTACACCACAACAACACTTGGGATCTTGTCAGTCGGTCCTCTGATCAAAATTTGGTTGGCTGTAAATGGGTATTTCGAATCAAACGAAATCCAGACGGATCAATTGATCGTTACAAGGCTCGGTTAGTCGCCAAAGGGTTTCACCAACGCTCTGGTTGGGACTATACAGAAACTTTTAGCCCCGTTGTTAAACCGGTGACCATTCGCATTGTCCTAACTGTTGCAGTTCGTCAAGGGTGGCCCATACGTCAGCTTGATGTCAATAATGCATTTCTTCAAGGGACACTTAAGGAGGAAGTCTTCATGATACAACCACCTGGTTTTGTCAACAAAAACTTTCCTGATCATGTTTGTCGCCTCTAAAAGGCACTCTATGGGCTGAAGCAAGCACCCCGCGCCTGGTATACGGAGCTTCGCGTATTCCTGCTCTCCCTTGGTTTTGTCAATTCCACTGCAGATGCATCTCTTTTCATATACCAAAAACCAGAGGTTACACTTTACTTATTAGTATATGTTGATGATATAATTATCACTGGAAATTCATCTGCAGAGTTGTCCAAACTCATTGCCACACTTGCTGCTCGGTTTTCGTTAAAAGATCTTGGATGTCTCAGTTATTTCTTGGGTGTCAAAGTAATTCCTTCCGTTGCAGGAATGTTTCTTTCACAAAGGAAATATATCATTGATCTGCTACATAAATCAGGCATGACAAATACAAAACCAGCATCCACTCCTTTGTCAGCGAGTGTTCAATTACTTAAAGATTTTGGTGATCTCCTACCCTCTCCAAAGGAGTACCGCACACTGGTTGGAAGCCTTCAATACTTGAGTCTTACACGTCCAGATATCGCCTTCAGCACTAACAAACTCGCACAGTTCATGCAAAATCCAAGAACGGCGCATTGGTCTGCACTCAAACGAGTGCTCCGATATTTGGCGGGCTCTTGTGATAAAGGAGTCTTCATCTCAGCGACTGCTCCTTTGACCTTTCATGCCTACTCGGATGCTGATTGGGCTGGTGACAAGGATGATTATGTTTCAACCACTGGTTACTTGTTGTATCTCGGTAACACTCCCATCTCCTGGAGCTCCTGCAAACAACGTTCTGTTGCTCGATCATCAACTGAAGCAGAATACAAAGCCTTGGCTGACACGGCTAGTGAACTATTATGGGTTCTTTCCTTGTTCACAGAACTTGGTCACATGCCCACTGCCAATCCAGTCATATACTGTGACAATCTTGGTGCCACAAGTCTCAGTGTTAATCCTGTCTTCCACTCTCGGATGAAACATATAGCCTTAGCCTACCACTTTGTCCGAGAACATGTTCAACATGGCAAGTTTCGAGTGTCTTTTGTGTCTACCGATGATCAACTTGCTGATATTCTAACAAAGCCTCTGATTCGCCCTCGGTTCGAATCGTTACTGTCCAAGTTGCATCTCTCATCCAGATTATACAACTTGCGGGAGGATATCAATCATAATAATTAGTTTTCAATTCCTTTAATTATTTAGCCGTGCAAATCTGTCATTTTCAATTCTGATTTGTTGAGAATTATTAGGAGATTGGTAGCTTGATTCACTACATATTAGGGCTGTTCACTTGTATATATATCACTGTAAACTAATATCAAATTCATCAATAAAAGTTACAAACTTATTCCTCTATATATATAACTTGATTCTGCTTTATAGTATCATAATAACGCCCATTCCCAAGGAAATTAAGCTAGATGAGTTTTTCTTTATTTTATGTGTTGAAAGTCTCCCACATGTAGTTATGAGAAAATGAAATATATTAAAGTTTCATATCAAATAAAAATAATATCAAGATCGATTATATAAATAAAAATCAATTCTTATCTTATTAGCAAAATTTTATAAAAATTAATTAAAGTTCAAACTCATTTTCTGACCTACTATCAAAACATATCTTATTAATCCGTTTATCACGCTCTAGGCCTTCAATAATCATCGGGCCATACAATTTAATAGGTCAAAGTCAATCCTTTAATTTGCTGCACAACATGCAATTTACCCAAAATTATTTTACTGGTGCAGTAGCTTTTGACTGAACCTTCGATCGATCGGTAGCGTATTTCATCCCAAAATCAAGGGAAAAACATCTATGTTCATACTTTATTTACCTGTCTATGCTAAATTTTACTTAGCATCTTAATTATAATTACATCAATGCAATCCAACAAAAAAAAAAATTAAAAAATTAAAACAAAGTCACTAGATAGCTATATAGATCGAAATATGATCATTCAATCAATTGATGGTGGTGTTGCTATTATCAGCAGGAGATGCAGATGCACTTTTGGTGGTAGAAGAAAACGGCAAAGACGACGGCGGCAGAAACATCAAACTTTCCGTCTGTGTATTCGCTACCGGCGTTTTGTTCACGAAGCTCGATGCACAACCTTTCTCCGACACTGGAAACACCTCACCCCATTTCATTTTCTGACCCAAACTCAAACTTTCTCCGAAATTACAACCTTGACTTCCTCGCGTGTTTCCAACACCACCGCCACCAATAAACGAAGAAAGTGCTGCTGCCAAAGCTGACTGAAAAGTGGGGTCCGCTGTGATCACTTTCGTTGCTGCAGAGATAGTATCAGCTTGAGGAACAAGGCTTGTGTTGTTGTTGTTGTTGTTGCTGTTGTTCTTTTGCATGTAGGATTGGTACACGTTCTCCATTTGTTGTTGTCTTCCAAAGTTCACACTACTAAGGATGTCCCTATTATTGTGGTTTAAGAAGCCGTTGCTCCAAGATATAGCATTGGCAATTTGGGAGGAATTATTACTACTGAAGCTTAGGCTTGATGAGGAAGAAGGGTATCTGGGTTGGTTGTTGTTGTTGTAGTTTGAATTGAATCTGAAAAAGGGTGATGATGAGGAGGAAGATGCTGCAGGGTGTGAAGTAGTGAGGTCTAGAGTTATGGTTGGATGTGAAGGTGAAGACGATAGTGCAGGGTTGGATAGGTATAGTTGTCTTGGCTTTGAACCTTCAGAGAGATAGAAGTTGAGGCCGTGGAGATTTGTGGGGGTTGCTGAAGGTATTGAGGCGGAGTTAGAGTTAGAGGTTGATGAACCAGACAAGAGCATGGAGGCAGCTGCGGAAGTTGTGGATGCCATGGCAGTGGCTGTTGGTGGAAGAGAGTGGTTGTGGGTCCCTTCGTAGGTGGTGATTAAAATCGACTTGTCATCAGCACATCTTTGCACCTGAAATATGTAAATGAGTCAGGTACATTTTAATTAATAATATAAATAGTAGTATTTCTATATAAAAAAAATTATATTCTAGTATTTTTTGTGTGACTAAACCACAGACATTTATAGGTAATGTGGGTACAACTATTATAGGTGATATAAATTTTTTTTAAGTATTTAATACAATAGTAATGATATATAAATTATTTTTATTTTATATATTTTTATGATTATTTTTTATTTTTTTCATCAAATATTTTCCTTAACACAATTGTATATAAATATTCTTTAGTTAAGTATTTAACTAACTAGGAACTTGAAATCAATATTACGGATTAAATGAGAACAATCGTAAGTTAGTTGATCCAGTGTTATAATTTTCTTATTGTTTTAGTTTTTTTTTCTCTCTTAATATATCTTTTACAATTCTGCTTATTTTTATATCTTTCTTTTTTTTATTGTCACTTTATTACAATTTTTTACTTTTCTCTTTTTTCATTTTGAATTATAATAAAAGTTCACTTTATTTTTGGGTAGGTTGGGACGAAATGGAGAGATAAATGAGAAGAGAAAAAAATATAAAAAAAAGTTATAGCACTAGCTATAATGAAAAACAAGAAATAGATTATAATTTTTCTTATTCTTCTTTTTTATCTTTTTCTTAACTCTTTTACTCAATGGAGTGTATAAACTCCCAAATATAGATACCTGTTTTCTAACTGGGCATGACGGTGCAATTGTGCAACGATAGTAAGCTCGAGGGCAAGGATTCCCCTTTGAAATCTTTTGTCCATATTTCCTCCATTGGCATCCGTCATTCATCTGTTTCAAGTAATTAATATATTTCAAAGCTTAAACACAAATAGCTTTCTATATTTTAAAACTGTTCAATACTAAAGGAGTCCATTAATGTAAAAATTAGAGGGCGTGCGTGAAAATATCATATTTCTCATGTGTAGGAATAGTATCATACTTAGACATCATACAAGAATTAAAAGAGAAGAAAAGGTTAATTTCACTCACTAACAAATATAATTATTAACCAACTAACTATTACTATTTATTGATAAAAGAATGCTTAATAGAGAATAAATAAAATGAGCTAAGAGAAGAGATCGAGACTTACTGTTGGAGTGTCACATCTTGCTCTAACACAAACTCGAGGTTTCTTTGTAGGATTTTGCTGAGCAACTTCATCCTCTGTACTGTCTCTCATAGTCTTGAGTGCCTCCTTACTCTCCCCACCTTCTTCCTTTGGTACTTCACAACTATTTTCTGGGCTTGGAATATTATTAGGCAAAGCTTCAGTCGTGCTTCCTGACTTTGATGTTTCAAATTTGCACTCTAGTCCAAGAGTCAACTCTTCGTTATTAAACCCTTCATCATCCTTCAATGGCTTATTAGAAACTTTGATTTTCTCATCACTTCTTGCATTAATGGTAGGAACTCTTCCAAGGCAGAGGGAAACAAGATCCGATTCCTCTAATATTTCTTCATGGCTATCAGCCTTTCCTTTATCAACGTTCTTTTTTGTCCCTTGTTGCTTTAGTATATCTTGAAATTGCATCTCTAGTGTCCGATATTCATTCATTATTTTGTTCAAACACATCTTTAGCCGTTGATTTTCTTCTCTCACCACACCCATTTCAGCTTTAGCAGTCTCAAGCTGATCATCAACCTACAACCCGAGCCATAGATACATATGAGTACTAATTGTTCTTATAATTAATTAGTTCCTCAACCTGAACAACGAAAATGAGAAAAAAAAAAAAAACTAATTGTATCATTATAAATTTAACCTCGTCTTCCTTTTTGTTTGGGGATGTGCTAGGTCCAGCCTCTAGTATGGATCTTTCGGTATTAGCCACGAGTGGTTCCTGTATATATATCGCATCAACAATATTCATCAAATAAATATGCATGTACTAATGTGATTTTTTTCGGTACATATTTTTCTCTAATATGTTTCATGGATGCAAAGCATTCAATTAGGTTTTTCCAAATGTTAATTTCCTTCTACATAAAATAAAAAACAATTTGGGAGTACTTTTGATTGCCGGCAATGTCATAACAAAAGAAAATGAGAATTCATGCGTACAATCGAATTAATAAAGGAAGTAAATGCGAGCAATGAGGAAATATGTGGCTATTAAGAAACTGATTCCAGAGTCTTTCCCTTTCTTATTTGGCTCAGTGAGAATCTATTGGTTTTAACTTGCACGTGCAGGATGAATTATATCATGTCTTGGATATCATTAATTTTCTTCTCAGGCACATGCATGGGTCAACTCTTATAAGAGATTTGAAATAACCCTTTCAGTAGTATGCTTACCAAAAAAAATGACAATGTTTTCAATAATTTTTGCAAAGGACATGTATGATTGGACATTTGTATTAGTTTCTCAACCAACAGCTTTCTTTAATTAACTTTTGGTTTAAGATTTCTTTTTAAAAAACTGGTTCAAGACTTTCAGTATAAACTTATTTAAAAGATACACCTTCTTGATTAATATGTGCTGAATAAGATAAATTCTTTTAAGGGAGAAAAAGCTCTTTCACTTTGTTCATTTTTATTTACAAAATTAGAATTTAAAATTTTGTTCATAGGAAATTAACTTCCTTACCATTTGAGCTAATAGACGTTAATATTAACAGATTCTTTTGAAAATAAATCTTATCTTTTTTTATTTTTTATATAGGAACTAGATAAGATACCTGTATTTATAATATCTACACATTCTGCTTAATTAACTAACTAAACTAGATTTCACTGATAAATAAATCTTATCTTTGAGTTGACTAATTCAATTTTACTCTGATAAATGTAATGTTCAAGCTGTAGATATATATACATAATCTTTTATTATTATTATTATTGCTAAGAGATAAATCATTCTGGAGCTATAAATTATATTTTATATTTATTATGAATTATACCAAACATCCTAAAGATTAATGTTATAGGTTGTGATTTTACGATAAACGTACAAATTATACCGATCAAGATGATGATGATGATACGGCAAAAATAGAACCTAATTAAGTATGTTTTCGAAATAAAAGCATATTAAAACCTACAATAATATTATGCTCTAACTAATCGGATTGAATTTTTTGTAAAGATTATCTGCGTCGTAGACATGAAACGAATTCACCGAAGAGCCCCTTTAAATTTTGGGAAATAAATATAGATAGCAGAGGGGGGAATTAATTAAGGAGAAACCAACATTAAAATGATCAAATTATTATGTTTTAAACATAATTATTCCATAATTTCTATTTAATTTCATCGATTGGTCATTTATGAAAAGCTTAAAGGCTGTCTAGAAAAAACCAAATCCAACATGAACTAACAGAAATTAAGATCTATATATGCTTACAAAAAAAAAAAAAGAGACTTATTATATATAGAAAGAAAGATACTTTTGCCATTCAAAAGTTAAAACTGATGGCCCATAAATAGCTGGATATTAATTAGGAAGAGAATATTAATCTTCACCTCGACAATAATCTCTTGTTTATGACGACCATCATCATCACCAACACTATTTTCTTCCTTGAGTCCGCTAGATCCATCACCAGATCTCTCCGAAGCAATCTCCATATATGGAAAAAGGAAGTTTCGATCTTTCTCTCTTCTCCGCTAGCCCTTCTTCAATTCCTGTTCAGCTTTCTTCTTCTTCTGCTAAGTCTTCAAACAAAGCCCTCCTTTTATATTAATATGGACTATAGAGATATAGAGACTAGAGAAAAAGGGGCCTGCATGAAGTTTTTGACGCATGAAAAGAATTGACTAATTAAACCAAAAAAGAAAGAAAATTAGTGATTGGTGCCATCGTTGAAGTTTCGTACGTTTTGTAAAGTCACATGGCCCAAAAGACAACAACGGTTTTCAGGTCAAATTTTTGCCACTAGTGGCCGCAACCAGCTCCCTTAATTTCCTATGTATATTTTTTAGGGGACTTAATTTCCTATGCTTATCAACATATATTATTTAATTATTTCTTGGTCTTCTCTTCGAGTCAAGTATTTTAACCAAGTGCGACTTCCTTGCCTTTGGCGTATATATACACACCATTTTAGAATATAATACTGTACGTAAAACATTAAATAAATTTTTGTCTCTTCCCATTTTCTTTAACAAAACTTATGAGAAAAAGATATGTACGAATTAGAGTGTAAATATAAATCTGGGTGTGAATATTACAAGAATTCACTTTCCCCGTTTTGCAATGGACCCAAGTCACCCAACTACATCCATCATCTGGATAGGAAAAAGAAAATTCGATCAGAACTGGGACAAGCGAGGGTCAAAGTATAGGGCTATGATATGAGAGAATTCCTCATTGGTTCATGCTGATGTAGTGATGATGATATCTTAGCTTGATAATATCTAGGGTTTTAAACTTCTAGTTCTAGCAACTTGTTCGTGGATATGAAGAATAGTCTGTTTGTCATGGCTCACTGACGTGACAACTACAGAGGGAAAGGAATGATAAATGGACGATCATGGGGAATATAATTGGTTACTTTGAATAATCTATTTGTCATTGCATTAATATGCTATGTGATGATTTTTTTTTTTTGTACAATTGGTTACTTTATATGAAGAGAGAGGTATAAATGCAATGTAACCGGTTGGCCGGAGGTGTTTAATTATGTTGCTAGCTTTTAAACTTTTTTTGTACATTCTTTTGGGTACCACCAGTACCTTTTTAAATACTTAATTATTTATACTTTTAAGATTCAAAAAATCAGGTCAAATAATGATATTATAACTTTTTTCTCTTTTTATAACTTTTATATCTTTAAAAATTTAAAAGATAATTTTTAAACAAATTTATAATGACTTTGATGAATTATTTTTATTAATTCAAAAGAGTTTTAATGTCTCATTCTAAAAAGTCGATCTTGTTGTCAGCCTCTCTTTTTCATTTAGATTTGATTCGGGTTAGGGGAAGACAACTTCCTCCATTTTTCATTTTATTATTATTATTATTTAAAGTTTAATATCTACGAGCCCCCCACATCGCCTGTTTTTTTTGGGTCACTACGTACTATTATAAGCATTAGAAGATAGACTTTTGAACGCAGTGTAGTGCCCACTGTTGAAGGAAGACGTTTTTAATGCTAATTCAGTTTTTCTCTCTATTTGAAATTTTAATTTTTCTTTATGTTGCTATTCAAGTTTTAATTAAACACTATTTAAGGTTTAAATTAACTTTGTTGGATATAAAAATATACAAATAAATTTAAGAAGAGAGGACAGTATTGAGTATTCCAGTTAAATTTGAAGAACATACAAAATATTTCATTTACCTTCCTACAGAGAGAAGAACGAAACTCTAGGAGCTCCAACTTGTGTATTATGAGTATATGCAAAACTCTATATTATTTAACTCAATCAATTCCATGGGCTTTGATTTAATTTATGTAACATCCCACCAATCACACTAAAAAGAGAATGATAAAAAGATTATGTAGATATGAAAAAAATAATTAATTGATAATATTCATACCAATAAGATGGATTTACTTTTTCGATAGTCACTTAAAAACTTTACCTTTAAGTGTGTATGACTTTTAGTAGTTACAAGATAAGTGATTTTTTTAGAAATTTATCAAAAAAACGTCTAAGTAAGAATAAAATATGTCAAAAAATTTCATATTGATTTGTGAGAACAATTATTGATACTGAAAAAATACCATGAAATATGAGTAACCGAAAAAATTATCAATCACGGACGTTACATTACTAACGTGTAACAAATTATAAATTTATTAGAATACATTTCATTCATATATAATATATAGTTTATCTCTTTGTACATAAGTAAAGAGTAAATTATTCTGACGTTTTCTAATTAAAGATTAGTCCGAGATGTGAATTTAATTTATTTTAAAAATCTAAGAAGATTAATTAGTGTTAGACTAACAAAGTGAAAAATATAGGAGGAATGATCAAATTCTTAGAAAGACGATTAATATGATATATAACCTAATCTAATCAAATGAACTTTAAAATAAAAGTTGTAAGATTGTGGAATAAACGAGGCACACCCATATAAATTGGTCAATGGAAAAGTCCAAAGAGAGTATAATAATCTTAGTCAACTAATATTCATGTATCATCATATGTAATCACAATTAATTAACGTGTTAATTATTACGTATTTAATGTGCATCACACATTTGTTTAATGACAACTAGTTAATATAGTAGTATCAATGTATCACACATGTCTTGCGTCACCGCAGCCATAGAAAACGAGGGAGGCAAGTTAGGTTGGCAAATGACAGATATAAAAAACTATTGAACTTTCAAGGTCATATACTTTGTATATGTGTAGAATAATTTAACCTACTAGTTATCCAATTGTTTGGTACCGTACTTCTAAATGTATGTAATATAGTATATAGACAACTTTTCTCTTTTTGTTTAAATGGCAATGACAATCTAGGGATCAACTCCGTTCACGTTCAATTATTTCATTTATTCCTAGCCTGAGAAAGTTAGACTTTTCTATAATGGTTTGTCTTATAATTGTTGTTAAAAGTCTCAAGTTTAAAGGATGTTAAATATAAAGATAATTTATAATTGTTGTTAAAGGTGTCTTTTAATCATCGTTAAATATCTTCTTTTTTTTTTTTTTGCAATAGTGCTTCTATGAGCTAGAACCAAAAAGATTCAAAAACATTGATATTGTTGAATACGTATATTAAATTATCCATTAAGGATGCAACTCTTCTAATGAGATTTTACTCTTACCAGTGACTAAGTGATTAACTGACTATAATCTATTATCCATTATATATATATATATATATATATATATATAGAGAGAGAGAGAGAGAGAGAGAGAGAGAGAGATAAAACAGATTAGTGAAATAATTTATTTCTTACAGCGGTGCAAATCAATTAATATATATATATATATATATATATATATATATATATATATATATATATATATATATATATTAACCGTATGAATCAATTTTATATTGATAAACAAATTTATTGATTTTTATAATTATTATTTAAAAAATTATATTAAATTATCAATGAAGAATTTAAATTAATTAATTTATACTAATAATACAGATTCATTAATTCAACTTTTAAAACATTAGTTATTATTTATTTATTTATATATGTTTACTTATTTTTAACTCGAACACGTTAATTTCTTTAATTTTTTCTTACTCAATATATATAATTTTGAGGGATCCCTAAGATACGACTGTCTTATCAAATACACGTATAATTATAGTAATAGATGTATCGGTAAAAAATGATTCCTTTTGTTTAATGTGCTAATGATTCGAGGAATTTCGATTATGATAATATGTAATTGAGTGATCTTTGAGAATGATTTGAGCAAATTAAAATAATTTATTTTAACTTTAAATAACTTTTTATCCTTGTAAAATAAGAGATTTTTATTTTTTATTTTAGTCCTTAAAAATTTTTGTTTTGATTTTAATTCTTTAATTTTTTTCTTATAATTTTAATTCATATTATCAAGTAATAACATTGAATGATAACTTATCATGTCATCAATGAGTCTAACATAAATACATGATACTTGCTCGTAATTTTTTAAATAAATAGTATTTTTAATTCTTCATATTTTTAAAGTAGTTGATATCCTCTGATTAGTTGATCAGAAATTTAAAAATATAAATTACAAAAAAGAAATACATGTTAAACTCTTTGGATGTGAGAACTTAATATGTTTGTTACGAACCTGACCAATGATGTAATGGTGACCGGTGAGAATAGCAGTTAGGATAGTCAGAATAGCAGCTCCCTTGATGGAGCATGTGTTGGACAACATAGGCCTTTTTGTTTAATATAACCTACCAAGTCCAAAATAAAAAGGGATTTTCATCTTGCACCTACATTTTTCCAATATACCAAACAATGAGAGGGAAAAATAAAAAAATACCCTTACATACAATCCATACAGATTGTGGCTTACGAATTGGTGATTCGTAAGCCTCATACGGATCCATAAGAGACTTACAGATTGAAGTCTCATACGGATTGTAAATCTGTAAGTCCCAACGGATTGTCAATTCGTACGTCTCATACGGATCCGTAAGTCCTACACGTTAGAAATTTTTATTAAATTTATGATTTTTATTTAAAATTTATATATGAAAAAAATACATTACTATATCAAAATTAATTGATACAAAATTTATTATGTAAACTTATATGTATATTAAATAAACATTAAAAATTTTAATGTTATATATAACGATATTAATTATTTTTTAACATAATTGATTTATTACCTTAATTGGTTAAACTTTGATAATACAAAAATAACATATTCGAGACCTGAGTCATTAATTTTAAATTATTTCATAAAATATATTTTTAATAATCCGTATGAGTTCATACGGATTGGTCTTACGGATTGCTAATTCATAGACTATACAGAGAAAAAGTTATTTTTTTTAAAATATGTTGGGTGTATAAAATTTAAATAATGTAGAAAAAATAATCCAAATAAAAACGGACTAGTTCCCAATAAATAGGAATTCGGCCCTTCTTAATTTATCTCAAGTTTGGTTTTCATCCTCCGAAAAGAAGTTTGGTTCTCGACTCTCCGCAAAAATGTTGGAAGTATTTTTTTTTTCTAGGAGAAAAAGAAGAGTTGAAAGTTGAAACTAACATATTTTAGTATTTTGCTAATTATCCCAAATTTACATTTATATTGGTAGCATAAAAAAAATAGTCACAAATAATTGATATCACACGTGCTCGTAAAAAAAAATCACATGTGAAAATGATTACAGCAAAAAAGTAGATACAATAATAATATTTTTATTTATAATTTAGCATTACTCAACAATAAAAACTTCCCAAGTTTGAATATGATTAATTTTTTTGGAAAACAAAATTTGACTTAAATTAATAAAATGCATTTTGGTTAAAGTTAGATTTTAATGAGTTAACTTACGTATGATTTAGGCTAGTTCAAAATCAGCATGATAAAAATATTGACAAAAATACGACATGAGGTTCCTTTTACAAATTATTTACCTAAATGGGTTGGGTCTGTTTTGAAATTATTTATCTCGTGGGTCTCTTTTTATACTATAAGGCGCTTCTCTGTTGGGCGCGTTTCTTGAAATGACGACACGTGACATGGGTTAAGAAGTGGTGACTTGCCAGGCGTGACCACACGTGGTGGCCTGCCAGGCGCGATCACACATGTTGGTCTGTCAGACACTTCCTTCCACGCCTCTCTATAAAACCCCTCTTCCTCCTTCGTTCCATTTGCACTACGAAATCGTTGAAGTGTTTTACGCTCAACTGAGTCTCACTCCTTACTGTTGTATGTATTATTGTTGAATTGCTTTATACCGGTTATAAATTTTGCCCAAAACTAATAAATGTTGTTATCTTCGATATATTATAGCATTATTTAGTATTTATTTTGTTGATGATAATAATGATTATATTTTGTAGGTGCATAAACAAATTGACACGGACGATAAATTTATTGTAACTTTGTTTATATTTTTTGTGTGATAAATAGTAATTTATTGTAACTTAATAATTTAATATTTGGTTATAATTATGTTGTGTTTATATATGTTATATTTGTTTGTTGATGACAATAATTATTTATTGTAGTTGTTTTTATGTCCACCACATTATTATTATTATTAGTTAAGCTCATAATTATTGATGTTGTTGGTATATTTTTTTAATAACCAACATTTACATAGACGTTACAAATAAATGTCGATTCTTTTATGTATCATTCACATTATCGTTATTTATTTTTATTTATTTTAAAAGTATTGCGCAATAAGATTGAAACGTTAAAGTATTTGAAAGGAAGTGTGGTCACGCCTGACACGTGTGGTCACGCCTGACAGCAGGCCACCACGTGTGGTCGCGTCTGACAGACCACCACTTCCTAACCCATGTCACGTGTCACCATTTCGGGGGGTGCGTTCAACACGGAGAAGCGCCTTGTAGTATAAAAAGAGACTCACGAGGTAAATAATTTCAAAACAGACCCATTTAGATAAATAATTTGTAAAAAGAACCCCATTTGATATTTTTGCCTAAAATTATTCGCTAGTTGAAGATCAGCTTGAGTCAAAATCTATTTTACTACTTGAGCTTAACTTGATTAGTCACAATATAATAATCATTGACAAAAAGAGGTAATTAACAATTATATCCGTACAAAATAAAATGTGAATAAAAGAAGATAAACTAACACAAGCAAAAATTATCAACCACCTCCCAGCAGGCCAGCACCACGGTAACTACTAACCAATATTTTCACTCAAGAGAAACACGATAAATCCCACGTGTACTCAGCAAGATCATCACTTCATTTTGGACTAAACTAGAAAGTGATCGAACAGCATGTTCAAGCTTTTGGTTAGTAGAGCAGCTAGGGTTTCAACTCCACACAACCACAATGCCTTTGCTTCTTTCGCTTTCTCTAGGTATCTTCTTTTATCTTCTCTCGTCTAGTTAGTTGAATTTAGTAAGTTTAATCGTTAATCAATTCGATACCCAGCTTGTTCTGTGATTTAGATGAAAAATAGCCTCCAGTTATCTGCGAAACAGTTGAAATTGTGTTCATTGGAACTTTAATTCGTTCCACGATCAACTTCGGGTTATCTAATAAAAAATATTATATGTATTTAGGTTTATGATTAGGTCCGTGTTCTGCTTACAAACACTGATGTTTCTGAGAGTACTGTTTGTTACAGAACATTTTAAGATGTTAGTTCTATATATAAAAAAAATGATTTGAGTAACTAAGGATTTGTAAAAAACAATTTAGCTAATGATTACCTGAGCTGAGTACTGTTTAGAATATTAGCAAGGCTATAACTCTAAACCAGAATATATATTGACCGATTTATTTGCATCATAATAATGCTTTATTGGCTGCAATTTGCTGTCGTATTGGAGGCCCAATTGATTTGCTATTTTTTGTCTTACTACATTTACGCAAACTGATTTGGTTAGATAATTTTTTCAGAATTGAAGTCAAGAGCAGCTGGAGCATTATTGTATTATTTTTTTATTTCTTAGGTTAAATGACTCACAGGGATGCTAGATAAGTCATTTTGTAATTTCCTCCAATTCACGTTTTATACAAAAAAAATTCAAAGATAAAGTATTAGATTTAACTACTAACCAGTATTTTTTTTTATTTGGTCATGTTTGTTGTACATATTTCTAAAATAGTTTACTATTACTCGATTTCATTTCTATAGCTTGTGATACAAGTCTTATTGTGTATTTTGAGTGCTGAATTCATTTTTGTAGGTATGCTCATTCATTACCATTTGCAACTGTAGAAGCAGAAGAGATATCAGGCTCTAGGGCTGCTGAAGTTTTGAACCTGGGTATGCCCCAAAACCTTTGATGTTTTTGTTCTTTGCAGAAGGGGCATTAGTACTCTTATGAATTTCATAGTACTTTGGATAAATTTGGTGATTGAAGATTGAAAAGGGTTTCCATCATAAAATGTACTTAAATCTTTTTCTGTCTCTACTTTCCATGATTCTGTCTGCAAGGTGTCAAACCTACTTTTCAAGTATTTATCAAATCCAGAAGCAGTTTGTTAAATATTATGTTCATAAAGAAATTGAAATGTGATGAAAAAGAAGAAAGGATTCCTGAACATATTTCCCACTATTTTGTTTCCTTCTATACATCAGAATCTGAATGGTACTGAGTGTTATTGTAAATTTCTGCACCACATATTTATCAATAAATTAATTTTTAATCAAACTTATTGTGCTCTGATTTGATGGCTATCACTCTGAATGTATGTTTTCACTTTCAGTGCAAGGTAAATGGGTAGGATCTTCAAATTGGAATACAGTTGTAGATCCTTTAAATGGAGACTCATTTATTAAAGTTGCTGAAGTTGATGAAACAGGCATTCAGGTGCATCCTTGTATTGAATTATTTGTCCGGTTAACTTAATATTTTATTTTGAAATATGTTTCTTTTGTTGCGCACATAAAGAACTGCTGCTTAGGGAGAATTCAGCTTGATAGGGTCAAGGCTGTATTCTTTTGTTAGTTCCTCACCCTTCAAACTATGAAATATAGAGTGACTGAGTTATTATGTTATCAGTCACCACCCACCACGCCTATTTTTTGAATAGGAGGTTTAAGTTTGAAGCTTTAACCTCCGTCCATGAGACAGAGTTCTCGTCTTTTTGTGAAAAATGAAAAGAAATAAATTTCAATTTGAAGGCTATATATGAGTTGGTACTTGATTGGAATTCAATAGTTGGTTTGAGACAGAGATCTTTACTAACTTTTTCCTATTGTTTGACTTATCAGCCCTTTGTAGAAAGCTTGTCCAGCTGTCCCAAACATGGTGCACACAATCCTTTTAAGGCACCAGAGAGGTATGACCAGATTATCCTTTGTATCTATTTATTTTCTTTATAGAAATATAAACATATAAAAATCTTTTTTCTTTGTTGGATTGATGTTTGTCATATAGGTCAAAGAAAGAAAAAAAATGATGGGAACCTCATCCTTCAATATAAACCTCCATGCCTTATATTGTCCATATAGGAGACTGTTGCCCAAATGGGATGTTACTGTGGATGTAAGCATAGGTGGATTATCTAGATTAACCCGAGGTTTCTGCCTTTTTTTGTAAATAATACAGCAGTTTGCTGTATAGCAAATGACATGACAATTTAGTTTTTAATTTTCTTTTGAAGCAGAACATGATGTGATTTTCAAATGTTTAGTTTGCTAGGTGTGAATGGAATGGTAGTGCTTATTCTTTTCAGGTGCGTTTCAATAGTTCCTGACAAAATAAAGGTTGGATTGTAGAATAAATTTCCAACCCCATTGCTTTCAAACTTCTGCTAAGAGGAGTAACTAAAATACCATGATCCTGGTATTCTAAAGCTGCCTATGATAAGAAGTTGAATAAATAAACTTTCTAATGTCACCCAGCTGCCATTTTCTCTCCAAAAAAGCAACTGACTTGGCTATTTTAGTTCCAAGTATTTTATGCTTTAGAGCATGATTTCCTATGTTCTTATTTTGTCTACTTTATGAAATTTAATCTGGTTTTTTGCTATAAATCTTTTGCAGATATCTCATGTTTGGAGAGATATCTGCTAAGGCAGCTCACATGTTATCACTTCCTAAGGTATTTCAAACTAAAGAAAGTTTTTTTAATTTTATTATTATTTTTTTACTGTTACTTTATCATGTATTATTACCTGTTGTATTCAAGATAAACTATTTCTTCCTTAATTGGAAACTTTAAATAATTTATACTGCATGACCCTCAGGTTTTGGATTTCTTTACAAGGTTAATACAAAGAGTTTCTCCAAAGAGTTACCAGCAGGCTTTTGGTGAAGTCTATGTGACACAAAAGTTTCTAGAGAATTTTTGTGGAGACCAGGTATATCAAAATAAGACGCGTTAGTGCTAAATAAATGAAATTCCAAGTAAAAATATGCCATTCTCTGTAAGAGAATAATAGAAAAATCATAATTGCCCATTGACTTGTAGATATTGATCAATTTTGTTTCTATCATTGATACCTAGATTCTTTGTTAGTGGCAGAATTTAACACTGATACATGCACACATGCAAACACACACAAAACTAACATTATTCTATATGGTTTCCCTAGGATGTTACAAAGCTCATATAATTCCTTTAGTGATTTCTTTGTTGTTTTATTTTAAACAAAATATTGGCAGGTTCGTTTCCTGGCAAGGTCTTTTGCTGTACCTGGAAATCATCTTGGACAACAAAGTCATGGTTTTCGTTGGCCATATGGTCCGGTAAGGATTTTGTTTTGTTTAGCTTTGATATGTTTTTAATTGGTATACTATGTTCTAAAGGAAAAAAAATGAGTCCATGTCATTCTCTCACCAACAGTGCTTTGCTTATTGTGCAAAAATTATCAATTACCTTTTGGTCAAGCAAATGAGTTTGTGGAAGTAATGGGTTAATTCTAAGAGATGAAGAAATGAAAAACTAACCAAGTTTTCCAAAATAAAACTTAGTAATTCGTAATAATTGTGAGTTGTGACTATGATTTGTTATCAAGGAGGTGGATTGTGGTATAACTGTTATTATGCTTATTCAGTTGCCTCTATACGTCAAGCCAATGTACATCGATGACCTTGGCTGGAGTGGCTGGTTACCCTTTGGTTCTTTAGTAGAATAAAAAATCATCTTTTATCCCAAAACAGAAAAGATAAGAAAAAGAATATTGCCTGAGGTTTCAGTTAGTTACATATAATAATAAGGCAAAACCCTGGACTCAAGGTATTCTTTCCTACAAGAAAACTTAAGTCTTTTGAAAGGTAAATGCTATCTTTGATAAAAAATAGTTTTGTCTTTTACAAAATAGTTTATGTCCTATAGATGTTACTTTTACTCAAGAAAAGAGATAAAAAAGAATTAGACATTTTCTGATTTTGAATTGAATTTTTTAGATTAGTAATGCTATGTGGAGACATTTTGAAGTTTTTCATGAGTGTCTGGTTTAGTAAGTGATTGCTTAGATTTTTTTCTCACACCATAAACATTCACCTTCCCCTCCTATTGTAATCTTAAAGCTGAAAGTGTGTTCTGTAGGTGGCAATTATTACTCCTTTTAATTTTCCCTTAGAGATTCCTGTCCTTCAATTGATGGGTGCACTTTATATGGGCAACAAGCCAGTCCTTAAAGTTGATAGCAAGGTGAGTTCTTTTGGCTCTGATTTTGGCATACTTTTTGACATTACATCTAATACAAAATTGATACAGGGCTTGCTTCTAGGCTGCATGAAATACTGATCGCAATCAGTTGTGTCGAAAGTAATTGTTATCTGATGCTTTTTTCTGGGTTGTTTATGAGTGTGTGCAGGGACGGATCCAGGACTATATCAAAGGGGGAGCCCAAATTTTTTTTACAAAATTATTTAAATATTTAACTTCTAATAAATAATAAGCTTTAAAAAATATTTATTATTAATTTGTGTAAAATTAGAGATATAACCCACTACTAGAACAAAATTAAGCAAATACTAATTCAAAAACTTATTTTTCTTATATATTTTCCTTAATTAGTATTTTTTTAATTTTATTTTTTCTTTTTTTGTCTCATATATACATAAAGGGTCCTAGGGGAGGGGGGGCCAAGGCCCCTACTTGTGGATCCGTCCCTGAGTGTGTACTTGTGTTTGGTTGGGGGGGAGTGGGGGGTGTCCCCTTCCAAGCAATCTCTTCTTACTTGGTTGGTACTTTCATTTAGTTAAAGAAACCATTGTATCTATTGCTCTTTCTTATTTTGTTCTTCATCTATTGGATTTTGGAAATGTGACTTTTATTTGCTATTAAATTCAAATCTTTCTGCAGTGACAATGCTGAATTATTGACTCAAATTGTTGTAGGTGAGCATTGTTATGGAACAAATGTTGCGCCTGCTTCATACCTGTGGCTTACCTCTAGAAGATGTAGACTTCATAAATTCTGATGGGAAGACAATGAACAAGCTGTTGCTGGAGGTTGGTTGTTTGGTACCTTTGTTTTCACATCCAAGGGATTGATTCTGCAGAGCATAATATTATTCCTGAAAGATTGCCAATTTACTTTTATGATTCTATTTCATGATGATCTCAATGTTAACTCATTTTGACCTCTTTCTATAATTTTGTTGGATCTTATTGCCTTTTGACTCTGTTATTTTTTGATAATCAAATATCAATACTTTTATATGGTTACATGTTCCTTTTACAATATGATATTGGATTATGAAGTAGTATTAATTTACAGGGAAATCCACGAATGACTCTTTTTACTGGTAGTTCAAGAGTGGCAGAGAAGTTGGCTGTTGATTTGAAGGGCCGTGTTAAATTGGAAGATGCTGGATTTGACTGGAAAATACTGGGCCCTGATGTGCATCAGGTTTCTTACAATTTTTTGTGGATACCATAAAGGCACTAGTTCAATTTTCAGTTCTACAATAGTTTCTCTATGGTTTCTTGGTTTCAGGAAGATTACGTAGCATGGGTCTGTGATCAGGATGCATACGCATGCAGTGGTCAGAAATGCTCAGCACAATCATTGTTATTTATGCATGAGGTTTGTTACATTGGTTATTATGAGTACTTTGTTCATGACTAAATGTCCCCAAGAACTACATTGGTTTTTTTATTTTGTATTATGCACTTTATGAGTTTATGTATTGTGTCATTACTAACTTCATGGTTTGAATTTTCCCTTGTTCAGAACTGGTCTAAAACTTCCTTGCTATCTAAGTTGAAAGATCTTGCTGAGAGAAGAAAGTTGGCAGACTTGACAATCGGCCCAGTTCTCACAGTAAGTATTGCATGCCTGTTATTTTCCCCTTCTAGTAATTGTTCCAGGATTTAACATTTAAAACTGTTTTGGTGGCCTGCTCGAAGTTTGTGGCAAATCTTCTCTTGAAGTTTATGAAAGTTCAACCATCTTTGTAATATTTTGTAAATTTACTTATTGAACGGATTCATTCTTGTAAGTTATACGCAAAATGTATTAGTTTCAAATTTCAATTATCACCCCTCGATCCCTTTTTCATTACATTTACAATATGGACAAGTTATCCATGCTTTTGTGTGATGGTTAAGGGAGGGAGGGGTGTGTGGAATGTGGGAGGATAACTTATAACTAAATAAGGCTTTAGATATCAAAGGTTGCCGGGTATGCAATTGATTTGTCCTCAGCTATTTAGAGCAATCTTCAGTACATTGATTGACAGGCTAATAGAAGTTTGAATACTGATTTGTGTTTATTCATTTATAATATTTGATTAACGTTATTGTTGGGATGATGAGTCAAATTCAAAGTTTATGCCTTAATTGATATCTTCTATTTGATTTGGTAGTCTTTGAACCTTATATATCCAAAAACGAATAATTTATTGGTAAACTGAAGAATTATTAATTAGCTGGTGCATCTTTGACGGAATAATTGTTTGCTTTATTCTAAGCAATGACAAGCTTAGTTTATTTGGAATTCTTGATTTTTCATCTCATATGTTGCAGGTTACGACTGATTCAATGCTTGAGCATGTGAATAAGTTGCTTGAGATACCAGGATCAAAGTTGCTATTCGGGGGTAGTCCTCTAGAGAACCATTCAATTCCACCTATTTATGGTGCTATTAAACCAACAGCTGTCTATGTTCCTCTCGAAGAAATTATGAAGGATAAGAATTTTGAGCTTGTAACAAAAGAAATATTTGGACCATTTCAGGTATGGAAAGGGACACTGAGAACATGAAAATAAAGTTTTTATATGCCCTTTTAAAAAAAAAATTCTTTTTTTTAGTAAAAAATAATAATAATTCTACTCTATTCTTTTTGTGAGATAAATATTTATGTTTCCAGGTTATCACGGACTATCAAAACAGTCAGCTAGCAGTTGTATTGGATGCTTTGGAAAGAATGCATAACCATTTAACAGCTGCTGTAGTTTCAAATGATCCTTTGTTTTTACAGGCAAGACTTTTATAACTGAAATTTATTTGTATGACATGAACAATTATCAATTTTTAATAATTGTGATTTTGGTCAATTTAGTATGACTCAATTTTAAGTTTCAATTTAGAATGACTCCTATCAACTTTTCTCATTGCCCATTTTGGTCATAAAAATCATTATTTCCTTGTGTTTTCATAATTTCATTCATGAAACAAAATTATGGTTTAGGGGATTGGACTCTATTTATGCCGCACGCTGAATTTTTTTTTTCTACTTATATCAATTGCCTGCAAGATATTTTGTAGTAATTAGAGTTCAACTCCAAAGTTATGGCTGACACTTATATCCAACATGTTACTTGTCTGCTGAGCACATAATTGTGTTATCTTCTGATGTGGTCATTGTGATTAAACACGTATTTGCAGGAAGTCATTGGCAAATCAGTAAATGGTACTACTTATGCTGGTTTAAGAGCAAGGACGACCGGAGCTCCACAGAATCACTGGTAAATTGATATTTTTTTCAACTTGTTTTACTTGTACATAACTAAGAAATGATGCTTTAGTTAGTTGAAAATAATAATTTCATTGTAGGTTTGGACCCGCTGGTGATGCTAGAGGTGCAGGAATTGGAACACCAGAGGCTATAAAACTTGTATGGTCTTGCCACAGAGAAATAATCTATGATTTTGGGCCTGTGCCAAAGAATTGGGAAGTTCCTCCTTCTACTTGAGAAAAGTCCTATTTATGATAGGAACAACGAAATTAGGAGGGTGTGTCCTATTTATGATAGAAGCGATGAGTAAGAATGTAAGAGGAAGCATATTTGCATGTAGGATATGCCACAGCCCCTCCATGACATTTTTAGATTTTAGAATAAATTTATGAAAAAAAAATATTTTATTAGGCTTTTTTTTTATTGCTGAAATATAATTGGTGAGATCATCATCGGTTGAGGTGCTGACATGATAAAAGGAATCAAATTGTATTGATGCCGAACAGTGTAGAATAAATAATTCATATCTAATGCTGTAAAAAAAAAAATCTTATCTAAATAATTTAAAGAATTGGCTTACAGGCTCTCAGAGCTCCTTTGCTTGTCGGTCCTTACATGTTATGGGCCCTAGGGCCTAGATGAAATAATAAAATAAAACCCCTATATATAAATATTTTAAAATATAAACATATATAATGCATTGCATAAAAAAGTAGGACAAATAATTCCATTAAGAGTAATATGTTCTATTATGTTAAGTGAATGTCAAATGAATAAAGACCATTTAGAATATGGAAGTATTGTTGTATAAGTGTGCAATGAGGACATACAGTAGCATCAAATGACTAATCATCTGAAGCATCGCCACTTGATCCAATGGCTTTCTTTATTGTGTTTTGGTGCTTGTGTTGTGTGGGAGACGCTAAAAGTGAAAGCTTGTACCCGAATTAAAGATAGTCATTTACTTGCATTGACAAAGAACAATTAACAAAAAAAAAAAAAAACTAAAAACAATTGCATAATGCAAATTCAAATCCCTGAGCAATCATTTGTTTTTAATTTCCAACATATCATTTTTCCATTGGTAGTTTTAATTTCAGTGTCTTTTCCATTGATTTTTTTTATACTTATCCATGAATTAAAAAATACCTCCGGGTCTTCAATCCAAACGTAGAGAATTCACAGGGAATTGAAGGAAAAAAGATAGAAGTGGAGGTGAATGTGAATGGGTGTGACCTCATGAGACTCAAGAAACGCTTCTGTGCTAACAACAACTTCAAATTACGAGTGGTTCCTATTACAAGCAGAATTATATATTAAAAAATTCTAGAAATTTACTGAAAATTACAAAAGTTCATGGTTTAATGAATACAGTATAAGAGAGAATATTAAAAAGTACAATATGTTTCTAACATCTCTATATTTTATATTTATATTAATTAATAGCCTTGTCATAGACTCATAGCCATGTGCTGATATTTTGATATGATGTATCTTAATTTTATTTCTTGGTTAATTATTATTATTTTTAGAATTATTTTAATTCTTTATAATATTTTATACATATTTAAAATAGGAAATGTAATTAATTTTTTTCACTATTGCAGTATTTTTTAATAAAATAATAGAAAGATTTATAAAAAGGTTTTTAGGAATAATACTTGAGAATTAAGATCACTCTTTTGTTCAAGATTTATAAAAAAATCTTCCCCTAATTCACGCAGTCCAAATTTGTTTCGGTAACCCATGCTATCTCCATGTGACATGTGTTTCTAAGACCGGGTAATATTATCATGCGACTGACTCACTCGTACGTGTCCAACACGTGGGTCATAGAATCTAGAAGATTACGTTCAGAAACTAACTACTCTATCGAACTTGAAAGTGACACCTTTCTATTTTGATATTTATACGAATAAATTGGATTAGAGAGTGTCACTTCGTTTTGAAGTCAACTGAAAGTGATTGAGTGAGTGAGTGAAGGTTTTAGAAACTGATCCAACGGAATGTTCAAGTCTTTGGTTAGCAGAGCTACTAAGGATTCAATTTCACGCAACCACAATGCCATTGCTTCTTTTGCTTTCTCTAGGTATCTCTTGTTTTTGTTTGTCCCCTAAAATTGATTCCCAAAGGATTTTAATTTAATTCGATTTTCGCAATGCTGATCCTCGTTTAGTTAGCGGAATTTAATAATTTTAATAGTTAATCAATTCACTGATCTATTTGTATCATAATAAATATATTTTTGGCAGCAGTTTACTGGTTTTGGGAGGGTCAATTGTTTTGCTACTTTGGTCTGACTGCATTTATCCAAACTGATTGGGTTAGATCATTTTTCAGAACTCAAGTCAAGAGCAGCTGAGGCATTGTGTTGATTTTTATTTGTTCGGTTAAATAACTCACTCACAGGGATGCTAGAAAAGCCATTTTGTGGTTTCATCCCTTTAAAAAACAATCAAAGATAAAAGTATCAGCCTTAACTGGTGACTCTTTTTTATTTGATTATATTTATTTTATATAATTCTAAAACATTAACACTAAATTCCTGTTTACAATATATAGCAGGTGTGCTCATTCATTATCATTTGCCACAGTAGAAGCAGAAGAGGTATCAGGTTCTAGGCCAGCTGAAGTTTTGCACTTGGGTATGGCAAGCAACCTGTGATGCTATTGTTCTTTGCAGATAGCATTAGTACTCTTATGAATTTCATAATCCTTTGGATAAATTTGGTGATTAAAGATTGAAATGGGTTACCATCATAAGATGCACTTAATCTTTTTTCATCTCTATTTTCCATGATTCTGTCAGTAAGTTGTCCAACCTGCTTTTCAAGTATTTATCAAATCCAAAAGCAGATCGTTAAATATTATGTTCATCAAAGAAATTGAAATGCGATGGAAAAGGAGGGATTCCTGAACATATTTCCCTTAATTTTGTTTCCTTCCATGCATCAAAATCTGAATTGTACTTAGTTTAGAGTTATTGTAAATTTTTGCTGCATATTTTTTGGGAATTGTGCTCCACATATTTATCAACAATTCATCTTTAATCAAACTTATTGTGCTGTACTTTGATGACTATCCCTCTGTATTGTCTTCACTTTCAGTGCAAGGTAAATGGGTAGGATCTTCAAATTGGAACACAATTGCAGATCCTTTAAATGGAGACTCGTTTATTAAAGTTGCTGAAGTTGATGAAACGGGCATTCAGGTGCATCCCTGTGATGAACTATTTGTCCTGTTAACTTAATATTTTATTTTGAAATATGTTCCTTTTGTGGCACACACAAAAAACTGCTTCTTAGTGAGAATTCAGCTTGATATGTTCAAGTTTTTATTCTTTTATTACTTCCTCACCCTTCAAAGTTCAAACTATGAAATATAAAGTGACTGAGGCATTATCTTACTAGACACCACTCACCATGCCTATTGGTTGACAGGAGGTTCAAGTTTGAAGCCTCAACCTCTTTGTATGACACAAGGTTCTCATCAGTTTGTTAAAAAAGAAAATAAAAAAAAATCAATTTAAAGACTATAGATGAGTTGGTACTTGGTTGGAATTCAACAGTTAGTTTGAAACAGAGATCTTGACTAATGTTTTTCTTGTGTTTGACTTATCAGCCTTTTATAAAGAGCTTGTCCAGCTGTCCCAAACATGGTGTACACAATCCTTTTAAGGCACCAGAGAGGTAAGTGCAGATTGTCATTTGTATCTCTTCTTCCCTTCTTTATAGAAATAGAAACACATAAAACTGTCTTTCTTTTGGTTGGATTAATTAATGATTTCCATATAGGTCAAAAGAGAAACAAGTGATTAGGGCCTCATGGTTGAATATAAACCTCTATGCCTTGTGTTGTCCATTATTGGAAACTGTTGCCCAAACAGGTTTTTGCTGAGGATGCAATTATGCATAGGTGGATTATCTAGAGTTTCTAGACTATTCCCAGAGGTTTCAGCCTTTTTTTAAACCTTTTGTAAGTCACACAACATTTTTTTGGATAGCATATGACACTTATTTTTCTTTTGAAATGGAAACGTGAGATAATTTTCAGATGGTTGGTTCGCAAAGTGTGAATGGAGTACTTATCCTTTTCAGACTTGCTTTCATTTTTCCTGATTAACCAAAGGTTGGATTATAAAATGAACTTCAACAAGGTTGGTTTTAAACTTATGCAAAGAGGAGTAACTAAAATACATGAGACCCTAGTATTCTAAACCTACATATGATAACAATGAAAATGAATAAATCATCTACTGTCACATGCCTTTCATTTTCACTTTAGGAAAACAAGTGACTTGAACATTTGTTGCAAGTATTTTATGCTTTAGAGCATGATATGATATCAATGCTTATGTTCTTATTTGGCCATCTTTTATGAATGCAATGTAGTTTTTGTTATAAATCTTTTGTAGATATCTTATGTATGGAGATATATCTACTAAGGCAGCTCACATGCTATCACTTCCTAAGGTATTTCAAACTAAAGAAAGTTTTTTTTTTAATATTTATTATTATTTTTTAATCTTACTTTGCTACTTGTTGTATTCAAGATCAACTTTTTCTTGTTTAATTGGAAACATTAAATAATCTATACTGCATGACCCTCAGGTTTCAGATTTCTTTACAAAGTTAATACAAAGAGTTTCTCCTAAGAGTTACCAGCAGGCTTTTGGGGAAGTGTATGTGACCCAAAAGTTTCTAGAGAATTTTTGAGGAGATCAGGTATATCAAAATAAGATATGTTATTGCTAAATTAATGAAATCCCAAGTTCAAATATGCCATTCTCTGTAATGAATGATGGTAGAATCTAAACTGCTCATTGAATGGTATATATTGATAAATTTCCTTGAGTCATTGATTCTTCATTAGTGGGAGAATTTAGTCCTGGTACATGCGCACACACCCACGCCCACAAAACTAACATTGTCTTATGTGGTTTCCCTAGGATTTTACAAAGCTCACACAATTCCTTTAGTGATTTCTTCATTGTTTTTGCTTCATTTTTACAAAATCTTTTCAGGTTCGTTTCCTGGCAAGGTCTTTTGGTGTCCCTGGAAATCATCTTAGACAACAAAGTCATGGTTTTCGTTGGCCATATGGTCCCGTAAGGATTTTGTTTCATTTATTTTTGTTTTCTTTTAATTGTTATACTATATTTTAAAGGCAAAAAATGAGTCTATGTCGTTCTCTTGCCAATGGTGCTTGTTTATTGTGCCAAAATTATCGATTACCTTGTGGTCAAGCACATTAGTCTATGGAAGTAATTGGTTAAGTGTACTCTAAGAGAAGGAAGAAATGAAAAATGAAAGCAAGTTTTTTCTATATATCAAGCCAATGTAAATTGATGACCTTGGCTGGAGTATCTAATTTCCCTTTGGTTATTAAGCAAAATAAAAATTGTCTTTTATCCCAAAAAAGAAAAGAAAAAGGAATACTTCTTGAGGTTTCAATTTTTTACATATGATGGGAGGTCAAAACCCTGGGCACAGGCATCATTGCCTGCAAGAATACTTATGTCTTTTATAAGGTAAGTGCTATCTTTAATCAAAAATAGTTTTTTGTCTTCTACAGAAAAAGTTTGTCCTATAGATCTAACTTCTACTCAAGAAAAGAGATACAAAAGGAATTGAATGTTTTCTCATTTTGGATTTAATTAGATTAGTGATTAGTGATGCTGTGCTAGATGTTTTGCACTTTTTTCACGATTGTTTGGTTTAGTAAGCAAAAAACAACAACAAACGCCTTATCCCACTAGGTGGGGTCGGCTACATGGATCAACTTCCGCCATAATGTTCTATCAAGTACCATACTTCTATCCAAATCATTAAGTTCGAGATCCTTCTTGATAACCTCTCTTATAGTCTTTTTGGGTCTTCCTCTGCCTCGAATTGTTTGTCTTCTCTCCATCTGGTCTACTCTCCTCACTACAGAGTCTACCGGTCGTCTCTCTACATGCCCAAACCACCTAAGTCTATTTTCCACCATCTTCTCTACAATAGGCGCTACTCCAACCCTCTCTCTAATAGCTCCGTTTCTAATTTTATCCTGTCGAGTCTTACCACACATCCACCGCAACATCCTCATCTCCGCTACACCTACTTTAGTCTCATGTTGGCTCTTGACCGCCCAACATTCTGTTCCGTACAAAATCGCCGGTCTTACCGCAGTCCGATAAAACTTTCCCTTTAGCTTGATCGGTACCTTTGCATCACATAACACCCCCGATGCTTTTCTCCATTTCATCCATCCTGCTTGAATGCGATGATTCACATCCCCTTCAATTTCTCCATCGTCCTGTATTACAGACCCAAGATATTTAAACCGTGTGACTTGAGGGATAATATGGTCTCCTATTTTCACCTCTGAGTTAGATACCCTCCTACTTTTGTTGAACTTACATTCCATATACTTCGATTTGCTTCTGCTTAGGCGAAAGCCATATGTTTCTAGAGCTCGTCTCCAAGTTTCCAACCTCTCATTCAACTCCTCCCTCGACTCTCCAAGGAGGACTATGTCATCTGCAAAAAGCATGCATCTCGGCGCTATCTCTTGGATTTGTTCCGTGAGGACATCCAGAGTTAAGGTAAAAAGGTAGGGGCTAAGGGTTGACCCTTGATGCAAACCAATAAATAATTCACCTTCCCTCCTGATGTACTCTTAAAGCTGAAAGTGTGTTCTGCAGGTGGCAATTATTACTCCTTTTAATTTTCCCTTGGAGATTGCTGTCCTTCAATTGATGGGTGCACTTTACATGGGCAACAAGCCAGTCCTTAAAGTTGATAGCAAGGCAAGTTCTTTTGGCTCTGATTTTGGCATACTTTTATGACATTATACAGGGCTAGACTATAGGCTGCATGAAATATTGATCTCAATTAGTTGAGGTGAAAATAATTGTGACGCAATGCTTTTTCTCCCTGCAAATGTTTGTGTGAGGATTATGTATTTTTCCTGCCATGCAATAATCTTTGATTTGGTTGGTATTCAGATTCTCATTCAGTTAAAGAAATCATTGTATCTATTGGCTATTACTCTTTCATCTATCGGATTTTGGAAATATTAATTTTATTTACCTTTAAAATTCAAATCTTTCAGTAGTTATAATTCTGAATTGTTGATTCAAATTAATGTAGGTGAGCCATTATGGAACAAATGTTGTGCCTGCTTCATACCTGTGGCCTACCTGTAGAAGATGCAGACTTCATAAATTCTGATGGGAAGACAATGAACAAGCTGTTGCTGGAGGTTGGTTGTTTGGTACCTTTGTTTTCACATCCAAGGCATTGATTCTTAAAAGCATAATATTATTCCTGAAAGATTGCCAATTTACTTTCATGCTTCTATTTTATGATGATCTCAATGTTAACTCATATGGACCTCCTTTTTTAGTCTTGTTGGATCGTGTTGCCTTTCAAGCTCCTTTATTTTGTGTTAATCATACATCAATATCTATATGTGGTTGCATGTTCCTTTTATAATATGACAATGACATTGTATCATGAAGTAGTATTACATTTACAGGCACATCCACGAATGACCCTTTTTACTGGTAGTTCAAGAGTGGCAGAGAAGTTGACTGTTGATTTGAAAGGTCGCGTTAAATTGGAAGATGCTGGATTTGACTGGAAAATACTGGGCCCTGACGTCCATCAGGTTTCTTACAATTTTTTTGTGGATGTCATACCGACTCAATTTTCAGTTCTATAATAGTTTCTCTAAGGTTTCTTGGTTTCAGGATCTGGAAGATTACATTGCTTGGGTCTGTGATCAGGATGCATATGCATGCAGTGGTCAGAAATGCTCGGCACAATCATTATTATTTATGCATAAGGTTAATCTCATTGGTGAAGATGAAAATGTACATTTATTATTTATTTTGTAAGATGCACTTTATGTATTGCATCTTTACTAACTTCAGGATTTGAATTTCTGTTGTTAAGAACTGGTCTAAAACATCCTTGCTATCTAAGTTGAAAGATCTTGCTGAGAGAAGAAAGCTAGAAGACTTGACAATCGGCCCAGTCCTCACAGTAAGTATTACATGTCAATCATTTTCCCCTTTTAGCTTATTGAACTAGGATCTAACATTTAGAACTGTTTTGGCGGTGCGCTCAAAGTTTGTGGCATTCTTCTCTTTAAGGCGATGAAAGTTCAAATGCTTTGTTATATTTTTTAACTTTAATTATATGCAAAATGCAATAGTTGCAATTATCATCTCTTTTACATTACATTTAAAATATGGAGAAGGTATCTATGCTTTTATGTAATGATTAAATAAGGGAGGGGGTGGAGGAAGAGGGGTATGGGAGGATATGCAATTGATTGACACACTAAAAGAAGTTTGGACACTGATTTGTGTTTACTCATTTATATTATTTCATTTTTGGTTCTGCTGGGATGATGAGTCAAATTCGAAGTTTTTGCCTTAGCTGATGTAAGTTGTGCATCATTGGTTTGACATTGTTGGTGGATAGTGAACCTTATATATCCAAAAATAAATAGCTTTCTGATAAGCCATTTCTTCATGCATCCAAACAGGATGTTATAATATTTATTTAGTTCTTGAATTTTTGGTGCACATTTGGCAGAAGATTTGTTTGCTTTCTATCATGCAATGACAAGTTTCATTTTGAAATTCTTAATTTTTCTTCACATATGTTGCAGTGTACAACTGATTTGATGCTTGAACACAAGAATAAATTGCTTGAGATACCAGGATCAAAGCTTCTCTTTGGGGGTAGTCCTCTAGACAACCATTCAATTCCATCTATTTAGGGTGCTATTAAACCAACAGCTGTCTATGTTCCTCTCGAGGAAATTATGAAGGATGGGAATTTTGAGCTTGTAACAAAAGAAATATTTGGACCCTTTCAGGTATGGAAAGGGACACTGAGAACACTAAATAAAGTTTTCATATGCTTTTTAAAAAAAATAATAATAGTAATTCTACTCTGCTCTTTTTGTGAGATAAAAGTTTTCTATTTATATTTCCAGGTTATCACGGACTACAAAAACAGTCAACTATCAGTTATATTGGATGCTATGGAAAGAATGCATAAACATTTAACAGCTGCTGTAGTTTCAAGTGATTCTTTGTTTTTACCGGCAAGACTTTTTATAACTCAAATTATCAATTTCTAATCAGTTCTCAGTTTATTATGACTTCCATACATTTTCTCATTGCCCATTTTGGTTATAAAATCATTAATTACTTTCTTATGGCAATCGTGTTTCATTCATTAAACAAAACTAGTGTTCTTTAGGGGACTGGGCACTATATTTATGCTGCACATCGAAAAATTTATTCTCCGTACAAGATTCAATTGCATGCAAAGATTTTTTGTGGTAATTAAATACAGTCTAACTCTTCAAAAATAAGCTGACAATCATTTCTTTCATCTAACATGCTACTTGCATGCTTAGCAAATAGATGAGTTTGATGTCTTCTGAAATATTTATCAACTAATGTCCTTTAATTTGTGTTACTACTTACTAGTGTTAGGTTCTTTATCTGATTGATTATTTGTTTTTTATGTCTTGGCAAACTTTTTTTTATTTTATTTTAGTCCTTACAAAATATGTTTATTTTATTTTTTCCTTAAAGTGTTTTAAATAATGCTTTGAATAGTAAAAAAAATGTTTTCAATAGTGAAAAAACATTATCTAAAGTACTTCAAGAACGAAAAATAAAACAAATACATTTTATAAGGACTAAAACGAAAAAGAACAAAATTGTAGGGACAAAAATGAAAAAAAAAACATTAAATTATAGGAACCAAAAATGTATTTAATCCTTGTGATTAAACACATTTGCAAGAAGTTGTTGGAAAAACAGTAAATGGTACTACTTATGCTGGTCTAAGAGCAAGGACAACCGGAGCTCCTCAGAATCATTGATAATTAAAAAAAATTGAGTTCGTTTTACTTGTACCATGAGTAAGAAATGATGTTCCGATTTTTTGAAATCATTTCAATGCCCCTCTGACTTTTTCAGATTTTAATAAATTTATGGAAATTGAGTTTTGATTAACCTTTTTTATAGCTGGTGTGCTTATTGGTTGTGGTGCCTGGCATTATAAAAGGGAGCAAATTTTATTGATGCTAAGCGGCCAGTTAGCCCTGGAATTAGAGAAACTAATCAAAAGTCCCTCAAATTAGTCTAAAATATAACTTCCATCAGTTAAAGTCGTTAACAATTAACACTACTGATTTAGAAAGTTGAATGCCATGCAAGTATTTCATGTCATGTACGTGTCATGCATCCCAATTAGCAGCGACCAAAATGAACAATTAATTATTCAATCACATGTTGCATGCCCTATTTCTTGGTCTTTCCTTTCCCCGATTCTGCTTCTCCCCCCTCTTTGAAGGTCGTTTAGGAAACAGTAGTATTTGTATAAGAAAAATTGATTTTGCATTCACTTGGATTGACAAATATAACATTGTAACTTGACATCCTTCAAGCTATACTCTAAGGAAGAAAAAATGAGGAAAATATGGAGACAAGAAGCTAACATGATTCACACAACTACACGTCACTCGGCACTATAAATGTTAAGAGAGAAAATAAAGGATAAATAGATTGTTGAAAAAAACACCCTCTAGGCAACTCCCTGAGTGTTAGTACCATTAAGTCAACCCCAACATAGTTATGTAAACATGGCTTTCTCAATCACCTCTTGAAAATATAATAAAACACAGTTAGGTTGTTTGTTATTCATTTGATTCGTTGAACTTTAAGGTGATGAAAACATGGCTTTCTCAATCACCTCTTGCAAGGTTCCTTTTTCTTCTTCTTTTTTTATTTTATTTTTGACGCTACCATTGTGGAATGTTGACCATAATTGAACCTAGGAAGGACCTCAAGGTCAATATGCAGAAAAGTTGTTTTGACACCCAATTGTTCCAACTCTAGATTATACTGATTCACAATTACCATCAAAGTACTTATAGAACAATGTTTTTACTACAAGTAAAAAGATTTCATTGTTGTCAGTCCTTTTTACTTGGATAAAATGGTTCCCTTTGCCATAAGTCTTATCTTGTACCTTATATTCTTTTCACCTGGAATACCTTCCTCTTTTTTCTTCTTAAAGATCCAATTGTATCAAACTACCCTTTGATTATTATATTCACCGTCTCTTTTATTCAATTTATTTATTGTCTCCTCCTCCACCAGATGCTTTTGAGTTACCAGACAGGGACCTCCTTTCCGTTCCATCAATCTTTGTTCTTTCATTTCATATTAAAGCGTCATGGTAACCATACATGTTTCTTTTCTCAATGTTTTGGATTTAGATTATCTGCAGTATTTAAATTGGCTTATTGCTGATACCTAATACTAAGTGTTGTGTTTTTCCTAATTCAATTTTGTATATTTTTTGTTGAAGGATTTCGTTAAAAGTAAAATATCTACTTATAGTTCACCAAACATCCTTTTGCGACCTGGAGATCAATATATAGATTGTTTTATTTTTTCAGTTAATTATTTGATTTTTCTAGTTATTTTCTTTGCTTCCTTTGATGGTTGTGCTACTTCATTTGTAACACTTTAAAGGAAAATTTTGTGTCTACTAATATATTTTCGACACTTATCTGATCTATCAATTAAGTTTTATTTTTTATATGGAAGTACTGATTCTGCTTTCATTTGTTAAAAGAGACATGCCTTGATCCTTTTACGTGAAGAAGGTATCATAGCATCTTCTTGGCAAAGAAATTTGAGACTATTAATCTTCCATGTCTGAGCTACAAGATTTATATATTTTATTTTCCATGATATTTATTTAGAGAAGCAAAACTTGACTATTAATATTTATTTTATTTTTAATTTTATGCATACTTCTAGCAATGTCCTACTCTAATTTTATCAATCATGCGTAAATTCCTTCTCTTCATAGCCTCCAATTGCCCATTACCCTTACAATAAAGGACATAAAAGGTAGCTTAATGGAAAATATAATTATGTATTTCGTGTTCTTTTGTCTTAGTATATATTCGTAATGGAAAATATAATCATGTATTTCATATAGTGTTTTCAATCAAACATAAATGAAAGGTCTAACGTGTCTCTATTCGTGATATACATCAAAAATTTAAATTTTAAAAAAATAATAGTTTTTGAATAATAGTATATTAGAATTTTAAAATTCAAAAAATTCGACAGTTTGATATTTTAAAATTAAAAAAATGTATGTTTTCAAATAGTAGTTTAGAATTTTAAAATAAAAATGTAAAATATTAAATATTAATAGTTCAGAATTTTAAAATTAAAAAAATGTCAGTTTTTAAATAGTTGTTTTTTTTTTATTTTAAAAAAAGGCAAAAACATATTAGTGGGGTAGTTTGAATTTTTATTTATTTATAAAAAAGACAGTTTTTACATAACAGTGGTTTATTTTATTTTTCATCATTAAAAATATGAAGAAACAACTTAATCCAATCAAACAATTAACAAATACCAAGCGATTGTTTTAACCCTAAATATCAACCAATATAACATAAAATAAATATTAGAAAAATATCGTTGTGCATAAATTTCCATGAAAAAAAAATCAACAAAACTTCTTTTATGTTTTAAATAATTAAAGAATATAGGATTAAATATTTAAAGAGATATCAGGCATATTCAAATTATTCATATCCTCAACATTTATTATGGATAATGTAATCCTAAATTCATTTATTTATGATTTATAACGATAGATAAAGAGGATATGATAATTTGTAACCGTCGACAATTCTTTTAAACTTCACGCCCTTTGTTAATTACATACTCTCCCACTTAAAATAATACTATTTTTTAATTTAAAAATCTACCAATTAGTTAATGAAGCACCCAAAATTTTTTGCTATTTTTTTTAACTTTTGTATCTGTTTAGATTCTACATTATGTTTTAATCTGACTAATCATCTTTATAAGAAAAATTACAATGTTTTTAATTTATAATATGACGTGTATATTAATTTTAATTTATTTTTATTAAAAATACATGATACAACCACTCATGTATATAATAATTGCAATAATACCTTAACACAATACCTAAGAATTTATTGAATGCGTTTTGTATTATACAAAATTAATTTATGTAATATATTAATGTATATTTTCTGCATATACATATTATATAAAATTTTATTCAACACATGTTATATATAACTAATTATACACATTAATATATGTCAAATTTAACACATTAAACATGTAATGATGCAATAGAATTGCGGATACACGCGCTGGTGCCTATGTTTCCTATGTTTTCCCTAGTTATTATAAAATTAATAGTATAAAATAAAATGTCAAAAACCCTAAAACCCTAACTAGCATAAGTGAGAAGAGATAGAGACAGTGACACCGCTTTGTCCCTAACAAGCAACGCAGTGGCTGAGGGGCGGACGGAGTCGCCGCACCAGTCCGTATCAACTGCACGCGTTTCCACCATTCAAATTGCAATTGTGAGTATAGAAGAAGCGGTAAGTTGTTATTCTGTGTCTCCTCCTCAAGCCTTATTCGGATTCAGGGATATTTTTTTACTATAGGAACCCATCCCAATTGCAAATGCAAACTATAGGGCTTCTGAATTCTCTCAAAAAGTATAAGGAAGAGTGCATGGAGTAATTTAACCTTCAATTTTACTTTCCAAAGTTTATTTATGTTTTTGTTTTTATGTGGTTCATCAATTCTGTTTTGATATGTACAATGAGATGATGGATGTAGGGCATATGCCATTGAAGCTGCTGTTATTCTTCTATCATCAAAATAAGAAGTATTTCAAAATTAGTTTGATAGGCTTACTAACCTATTTACAGATCTTATCACAAAACAAGCCTTTAAACAGGCTTGCTGGTCTGGCCAGACCTGACTTTTGTGTAGGTTAGGCTATGCCTTTAAATAAGGCTTATGACAGAGAGGTCTAGCTCAGGCTTTGTACTTTCAACCAAGTCTAGGTTCAAGCCTAGCAAAGCCTGGCTTAACCTGTTTCCATCCCTTGGTGCGATGTCCACCTCAAGTTTGATCTATAAGTGATTTTTGGTTATGAGCTTCTGTTACTTATTATTCATTCCTTTTCCTTTTCTTTGATCTCTCTATTTTGAAACTTAATAAAATGAAATGCTTCTTTGATGAGTAACTGTTTTCATTTCTGCTGATAATATGAAATCCCTTTCTGATATAGTCTCTTTCATACAATTGTCTTCGGTTCATTCTTCTGCTTGCTTTGCAGGAATCTTTCTTGTAATTCCAATCATGACTTTACTAGAAGTAATTAAGGATGCTTCAGTCAATTCAAAACCACTTGATTCACCTATTGACTACCCAATTGTTCTGAACCCAGATGGTATCTTGCCTAATTTAAAGCCTGAAGTTGAAGATGAATCTTCCTCATCCCTCATAAAACCCCTTATTGGGTGGCAACTTTCACAAACTGATGCTGAGATTATTGACATTAGCAAAAAGTTCTTTATACAACTGAAGGCTAAGCTCAAGAACAATAATGACTTGAATAAGGGTGAGTTTATTGGTAGTTTGAATTCCTATCTAGAAAACATCAGGGACAAATTAGGGGTTGTAATTGAGTTTGATCCATCCTGTAGTGGTTATAACAGGGCTTTGATTGATAAGCTTGGAGTTTTCATGGGTAAAGATGTTGCTGGCCTGGTTTTGGATGGGAGTGTTTCTTTGGAGATTTGGGAAGTGGTCAAGGCTTTGATTGTTAATGGTATTACTGAGCATTCTTGTTATTCAAACCTGATTACAAAGTTAGTGGAAAAAAAGAGGTCTGATTTGCTCTGTTTATGCATTACGCATGGTTTCGATCTTGGTTCATCAGAAATACTTACCATTTTGAGGTACTTTCTTTCTCCGTCCAAAGATGCTTATAACAGTATGGTAACTGTGAAGAAGGATTGGGAGTGCCAAGTGCTGTTGGCCATTGAGAAAGCAAATGATAGCAATCTGAAGAAGTACTTGCTTACGGCGAAGGAGGCTTCTATTTTGCTTATGATGGCATATGATGGTTTCTCTGCGTCTGAGATTTGTTTGCATTATCTGTTTGCATCATCCAACATCAATGATGTGGTGTTATCCCCTTCATTCAGTAAGTTGAATGGCAAAGAGTTAATAAATTTGATTCGTTATTTAGCCAAGTGGTTGAAGAAATATGAGAGGTTTCCTCAAGCAGGACCGTGTCCAAAAGCCTCATCAGTTTCAGAGGCTTGTGAATGGGTTCCTAAACTCGAAGATGTTATAAAATGTCTTGGCTTAGTGCTTGATGAGAAATTTTCTTCATTGGTGTTACATCCACAGTTTCATGAGGAGCTGAGATCAATTGAAGAAGTGGTTAGTTGTTTAACCGATGAAGCCAAATTTTGCCACTTGATGACTGATGTAGTGGACAAACTAAAGATCGAAGTGAAAAGTGAAAATGATTAAATCCCTTCCGAAGATTATGTTCTGCATTTTTTCTAATGATGTGCTATTGTATGAACAATGATCAGTGAACACACATCTCTCTCCGTATCCTCTTTTCACACAATACCTGGATGGACAGAGAGACCATAACTCCAGGATATGTGTATTTTGTTAAGGATCGGGACTACAGTTTCATTCAGAGATTCATGCCTTCACAGAATATTTTTTTGATATCCAGGAAAAAAAAAATTGTATTAGGATTCTATGCAGTATAACCTTTTTTTTTTGGGTCACAACATTGGTCTTAGTATGCCTTGCTTAATTTATGTTGTGCAAAACGATTTTCTTGTGATCCATAATATTTTTTGGTGCCACGTTATCCAATTTGCTTTCATGACCTGTGAGAGTAGTTTTACTGTATGTTGCCTCTGCACAAGGCAACGCAGGGAAGGTAAACTGAAGATAGAGCTTGCAAATTGTGAAATCAACAGGGATCCGTTCAGATGATATACATAGAATTTTTTCAATTCCATCAAGAATATTAGTTTTTACGATTTGGACAAATATGAAATAAAAATGCCAAACTGAATTGGAATTTTATTAGAAAACCTTGACCACTATGGTAACCGGAGGACATTAGCCGTGATAACAGCTTGGTGTCAGTGGTTGTAGGAGTGGGCGAATGTTGCTAATCAGCATGTTTGAATTTATGCTGGATTTTAGGTAATTATTCACATTTATTTTTCATGAATAAAATCTTGATGGATCACTCATGGTTATGATGGCTGCAATTTGATAACTCATACTTGAATTTTAGTTGAAGTACCTTAATTAGCTACACCATTAATATCTTTAAGATGATTTTCAGTATATTAATGTATTTTTTTAAATAGCCGTTTTATTAATGTATTTCAACAAAAAATAAGTGTTACTTATTATATTATTGATATTATTGATGTATTTTAAAATAATCTCTAAATATAAATAAGTTTCTTTTTATATATAACTTATTAAATCTTATTCTGTATTAACAGGCCTAACTTTAAATAAAATAATAATATAAAAAATTTATGACAAATTATCATATAATTTTTTTGACATTTATAATATATTTTAAAAACTATATTAAGGATGATTTGTATTAATTAATAATGTAAAAATTTTTATATTGAAAATACATGGTCCTAGTAGTTATTACAATAATTTTTTTATATCAACAGTATATATAAATAAAATTATAATTGAATTAAATTATAATTAAAGACTAGAGAGTTTGACCAACCATCGTTAGTATAAATGATAACGACTTATATTTTTTAATTAAATAGTTCAAAACTCACATTCCTACCTTAGATTTGAGATAAATCTATTTATGTAAAGAATATTCATATTATGTGTACTTTATGATCCTTGATGAGTATCATTCTTTTCACAAAATAAAAATCTGTTAGTTTTGGCTTGGAGTAAGGTTCAAACCGAACCTATATGCATGACTTTTTACATTGTCATATGTATAACTGATATAAAAATATTATATTTTACATTGATTATATATATAATCGATGTAAAAAAATCATATTTACATTGATTATATATATAATTGATGTAAAAAATTATTATCGTATATTTGGATTTGACCAAACATACATAGATAAAAAATGATATATTTTAATTTTGTTACGATGAAAAAAATACTAAAAATTTTAGAAGAATGAATTTTGAGAATCATCATGATTATGAAGAAAAAAAACATATTTTAATAATTTTATTTATTTATTTATAAAGACTGAAATATCTAAAGTACATAGTATTTAATTATTTATTACCAGACCGAAAACGCGAGTATAAATGGAGGGTTTAATGGAGGATTAGCGGTAAGTGGGTGTGGGCATTGGCATAGCAGCTGGGTCGCACAGAAAGGGAAGGAGACAAGTCTACTCTCTCCAAAATCCGTTGCAGTCAGTAATGGATCGTCAATGGCGTCCTGCTCCTCCACCCAATGTCTGCCCCTCTTGCTTCCACCCCCACTTCCCCTTTTGCCCTCCTCCACCCCCCTATTATCACCCTCACCCCCCCTTCCCTTACGCCAACTTCAAGAGACCCCGAATCGACGACAACCCTATCAATTTCTCCGACGACGAACGCAGATTAAAGCTCATTCGCGATCACGGATTCCACACTTACGCGCCACACCCTAATCACAAGGACTTCCCTCCCCACAATGCTCAATTCAGATCTTCCCCTCACCCCTTCCATGCTTACCCGGACCCCTCGCAGCACCGCGTTCCCGACGCTTACCATCACGCTCACGCTCCTCATGTTGCCATGCACGAAGGGAACCACCAGCACAATTTCAATGGAAGAGTAGTTCACTATCCTTATCCCTACCCTGCTGCGGGTAACAATAGCAACGATAATAATAATAATAATAATATGGAGCCTTCGAGATTCTTCAGGGGACAGCCTCAGCCTCCGCTTCCTTCTTCGCCGCCGCCACCTCTTCCCATGGAACCGTCCATGAATCAATTGAAACCGCCTTCTCTTTTTCCCGTTGCCGAATCTCAACCCATGTCTCAGCCCTATTATCACCCCTCTGCTTTTCCTTCCGAGGTAGTAACCCTTCTTATTTTTCTCAGTTTTGTAATTTTTACTAGTTCCTCTTTTTCTCTTAGCTTTGTTTTTTTTTTCTTTTTAGCAGGAAGCATCGAAGCAGCAGTACTTGGGAGATTCCCAATCTTTTTCGTTAAACCAATTGGCTGCAGAGAGACCTAAAGTGATCGATGCGTCGCACTTATTTCGCCATCCTCATCGAGCTTCGCGGCCTGATCATTTTGTCATCATCTTTCGAGGCCTCCCAGGTGTGCTTTTCGTTCGAGTTTTGTTAATTGCTTGTTCTGTGCTTTTGTTAGTGCAAAATTCTTGAAAGTCTGTTGTGTTAAATACTGATTAAGTGTTTTTTTCTGTGTAAGTTTACTCTGTTTTATGATTTTTTTTACTAGCGCGTAGGCTAGAGAGGACTTCTATAGTTCTTTTGTTTGCATCAACAAGGGCAATTTGTTGGCAATTTTGCATGCAGTTTAATTATTTCCTTTCTGTTGAGATTTTTGTTGCTTGTTTGAGTCTTTTACAGGTAGTGGTAAGAGTTACCTAGCAAAGATGTTGCGTGATCTTGAGGTTGAAAATGGTGGTGATGCTCCTCGAATTCATTCCATGGATGATTATTTTATGACTGAGGTTGGAAAGGTTCATGAGTATGCATTTTGCTTTTTATTTTGACCAAGTATTCTTATTGTCCTGTATGCAGTTTTGATTAGTTCTGGTGGATCTCGTATTGATAGTTGTATTTTCTGTTGAAAAGGTTGAGGATGGCGAGGCATCAAAATCTTCAAGTTCAGGCAGAAACAAGAAGCCTGTGACAAAGAAGGTCATGGAGTATTGTTATGAACCTGAAATGGAGGAGGTAACTTTTTGAATGTATTGGGCATTTTATTTAGTCATTTGTTATTTCATCAAGATTTCAAATGTTTGCTGTCATTTGTTTAGAATTGTTGTACTAGATTTGTGTTGTCCATGCAATTTCTCTGTTTGGAAATGACTTGTGGAAGGGCTGGAGAGAGAGGGCATTATGTGATTGACTGTGCCTAGTTTAATTTTTGTCTTAGGACTTTATTTAAAACATATATATTTTGCAAAGAAAGATTTCTTGTTACATGGAGTATATGGATTTGAGCCTTGAGTCCTTTTTGTGTTCACTGATTTTCTTGGAATGGATTTCAAATTGAAATATTAGAAACTGTAAGGATTATTTCATACTTCATAGGGGGCAGTGGAATCTAATTTTTGCAATGCACAGTGTTTGGGTGCTGGCTTGCATCAGTTGCATGTAATATGGTAGGAAAATGGGAATTAGGCCATGGCAGCTTGATTGCTGGGAATTTCTTTCTTTCTTTCCTTTATTTATTTTGGCTACTTGTCATCTACAAATTTGTAATTGCTAGAGAAATACTGGAAAAGTCAATGTTTTATGCTCTATTACATTTAAATTTTGTTTGCGATACACATTTGCTTCAAGTTCTCTGTGAATACCTTAATATGCACTTAATTACCATGTCTGCTTATGCTTTTTTGTTTTACACCCCCACTATGGCAGGCTTATCGGTCAAGCATGTTGAAAGCTTTCAAGAAAAATGTTGAGGAAGGAGTTTTCACCTTTATTATTGGTATGCATCACATAAAAAATACGATAGTTAGAGTATTCTTAAAACAGATTATTTCCACTTTTAGGATATTAAATTTATTGAGGTCATTGTTTTGCTCTGGATGGGAAATTCTGCATTTTGTCTTGAGTTGCATACTCAATTATTGTGACATTATCTGTTGATTTCTTAATAGAGTTGCAATGAGTACTGATTCAGAGATTTGATCTGCTCTGGTAGATGTATGTGAAATTACCTAAATAATCTTTTACTCGGGCAACTATGGTGAATTATAATAACTTAAGTGTAGAGTCAGGAAATGATTGAGGGATCTATGGTCTTGTTAAAGAATTTAATAAGTTCAATGTAGTTTCGTTTTAGATTAAGTAGTGATGCAGTGCCCATGCCCCATGCACTGCCTATTTATGCACTAACCACAGATGCAGTTTTTTGTTCGGCAATGTGACCCTTTTCTTGGTGGTATTTGTGCCTCATTTTAGTGGATGACCGCAATCTGCGGGTAGCTGATTTTGCTCAATTTTGGGCAACTGCAAAGGTATACACTTCTTTCTTTCTTGCAACCTCTGCCATGTGTGCTCAAGACGACTGACAATATCTTTGTAATACTCTCTCTGTATGCTCTCAGAATTAGCTGCTGACATATGTTTCGTGTGCCTTGTTTTTACCTAGTTTTGTAAAGCGTATACAGTTTCTTATTATGATTTTGTATGGAAAACTAGCAAACAAAAGAGAAGAGGGTAAGAAGTACATTTAGTATTAATGCAAATAACTAAGTTGAACCATCGAAAATGATCTATAATTATGCTTTCTAGTTGTTTGTCTTGTTTAATGATAGAGAGGTCAATCAGTAACTGTCCAAGGACATAGGTCTAAGATGTGGAGGGTAGGATTTACTTGGTTTAACAGCAGAAGAAACACAAGAATAGACTAGGCCACAATATGTAGCCTATTCTGTTATTTTCTATTTTGTATGTGGGATCCACCAATAGTGGAGGGGTAGTTACATTGGAGGAATGACCTATGAGGATCATGATTTTCCTTTCTGTTATTCCTTTCGGCTTCTAGCTTGGGTAGGTATAGTTTTCTCTGTTGAGCATAGCTCTGGGGATAGGGAGTTGAATCATTTTCTGGTGTAATTCTCCTACATTCCTATCTTATTGCAAGTTCAATAAGACTGTTCAAGTTCATACCGCGAGACTTTGTGTTACTCATGTTATGCACAAGGCTGTTAAAGATAATAGATATCAAACTGTTACTTCAATGGGGAGGTCAATGCTCCTTTTTGTACCAAGTGCTTTGTTTAAATGTGCTACCTCCTACTGAAGTTGCAGCCTTATGTTTTTTAATTAAAAGCTGATTTCATTTGAAGTGCATGCATGAATGTGAGTAGCCTCTGTAGTGATTAATACATATTTCGTGCCTAAAAAGATAATGAATTTAAGAGAAGGTACATGAGATCCGTGTTTGTTCAATATGTTTCCTTTGCTGATGGATATTCCTCTTGCTTTCAGAGATCGGGGTATGAAGTTTACATTTTAGAAGCTACATACAAGGATCCGGTGGTGCGTTTATTTTTTCTTTCCACCGAGCAACATTGAGTATCATTTTTACCTTTGTTTTAGCCTTTAAACCAACCGATAATTTAGTATCACAACAGAGAGGTTTATCTTTCTTTTCTGTTGCCCTTTCGAATGATGGGTTTAACTATTTTATATTGAGTTTTACATGTTTTGGAGGTGCTTGATGATTGATTCCTCTTATCTAAGCAAACTTTCTTTTACAGTTATTTGGGCTTGATATTTTCTTCAGGGTTGTGCTGCAAGGAATGTCCATGGATTTACACAGGAAGACATAGAAAAGATGTCTAAGCAATGGGAAGAAGCTTCATCCTTGTATCTGCAGCTTGATGTGAAGGTTTGCTGTAAATTTGGTGTTATTTGGTTGAAAGTGTTGGCATGATCGAGCCATAACAATAGTAGTGCAAACTGCATAATAATGTCTTCTTACTGGTGTCTTCATTGTTTCTCTTTTACTTACTTGACAGTCATTATTTCATGGAGATGATCTAAAGGAAAGCAGAATACAGGAGGTAATTGTAACGTTTGCACATATTTATCTCTTAAGCCTTTTGTGTGTAATTTAAGTGTTAATTTCAAATGTTATTCTAGCTTTTGGAGTGAGTTAAAGACGAAATTTTATAGAGAGAAAAGAGAAGAGGTACAACCAAGGTAAGATAATAATATTTCCTGGAAAAAAATATGGAGAAAGTTGAGTCAAAGGGGTTGCAAAATGCGAGAAAGTTGCCCAATCTCCCTGTGAATCAGAAATAGCAACGAGCACAAAACAAATACAATAAACACAATCCTATAAAGATATCGATGAGGATGTAGGCATTACTATTTCTTGCTGCCACCACAATTTGATTATTGTTTCAAGAGTGCTTCAAAATTTTAAGGATAAACCCAATGTTACCAATACTTTCAAAAAAATTATTCTAAAGCTAAGCAGAGTAACTTTCCAATATTGTAAAAATGGATGTGCCTTAACTTCTCATCTAGGTCCACCTCTACATGACATAGATACAACAGCAAAGAGCTGTGTGACGCATATGAACCCAGCATCTCGCATGTGGAAAAGCCATGCATACTTCTATGCATTGGTTAGCATTCTAGTGACCATGTTTTATTTTTGGTTTATATCTGGATTCTATACTTAATACACTGACTAATAATACTTTTTTGTTATTGTATTAGATTATTATATAACATGCTTAAAGGTATAAAATGAATCTCACGCATATTCATAATCACTTAATTAAAATCTGTTAAAAAAAGTTTTGTTTTTTAAATTTTATATTGATTACAATTTATCGTCCAAAAATATCTATTTAATATACATCTTGCAGATTTTTTGGTGATATGTCCTGTGTTTACAAAGCATATATTATTAATGGAATGGTTAATAGTTTAATGATATGTGTGGTTGCCATATGAATTATAGAAACATACAATATAGCTGGAGATATATATTTTTTTAAAACCTGCTGTTAATAAAGTTCAATTATCTGTCTGGTCTTCTGTGCACTGATTATCGGTTCATCTGAATTTAAGTGTCTTCACCCTAATGTGTGTTAAGAGTGTGATTGGCACAGACAAATTATTTTTAATAATAAAATGCTCTATAAAAAACACACGAAAATATAATATATTTGGGTTTCACTATGTTTGTATTTGTAATATACCTTATGGTTTTGATTTCCTGTCCTGTTAGATGTGGGATATGTGCTGCTGGTCATCTAGCTGTAATAATAACTAAATTTGTTTTAATTTGTAGTATACCTTATGGTTTTGATTTCCTATCCTGTTAGATGTGGGATATGTGCTGCTGGTCAAATACCTGCAAGCCGTTTAGTTGATTTTATTGTTGACGACTCTACAATATTTTAAAATGATAAATTCAATTGGTTTAATATACAAAATTTTCGAACAGTGTGCCTGGATTGACTGGTTTCATTTCATATTGCACATATCCCAGGTTGACATGGATATGGAAGATGATCTAGGTGATGCATTACCTCCATTTCAAGGAAAAGAAGATGAGAAAGTTGTTGACCCTCCTGTTGGGGAAGATGCAAGTAGGGTGCTTTAACCTGTTACTATTTGTGTGGCTATGTTTTATCTCTATGCTGTTATTTTTCTCTATATATTGGATGAGTTTAGACTGGCAGAGTTGTAACTTTGATGGAGCCTAACCTGCATAAAAGTAGGACCCTAAGTATTCAGGTTAACACTGGTGTGAGTGGTGCCTATCTTGATTTTTTTTTTCTCTTCTCATGTTAATCCCTTTTCACCCCTTTATCTATGTCTCAAGAACACTGGACAAATTTAGGGGATAATTATACTACCATGTATTTCATTTTTTTTCTGTTTGATTAACCCTTTGAAGTTTAGGTTTCCTAAAGGCTGGGAAGAATTGGCATGCTGAAGAGGAACATCCAACAGAAGTCAGGGAATTGGGTAAAAGCAAATGGTCAGAAGATTTTGGTGAAGATGACATTGATCAAACTGAAGGTATGAAGGGCAATATTAATGCTCTGTCTGGGTTAATTCATCAATATGGCAAGGAACGAAAATCTGTACATTGGGGTGATAAGGTATAACATATTTTTTATGCTGTTATCTGAAAGCTTAGAAACTACTACATGAAGTCTCTTTCAATCTTATAGTGTTGTACCAAAAATTGCATTTTTGTTTAAATTTCTTTGCAAAGAACGAAGGGAAATGGGTGGTGCAGGGATTGAACCCATGGCATCAAGTGCTCTATGGTAAAGATGGTAGCGAGAGCTATCAGCTCATTGGTGTCTGTTTTTTTTAATTATATTCATCTTTTTATTTTTTCTCTTGCCTTCTTGAGGCGTTGGGGGCACTGAAATATAGAAAAAGGGAAATGAGTTAATCCATTATATTTAAGAGAGAATTTCAATTATTAGGTTTGGTGTGTGTAGAAACATGGCTACAAGTACAACAAACGGGTAAAACCTGCTTTTGTGGCTTTTATTACATAGCCATTTCCTTAATCTCCACCCCCCACCCCCCCCCCCCTTTTGCAATTATCCTTTCAGGGTGGCAAAACAGGGTTTTCAATAGGGGCTGCAAGGAAGGTAAATGCTTTGTCGTTAGTGATCGGACCTGGTGCTGGATATAACCTGGTTAGTTGTTTAACTTTATGTTTCTTAAATTTCAGGAACAACATTTGCTATTATTTAGTTGTCCTTTTCTTTTTTGGTGTTAATTCTAATAATAATCTATCTTTCAAGATTTTGTACTTTGATTGTTCTCCATTTTTCCCCGAAGTTAATCTGCTGTGTATGTTGAAGCATTCTATTTGCTGATTTGACCCAAAGTTGAAGTTTTTTTTCACCAAGGATTTTAGTTTACTTTTTCATGGGAAGATAACTGTAAATAAACCTCTGCATTTTATATTTATGTACAGAAATCTAATCCATTACCTGAAGAGGATAGTCCAACCCGTAATAGTGTGGAGTCAAAGAAGCATAGCATATTTCAAGAACAAATCCGGGCTGAACGAGAATCTTTCAAAGCTGTTTTTGATAGGAGACGGCACAGGATTGGTGGGCTTGATGTGGAGGAGGACTGAAAGAAACCGACCCAATGCAGAAGGCTTTCACAAAACAGAGTATGGGGAGGGAAGATCTATCATGCATTCAGCTCTATCCCTCCCTGCATTGGAGAAGTTGTTACCAGGATTTGAATCCGTCACAAGACAGATTTAGAGACTGATTCCGAAATTTGGTAATGTCATCAAAATAGACGGGTTACTTGAACTCATTCTTGATACTTCCATGCATTAGAGGAGTTTAAGTGAAAGAATAGAGTTGAATTGTTTGGTGGCTGGGAAAAGAAAGTGATGTCCCCAACCTGAGTTTTTGTGCAATGATGTAAAATTTTATTTGATGATTAATATGAAATATTTATACACCTGATGTGATAAGGTCAACTCAGCGTCTATGTGAGTGTAGGTTTTTCTTTTCTTGTACCAGCATGCTATTTGACATTTATAGACATTACGTACTCTGAAAGAAGAATACGTTATCGGTTTAACAGACGTCTGAAGAGGAAATACACTCATGTGATTGTCCTTCAAATATAAACAATCGTGTATGATGATGTTTATTTTATTGATAGGAATATACGATGGGATGTATATAACTCAGAATTTGCTTGCACTTTTACTTTTTGTATTTACATTTCATCTCCTCTATTCTTTTAAATTATGATCAAAGGGGAAAGGAATCTTTAAAAAAAAAACCAGAAAAACAGTACAGAAGTGCTTCGTTTCTAATACTCGGCTTACTACTGCTACGACTTGAATCTATCTCTTTTCCAGTGTCCGGTGAGCTGTATTTGGTTGTCCTGCATGGATTGTTTACTACACATTTTTGAGTACCTGCAAAGAGAGCCTTGATGCAAATGTCCCAGGTTTTGCAGTGATGTCTGTCTGATGATCATATTGTGCGTAAAAATGATCCATAGAGGCTCCTTTTGAATGGCAGCATGTCTCGGTCTCTGGTTTGGGTTGATGAGTTCATTGTCTGATGGATCAACGACCAAATGAATCCCGTTGTGATCAAAACAAAAATCTCACTAAAATAAAAAAAAACCTCTATCTATTTTATAGGGACCAAAAGTTATTTAATTAAGCCTTTTTACTATTATATAATGGTGTAGGTTATGATGTTTCTGCAACAAATGAGAGAAAAGAGAAATACTTGTTGACGTGATTATTGAAATCAACAGTTACTTTCTCAGGGTTTGGCTTGAAAGCCTGTGTGCTGATATTTGGCCTTCTGAGATTACTTCTGCGTTCTGCCAGACGTGGTTGAAATGAGACTTATTATGGTCTAGTTTGGATAAGTTTTGTTTCATTATATTCCATTCTACTTCAGTCTATTTTAATTCATTCACTTTCATCATATATCTTTTCATCAATCCAAATATAACCTTAATTTTATTATTATTTTTTATTCTTACTGGTGAGTGGTGAAAGAGAAAATGTGCATTCTATCATTGAAGGGGCCTTAGAACATTGCAAACACGGTGAAAATAATTGTGAGAATTGACCATAAATCTCCCAAACTTACCATTTGCATTGACTTATGGAATAAGAAATCCCTTATTTCATGACACTGGTCCTAAGTCACGTGTTATAATGTCACAAACATGGCTTGCAGCCTGCCATAAGCACATAAGAATATCTCAATTATTAATTCAATACTTAATAATTCATATAAAATTAACAATTTGCAGTTTTTTGCTTTAGAAGTATTTATTTAGGTATTAACAAACAATGACAGTAACGGAAGATATTTAAAAATATCAGGATATAAAATATATAGTTTTGTTAATAAATTCACTTTTTTTTCCTTAACATAAGGACAGATGTTAACAAAACCTAAATAAAACAAAAACAAAATTTACTTAGCGTGGTCCCTGTACTGTAAGATAAGAACAACCCAACAAGAAATACGACGAAATAATGAAATATCGTTTCCAGAGACTCCGCCGAAAGAGGGTGGCCTGGAAATAAGCAAAGCAAAGAATAACTACTTTTGCACATGTTACAAGACTACATTACATAGTTCAATAGCACCCAAAACTTTCACGTTCCAGAAACTCAAGTTTGGAATATCAATGTTCAAGCAAGTAAAGCAAGCCAACCATCAACTTGATCATGAAGAAAACATGTAAACCAAAGCACGTAATTACACGAGAATATATATACCATCCACAGTTTGCATGGAAAATATAACATTCACGTTTCTTCAATGCCATTTTATTGCAAACTTGAGGTTCATATTAGTTTTTAGTTCGTTCTCAATGGCCAGTGCAAGAGGTACTACAAGGGTTGGAGAAAGAACAAGGGCACGAACTCCAGTTGTGGAAGAGATGGTACCTAATTCTGGATGGACACTAGACTCTGCAGGACATTACCTTATAGTGGATCTTCCCGGTATTGCATCAAACACGTAATTCACTTTTGAACAGGCGAATAAATAGAATATGCGTATGAATTTAGAAGAATTCGATAACCCCCATAGAGAGACCAATGCTAATTTAGGGCAGTCGCTTCCTGCACCTGATCCGGAATGTAAATTTACATTCCCGGTTTAGCCTTTTCGGAAGCTTAAAAAGGTGTTGGAAACAAATTTTAAGGTGCAGGAAACAACTACTTTAATTTAGTTATAGTTTTTGGCTTGCTTCTTGTTTCCCTACCCAACCAAAAAATCTGTCTACTTTTAAGGTGCAAGCGTGCCATATTTTTTTTATAACCGAAGGACTATTTAATTAGTAGTTAAATTTACAATTACAAGGACGACTTCTTGTACAGTTCTCAATAAGGATTGATGCCGTGAAAACAAATATAACTTGTTTCTTTTTTTTCTTTTTTTTTTTTTATCTTGCTTCTTCAGATTTCAGGAAGGAAGAGGTGAAGCTCCAGGTTGATAGCTATGGCCGTATCGTTGTATCAGGAGAGAGGCACTTAAATGAGTGGAAACGTGTTCATTTTCGGCTGACTTTTCCCGCACCGCTGAACTCTGATATGGATAAGATAGCCGGAAAGTTTGATGGTGGAATCCTTTATGTCTATGTCCCCAAGCAAGTAACACATCAGAACAAAGAAAGTGCGACTGCGAAAGTTGGAAATCGCAAAGTTGAAAGATCAGAAGAAAAAGATCGCCATCAGCATGGAAATGGTGAAGTTGAAAGAGCAGAAGAAAAAGATTGCCATCAGCACGAAAATGGTGAAGTTGAAAGAGCAGAAGAAAATGATAGCCATGCACCCAAAGCTGATGAGGGGAGGAGAGGTCCCAGTCAGCATGATGACCATATAGAGCTTGCAGTAAAAAGAAACGAAAATGAACACATTGGAGAATTTCCTGAACAAGTAATAAGGAATTGGCATCAAGAATCCGCGTTAAGAAGTGCATTGGGGGTTTTGAGGGAAAACAAAGGTATTGTAATAACAGCTGTTATAGCATTTTCCTTGGGGTTGCTCGTATCTCGCAAATTCAACGGCTCAAGTTAAGTCCTTGACAAATGCATATCCCCCATTTCAGGTCATGTGCCTTTTACATGTATGTAAATAGAATAAACCATAAAGTATCATGCAGATATTCAAACATTAATAATATCTTTGCTTTGTCCTTTTTTCTTTCCAGTCTTAAAATCCGCATTCACAATATGATTTGATTTAGCATGTCATCAATCCTTTATCACATTAAATAAATCGAGTTATTTAAGAGGGCTCATTTGGGATAGGTTCGAGTCTGTACTTTAATATACCCCATCATCACCGTTATATTTGCTCATACTATGCTTTAATATCAAATGGCTACCATATAAAAGACTCAAAATCTCACCTCGTAATTAATTCGCATAGAATTATGAATCTAATGGCTACCATATGAAAGACTCAAAGTCTCACCTCGTAATTAATTCGCATAGAATTATGAATCCAATTGCTTTAATTGTCCTTGTCAAAGCATATATAACTTTATCAGCAGTTTATGGCAATCTGATCAAAGTCAAGTATTGTCTTTTCAGAGCTAATAATCTAATCTAAACAAAGTATTTTGAACCTAATATAAATTTCTTTATCTCTGCTTCCTTGACCCTCAACTAAGTAAAGGGGGAACCCAAGAAAGGGGTTATGCATGCATATTAGATATAGCAGGTGCATCAGATGCAATCACAATAAGATTATCTTCCTTAAAACCCTTCCTCCATGTTCCTTCTTCCTCAAATGCCCAGTTCTTCTCTCAAGCTACTATTCAACAATCTTAAGTGGGCTTCTATACTGTGATGAATCCTCAAAAAAAAAAAAAAAAGCTATAAACCAGCTGACATCACCTCTTCTTTTCAACACCTCCTTTGCATATATTTTTTAAACCAGTGGTTTTTCACTGACCTCATCTTGTATCTTGATCTAAATTATGCTGATTGGAAGAGCATCATATCATCAAAATTTACTTTTATCTTACAGGATCAGATTCTGCAAGTAGTCCACCAATTTAAAAAAGAGCAAAAGGATGTTGATTCGGGAAAGAGAAGTTTCTTTGGCATCTGTGCCATAAACTTATGAAATGTGACCAAATGTTCCTAACTTCTTTGTGTTTATCTAACATAACGAAATAAAGTTTCCCCTTCCTGATCTTAACAGAGAGTCACTTTGCTTGCAGAACTAACATTGTGTGGCTGCTTCTTCCAGTTACATAAACTATTTTCCTTCCTTTTATGCTTTCTTTTAAAATAAAAAATACATTAATATTACTTCCAAAAGATTTTTCAATTTTTTTATTAAAAGGTAGTAGTTGGTAGATAAGAATCATACAATACCTCATGAGCCAATTCCAAAATGCTGAAAAGAAAGAGCTTGTTGAACAAAGTTGGGATATAATAGAATTGTACCTCTGGGAGCTTCCTGAACACTAGTATAACCAATATAGTAGAAGACAATAGTTGCTGTTGCTTGACTTAGAAAAAGAAAGGTGCTTAGAGTTTTGAGATTTAGATGTTGACAAGCGATGCATGGTGAAGAATAAGGAACCAAAGGAGAGGAGAGGGGTATAAAGGTGATGCTTTGTCGTCGAACTTTATTCAAAATGCAAGTGCTTTTTGACAAAAAGGAAGGGCCCATAGTTGGGACGCGGAATCGTGTGCTTCCTGCCAAGGCTTTTTAACTTCCTTTGACAATATGATATGGTTATTGGCTAAAGACCCTATAGTTAAGGAGGGCTAATTACAAACCTATGTTCTAAGTTCAAACACTGTTATGAAGAGTGATGGACATTAGTAAAGGTTTTTTTTAGATATGGGCATATGGCTAATTAGTAGACACGATTTTCTAAGATTTCAGTCTCATGAATACTTGCTCTTGAATGTAAGTATAATATTTCACAGTACAATAGTACCTGTAAACCAATGACTTTATATTACTGATCAAGAGCACAAAGAAGAGATCTAAAGTGAAGAAACATTGGGCAAAAGTAAAGTTTCTCTCTATCAGTCCCTCCTAATTCTAGCTGAAGGGGAAGGGTATAACAAAAAATAAAAATAAAAGCATTTGTGAAAATAATATCAAGATATAGAGAAGGATTTTAAGTAAATCCAAAATTGAAACATTATTACACAAAAAGCATAAAACTATTCTCTGAACTCAAATCTAATATAATGATCACAAAGCGAGCGCACATGCGCACTAGCAATCAATGTCTTAAAACTAGATATAGAAATTTAGAATAAGGACTTTTTGTCTGTGAATAGAGAGAGGAGCTTGGGCATTCTCGCAAGACATTGAAATAAAAAAAAAAATATATATATATATATATATATTAAAACCTTAATCCTAATATATTCTGAAAAAAGAAAAATTTTAAGAAAAAAGGGTGAGGTGGATAACGAAGGTTGAGTGGAGGGAATTGGAAAAAAAGTTGAAAAGAAATCCTTCGCGAGAGAGCATGGAATCTAATCCGCCTCCCCACTGTCATCGCAAACAAACTTCAAAACCGTCCTCCATCCAACAGAAAAAAAAAAAAAAAAAAAAAAAACTAAATATAATTAAAAACAAAAAGCACCGCACAACGCAAAACGAACCTTACCTTACCTCTCTCTGTGAAACGTTGATCACAGTGAGTGACCGCTATCAACGGCATACACAGCGCGAGTTTGTTTATCCACATTCCGCAATGAGAAGATGATGACGACGCCGTTTCAGCAACCGCCCCAAACCGTACGGAGACTGGTGGTGGAAGTGGTGGACGCGCGCAACCTGCTCCCCAAAGATGGCCAAGGCAGCTCGAGCCCTTACGTGGTGGCGGACTTCGACGGTCAGAGGAAGCGAACCTCGACCCGGTTCAAGGAGCTGAACCCGGTATGGAACGAGCCTCTCGAGTTCATCGTCTCCGACCCGGAGAACATGGAGTTCGAGGAGCTCGAAGTGGAGGTCTACAACGACAAGAAGTTCGGCAACGGAAGCGGCCGCAAGAACCACTTCCTCGGGAGGGTCAAGCTCTACGGAACTCAGTTTTCCAGAAGAGGAGAAGAAGCTCTTGTTTACTACACGCTGGAGAAGAGAAGCGTGTTCAGTTGGATAAGAGGAGAAATTGGCCTCAGGATTTATTACTACGACGAGATGCTCATGGAAGAGGATAAACCTCCGCCGCCGCCGCCGCCGCCGCAGCAGCAGCAGCAGGAGCAAGGTGAGAGAACGGAGCAAAACAAGCCGCCACCGGGAGTGGTGGTTGTTGAGGAGAGACGTGTTTTTGAGACTCCTGGTGGACCGATGATGGAGCAATGCGTGCCTCTTCCTACAGGTCCTCCTCATTCGCCGCCGCGTGTTGTGGTCGTGGCTGAATCTCCGCCGCCAGTGGTTCATGTTTCGCAGGATCCACCGTTGCCGGAAATGTGTGAGCCTCCTCCGGCGTCGGAAATGCAGTTTCAGCCCGAGGTGAGGAAAACGCAGGCCAACAGAGGGGAGAGGGTGAAGATTTTGAAGCGGCCGAACGGGGATTACTTGCCTAAAGATATTTCTGGAAAGAAAACTGGTAATGAGTCTGAGCGAGTTCATCCCTTCGATCTGGTGGAGCCAATGCAGTACCTGTTTGTCAAAATCTGGAAGGCGCGTGGGCTCGCTCCTCCTAGTGAAGGCCCAATCGTGAGGGTTCGGATGTCGAGCCAATCCAGGAGATCCAAGCCCGCCAGCTACAGGCCCAACGAGCCCACCGATTCGCCGGAATGGAACCAGACATTCGCGCTGGGTTACAACACCACCGACGCGAACAACGCCGCCACGCTGGAGATTTCGGTTTGGGATTCCCCGACGGAGAATTTCCTCGGCCGCCTTTGCTTTGACCTTTCTGACGGAGAAAATTAATTAATCATTAAATCATAATAAATTCTTTAATTTAATTAATCATCAAATATTAAAATAATTTCTTTAATAAAAATTAAAACACTAATGTGTGTGACTCATAGATTCAAAACTAAATTCATAATATATTAATCAAATTATATATTAACCAAAGTAAGCATCTAACAATATTCCTCAACATTCACGATAACATGAAATAATATTTATTATTTACAAGAACCAAATAGAAAGATAATGTAATATTTTCTTTCACATCATTTATAGCTCTAAATTAACTCTAGACTATGATATTTATGTCAAACTTAAATATGTTAATATATGTAGTGAATGATTTAAGAAAACTCATTTATTCATTCGTCCTTCTAAATGTTTTAATTTTATTATAAAGTTCAAAACTCATTACTGAGAGTTAATGAAGTTCATCTTGATTAATCATTAACTCTATAGGTATGTAGTAATATTCAATGTTCATTCAATCAACTTTAAAATATTAGGTGTTTGGAATCAAAATATAACAAATGACATATTAATTACTATAACAATCTCATGTCAATATAACAAATGACATATTAATTACTATAACAATCTCATGTCAAAGAAAATTTTACACTTTTTCTTGAGAATTTCCCTTGATAGTATAAGGTAATATTATCTGCTAAAAAATTTCAATTGAGTCAGTTCAACACACACACACATATACGGATTATTAATTTTTTATTCATAATAATTCTATGATCAAGAACAATCTAAATTAAAATTATAAGATGCTTATTTTTCATTTTCAAATAATCTCTATTATGATAATAAATCTTTAATTTTAATCAAAGACCTTATTAAGTCAATTGTTTTTATCAACCCGTATAAAAACGATAAAGAACTAATAATACTTTATTATTGGAATTAGAATTAATCACAAGATGTATTAAATCTTAGATATATATAATTATTTCCAAAAATTACAAACTTTCATTAACTTGGACATAAAAAAATTTCATAGTGTATATGATAATTATTTTAATTTTGTACTTGATTTTATTTTATACATACGAATCTCAAAAATATATATTTTAAAAGCAAAACAACAATTTTTTTGGTTGACTCATTTTTTATGTTTAATGTTAACTAATTGGTAAGTGTATCAATTTTATTACAAGTAGTAAAGATTAAAACGGAAGATCGAGTATCGAGTCCACATGAACTTTGTTTGTACTTGCGTTGATAAATACCAATTTGTAAACAAAAGATGAAGAATTATAATAGAATTAAGAAGAAAGAAATGAATTGAATTTAAAAGACAAGAATAATAAAATAAACAAGATGAATGCAAAAGATGACTTGAGAATCCAATTATGTTGGGTCTAACATGCTAAGTACCCTTGATGCAATATTAATGTTTTTCTCTATTAATTGTTTTCTCAATTTTCACTCACATCTACTAAGACACTCAACTCTGATTCCTCACGATAAAGGACCTAATTTATGTATTCTTTCCCAAATCCCAAATTCATTTGCAAAGATTGAATAATAAAGTGCATTAAGTATGAAGATGTATGGAGAGGCACAACAAAGTCACTCTATCTCTAGAAGTGAATTGTTGAGAAGTCATTTCCCAATTCTTTAAAAATCACCATTTTTCAATGTATAACCCATAAAAACTAATGCATGGATGGTCAAACCACACAATAAAGATGAAGAGCAGAAAAGAGACAATAGAAATTGAAATTGCATTTAATAGATAAGAAGAGTAGTTACATTACAAGGGCATTGACTGCTAGGCTCCCAATAGAGAGGGTTTAACCTCATAGTCATGAGAGACTTTACACTTCAGAGGCTAATAGAAGAATGGGCTGAATGACTAATAGCATGAACAGGGGGAATGACTAAGAAAGAGGTTTTCTTGCAAGGGAGAGACTCAAACTTTGGATTGGATTTCTTCACTAGAAAGCTATGAGACTCGGTGTGTCTTCCTCTTTTGTTTCCTTCTCCTCACATAGACTACTTAATTTTCATGCTGACTTTGCGTTTAGTGCGAGAATAGGCTACTTAATTTTAACATTGACTTCACACTAAGCGCGCCTTTAGGCTTCGTTGTGAGCTTTTCCACGCTAAGCCTGGGTGACGCATTAAGCGAGTTGTCCACTTCTTCCATTTTTCTTCAAGGCTTTTTCTTTTCATTCTTGCCTTAATTTCCCTTCAAAGCACTTGAATTCTTTCTCTCTTGACTTCTGCAGATAAAAAATAACGAAGATGCTAATTTCTTTATTATTTCATTAAAACAATAATAAAGTAAAGAAATTATATTCATTTATTAGTCAAAATTAACTATCAAATTAAGTCATATTTTACCGTTATGATTTAACAAACATTTTCCTTAATTTATTACGACTTTTACCATATCCATATGTTACTACTAGTACTTTATAGTGATATTTGAATGATGATTTTAATTGTTAATTAAGGATAATAGGGAAGATATATGCATGGTTGTAAATACCTAACACAATCTTATGCTGGGAAATAGGAAGGCATCGTGATTGGCAGGGGATGGCTATTTAATCAGAACATATGATCTGCATGTGGCAGAAAAGTTAATACATTGCCACATGACAACTGCAATCCACCAAATAATTCAAAGATAATATAAGTTTTGCTTTCAGCGGATTTTGACGCAGAAACTCCAGAAAATATTGACTTCATTCATGGAGCCAGTGTATGGAGTTCAGACTTCAGAGTACAGGCCAAATTTGGGTGCCTTTGATTTCCACAAACATGGGCTCCCTCTCTGAACCCAGTGCGATGGGAATAAACTTCCTGCGATGTCACAGACTATTTTTGTGGCACATATGCCATAAATGATATGTTGATAAATACACTAACGTCTAAGAAAATGCAAGTGTCCCTTTGCTTTGAAGGAATGAAAGTGATTTGAAAGTAAATTGAGATAAAAAAAAAGTGAAATACTTAAATTAAAGTAAAATATAAAAGTGAGATTTATATTAATTTTTGAAATTTTCATCTCAAATACTTTTTTAATACTCTTTTTAAGTATAATTAAATCAAACACTATCTAAGTCCAATGTTTCTTTATAAAGGGTATTTTTTTGGGTGTAATGTTCTTTCAATTTCAATTTATAAAATAATCATGTTTATAAATTAATCTCATTTTTATTCTTTTTCTTTTATTTTTTTGTCTTCTTCGAAATTTGGTCAATTTTACCAATTTGAATAAATCAATAAATAATTAAGCGACAAGTTGAGTAACTACTACTACTTAACGATGTAAGTTTAATAACTGTGTGAAGTAAACTAATTGCAATTAGTATGTATCTGTCATCAAAGTTCTGTTTGTGAAAAACTAGTTATTTACAACTACATCTATCCCAATCTTGGCCCAATAATGTTATTTCTGTAAGGGAAATAGTCAAAGAGACGTGTGTAGATGCAAACTACCTTGGACATCCTATGAAATTACTTGGGATTGGCTTTAAGCATTTTCTTTAATAGAGTCACATTTCTAACCGTATGTAAGGAACTATAGGCCACTGGACTATCTCATGTAAAAGAATTATGAGGCATTAGGCATAGCCAGCTAAAAAGAGCACAAAGGCTTTTTTAGGTTAAACGAAGATTGATCTTCAAGTGCAAAGGTAGAAAGAACATCCGTGCAGCACGATCAAAAGTTAGCCCTTGGTGATTTATAGTATCATTGCTAAAAAGATAAAAGTTACTCTATACATATATTTCCCAGAATTAACATGGATGTCAAATTGTCAACTCTTTTGCCTCTTGGTGCTATTGTATTTTAGTATGTTTCATCCATTAAAGTGACGTGGGTTTTAAATTAAAACCATAAGCATTCACAAGACTTTTTCTTAGTACAAGACCCCGAAGGACATATCTCTGTTGTGTCATTTATGGTGTCCACGGTAATAAACGTTGTGAGTACTAAGTGTATAGTAGATACCAATGTTTGGATTTTCATTCACACGTAACTCAGTGCACCGTAATGTGAAAGGAGGAAATTGGTGAATTTTTCAGTGTTCATTGTGGTTTCTAAGGGAAATCCAAACACATACTAAAAGCTTTTAGGTAGAAAATCCAAACACATACTAAGATTGCCTGTAGTCAGGGTAATCACTGCAAGATCCAATGGCTACTATTTTTTTACCTTATATTTTATTAACTTTTTTATAAGCGAAAAATAAAATTTAGTGGTGAAGATTCCTTGTTACTTCCCTGCAGAAAATCCAAGTTCCCCGTAGCACGGCCCAATAATCAATTGGCTATGAACTTTAGTAAATATTGACTTCATGGAAGGAGCCACTGCATGGAGAGACTAATTTAATTTGTGAACCACAAATTTCAACACAAACTTAACTTCTTTTTTTGTGTGTAAGAGATACGATTCGTATTATAATTTTGCTCGGGTTGGGCACTTTGGCTCAGGGCTTGTGTAAATTCTTGAATCAGACTTATATTCATAAACTTAAGATTTCTTCAATTTTTTTAACCGGAAGTTTTAAACTCTTCTTTTTTTGGTACATTATTATTTTTTTTGGGTACATATTTTTAACTCTTTAGAGTACACGTCTTTGATTCTTATTTCCTACAAATAAAAAAATATTATTCGGTTTTAAACTATAATCTATGCTGGTGTTTTACAAAATCGTATAGCATACAGCCATAAGCCCATAATGAAAATGAGAGATTATCAATCTCTTTATTATAATTATTACAAATATATTTGTGGTGCTTTTTTTTATATCTGAGAATTAAAATTATTTTTTTATCTTTAAAGAATTAAATTATCATCATCTCACACTTTTAGGACCAACATATATGTTTATCCAGTTTTTAGTGATAAATGTCCACTCATAATTATTTAGAGTTTCTCTCTGTTTTCTCACGATTTTTTCAAACATCCTCTTATTTTACATCTTTCCAATAATGGAATAACAACCAAACATTTTTTAGGACATGACTAAATCATTTTAGTTAATTTTTAATTTTATACTAATTAAAAAACTTATTTAAAGATTCGATAAATAATTTTTTTAAAGTAATTTAATTTTTTTAAAATACTAATTGAAGTAGTATTTTTTAAATACTAAATTCTAAATTCTATTTTTTTTATTTCATTTTTATCCTTAAAATATTTATTTATTTTTCTATTATTACTATTAAATATTATTTATGTCATCTTATATTTTCTAATTACTTCAATAATTAGTGATACTGAATACTTATAATTTAATTAGTTAACTTAAAAAAAAATTATTATCACTTATCAACTTTCAACTACATGTTAATTTTCTCAAACACAGTATGATTTGTTATATAAATCAAACAGCTGGCACAAAAGCTTTATTTTCTATCTCACTCCATTCACTCAGTTTTTACCCTTTCTTTCTTGCTTTGTTTATATCCAACATTGAATAATTTCACACTTTTCAATCTCTTGCAAGTTTTAAGCTTTAGGGAAGAAAAAAAAAACGTATTTTTTACATACAAAAAAAGTGTAATTTGCGTATGTTGCATAAATGGTTAGAGAAGCCCGCGCTCGTGCGAGCTGGACTTTGGATCTGACTGAGATGCAATAGCCTCAAAAAGACAAAACAAAACCAAACAAAAAGAAAAGAAGTAAACCCAAGAAAGCTAGCGAAGTGTATTTAGAAAAGGAAAGTTAGACAATATGCAAGGCACTTCCCTATACGCATGATTGTATATACTAATTTTATTTTAGTTTATTTTGTAAAGTCTTTTTCCAACATGATTTCCATTGGCTATGAATTTTATTTTTTTATCGATAAATATTAAACATTAATTATTATTTTTTTTAACAAGAATAATTGATTCCACAGCATCTTTTTCTCTTTTCTTGTTACCATCTAGTTAATCATATAATTTCTTGCACATAGAAAATTGTCTCAATTGTAGTGAAGTGTTCATCGCAATTGGTCGTGGATAAACAAATGAAATTAATTAATGCCATGATTGAAAAAGTATAGACTCTGGTCTCCAAACAACGATGAAATTGTGAGTATAATCAACAATTAAAATGACCATGGCAGGTTGACATGAGAAATGTTATGTACTTCCACAATACATAACGCACGTCCCATCACGCGGTGCTCAAGAAGAAGAGCAATATTATATTAGAGAACATAAATATTATATTGCCCCATAATTTTGTTCATTTATGAGACTATCGTGGAGATTAAAAAAGATAATTGAGTTTGATTTTAGTGCAGTTGTTAAATAGTGACAAGATAAACTGGATTAAATGCTTCCAAAATGTAGCTAATCTCTAAATAATTATAGTCAGCTTAAGCTTAAAGCAACAATGACTTTACTATAAAAAGGTAACCGTTAGATTTCCCTCATTGTTGACCAAAAAACAAGTAAAAAGGATTTCCCTTCCTTTCAAATGAAACATGCATATTACAACCTTATTATTATATGTACATACGTGAATTCACAAGAGCCAGCGTCTATGTCCAGAAGCAGTAACAGTGTTTGTCTATGTTAGCTCGTGTTCTTTCTCTTTGTCATCATCTTTAGGTGTCATTTTTAGAGTACGAAATGATAGGTGCAATTGTTTTATGGAAGTTTCGTTATATATGCAGGTTTCAATTGAGTCATTTTGTTTGTGTACCAAAAAAGTAAGTCATGTTGTACAACAAGAGGAAACTTCCTTTGCCCTTCTTTCCCTCCCAATAAATTCTCATCCCAACAAATCATGAAAGGGTGAAACACAAAAAATAAATTGATTTCTAAGCATTTGTTTTAGCAAAATGAGCACCTGTCCGGGGATATATTTTGATATTGGCAAGAAGGCTAAAGGTTTCATCAATTCGTTATTATTATTATGCATTTTTCTTTTTAATCTTTCACAAAAATGAATTATAATCCGTGGATCTTAGAGTTGCCTTCCCGATCATATTGTAACACAAATTTGTTTACTTTTGTATTAGATGTTCTTCACACGGACTATTCAAATCTATCTCCAATTCATTTTCACTACCAATTCATGGACTATAATGTAGACCTCTCTTGTAAAGGTAATGTGAATATCAACTCAATCTTTTTCTTTTCTTTTTTTCATTTCTACTTCTGCTTGAAACAAGTTCATTTTTGTTATTATTGTTTAATGTTATTCAGTTGGAGAAGGGGTCATTAATATAGATAACAAATGAGTAAACTGATATTTCGATCATGAAAATTATGCTCATTTTGCAATTTAGTTGTCATTTAAATTACATCATGATTTAGTCCTTAAAATTTCAGACTTGTTTCTGAGTCTCTTTTCTATCCCTGGTAGGGATTATTCAATTACTAAATCATATACATAATTTAGTTCAAGGTTGAAATTGCAAGTTACACTTTCAATGATAAAAACACCATTTTACTCCATAACAAATACCACCAACAGAGATTTAACTCACATATACAGTTTTTCTTCAACCCTCAATTTTTTGTTGGTGAATTTTCAGTCTTCATTTCATTTGATTAGCATCTAACTTGCACCGAGGGAACCAGTCAGTGCCTCATAAGTCATGAATCATATAGTGATACCCATATAAAAAAGCATCAATTAGTCCTGAAAGTTTTCCATAATCAATATGAGAGCCACGCGAATTTCTTAAAAAGCCAAGGAATTGCATGCGGCATGTCTGACTTTAGTGCTTTTGCTGCCACATCCATTACAGTAGATGAACTTGTACCTGGATTCAAGAGCCTTTTCAAATGCACCATACCTGATTCTGGGAAGGTAAAGTTAATATTTACTTGCCTATGGACTATTAGTATCATCAACCTTAGTCATTTTAATTATTGATTTTCTTGTTTCATCTGACTATTTTCTGGAATCATCATAGTTGGAACTACAACACTTGAGCAACTACACTGGGATTACTGGGTGCATTGGATTAGAAGGAAACCTAGAAAAAGGATATGACCCTGTTCTAAACTTATCAGGTCTTGTAGGAACAAACATTCTGTCTCTAGGAGGCAATGTTGCACTTGACCTACCAACAAGAACAATCAGCAAGCTGAATGCAGGCTTAGGCCTCAACACTAACTTCCTTGTTGCTTCCTTGACCATGTGAGATATGTGCTACAAAAAGTATACAAACTAAATTTATCAGAAAATGTATAGGAATTAGGAACATCAATTTGTTACCTCTAAACTAACTAGAGAATTTAATCATTACTATTTAGTGCTCTCCTCTTGTTACTTTCTTCAAGCCTGAAGTTTGGTGTTGTGCTGCAGGCATGACAGCTTTGACATAGTGAAAGCCTCTTGTTATCATGAAGTGAACCTCCTAACCAAGACCGCCATTGCAGCAGAGCTGAAGCATAGCTTGTCAATGGGGGAGACTAGTGGCACCATTGGTGCTCAGCATGCATTTTTTCCACAAACATTGCTAAAGGCTCGATTTGACACCTTTGGCAGGGCAGGTGCTCTTATTCAACAAGGGTTCTGGGAGAGATGTTTTGTAACTATGGCTGGAGAAGTGGAATTTAAGAACTCAGATAATAATTTGCATCCCAAGGTTGGAGTCTCTGTGGCTTTAAAACCCTAGTCAATACCATTTAGATAAGCTTCCATCTCCAATTGAGAGGTTGTTGGATGTAAGGAGACTTCAAAATGACGGCACAAACTGGATGAAACTTGTTGATTTTCCCCATCCATTTTCTTCAATATTCAACAACTGTATGAGTACCATGTGTAGTTCTACTCACAATTTTTATTAATAAAATTATTATAATACTAGTGGTAGGTATTTGTTTATCAGTTTTACCTGTTTGAAGTTTAAATTCATTCCTGCTTATTCTTTTAGAAGTTGAATATCTGAAACAAATAGCTCCAGAATTACTTTTTTTCTTGGATGAGATGGTAGCTGCTGTGTTACTTCTGTTCTTTACTTCGTTGTTGAACGACTTTACTATTTGTAAAGGGGAAGCAGTTGTACGTTTTCTTAGAAAAAAATGAGCACTGCAATACAGGCAAACCTACATATTCCAAGGGAATATTTTGTAACATAACTTGGTAATATTTTAGTTTTATGGAGAATATGATGAGTAGAAGCATTTTTTATTTGTTCAAAAAATGGAAGGTTAGAAAGCGTAGTATTTAATTTAACAATTAGCATGAAGCACTCTCTAACAGTATATAGTTATCTACTCTCTAACGGTATATAGGAAATTTCTTGTTTATGCAACTTTCACAATTTAGTCAACATATATATACAGGGATACTTAATAGTTTAGTTATGCATGATTCACAATATAGACAACAGAATATACAGTATTACTTGACTGCTTGAAAGTATAAATCGAAAGAGTAAGTCCTTGAACTGGTCCTTCAAAGATTTTGGTCAACAAATCAATCCCACAAAGATACAAATCAAATACTAAATTCTTGTGTTACCACTTCTTTAGTCCTCTAAGAAAAAAATTGGTAACATTTTAGATATTTGTGGGACTGATTTGATAGAAAAAATCTTTTGAAGATTAATGAGATGATGCCATAATCTTTGGAGGATCAATTTTGCAGTTTATTCTAAAACAAAATCACAAAACACACTGCACAGAACAGAAATACAGGTAGACACAGGTGCTATAACTTCACCATACTCCAATTCAAACCAAACACAAGATCTAGGTGGAGTAGAGGCTACTGATGAGAAGCCTGAAGAAGTCCCTCCCGAATTTGACCAGCTACATCACGAACAGCACCAGGTCCATGTGGAATGAACACAGCAGAAGACTTAGAGGCAGCACCAATTTCTTTCATAGTGTCAAAATACTGAGTGACAAGGACCATGTCCATGACATCTTTTGCAGTTGTCCCAGGTACATTAACTGAGAATCCAAGCACACTATCTCTCAAGCCATCCACAATTGCTTGGCGTTGGCGAGCAATACCCAGTCCAGAGAGATACTTAGACTCAGCCTCACCCTCGGCTCGTTTAATTAGCAAGATCTTTTCTGCCTCTGCCTTCTCATTAGCTGCCATCCTCAATCTTGCAGCTGATAAAGGGTAAAAAGCAGCAGAAAAAAATGTCAATCTGTAGCACTCGGCAGAGGAACTAGGTAAACTATTATAAACACAAAAATCATTTGAGTCCAAAATTACACTTCATACGATATCTAGTTAATACATGAGTCATACAAGATTGAATTGATTTAATGAAGGCAACCTGATCACATTATGTAGTGAAAGTAACAAAAGGTAATCCTAATTAATATTTTCTGCAATAAATTAGATTTAGGATCTAATACTCAAGAATAAGAGCTTGCAAAGGACAAGAAGCTGTGTATACCATGAGGAAAAAGGAAGATATTTGTCATATTACTTAAAATTAATTGTCTCCTTTTGGAGATAAACAAATTATGGGCAGAAACTGAACATACAAGTTCTACTAATATAACATACCAGCATTGATTTCATTCATGGCCCGCTTCACATGCTCATCTGGATCTATATCAACAATCAGTGTTTGAACAATTTCATACCCATAAGCTGACATAGCCTATGAAGACAATAAAGCATCAGATCCAAATTAACATAAATTCACAGTTCATCTTATAAGTAAATAATATTATTAAAAAAACCTTCTCAAGTTCTTCTTCCACAGCTTTGGCAATTTCATTTTTCTGCTCAAAAGCATCATCTAAGTTTAGTTTTGGAACACTTGCCCTAATTACTGCAATGAAAATAGAAATTTCACCTAAGCTGATATAATATGCTTAAACCACTTATTGTAGGTTTCGTACTGTTACTCAGTATTAAGGTTTATACCATCAAAAACATAGGCTTGAATTTGGGTCTTTGTATTGCTCAATTTGTAAAAAGCATCATTGGCCTTCTCTGCCAGGGCACGATATTGAATAGAAGCAACAACGTTGACAAAGACATTATCCTGTAAGCAAATAAACATTAAAACCAATAAAATTCAATTCAATAGAAAAATATAAGAAACATGTACAGAGTAACATGTCATGCATGGATATAATTGAAAGCAGACAATACTAGTGAAAGAGACAATGAACATACAACAACAACCAAGCCTTTTCCCACTAGGTGGAGTGAACTACATAGACTAAATGATGCCATAATGTTCTACTGAAAATCATTTCTGTAGACAAATGATTGACCCCAAAATCCTTTGTATTTGTTTTCCTATAGTTTTTCTAGGTCTCCGTCTACCTCTAGCAACAGGACTACCCTCTTGCTGACAATAAACTTGAAGGGTTCAAAATAACTGAGCACAAGAATGGCAACAAAATACACTTAATAAAATTAAAAGATGTCCATGCCAAAAAGTATTCACGGCAATTAAAGATCATGCAATGACTTAAAAGGATTTGGTTAGAGCTGAAGTGCCAGACAATAACAAACCTTTGTTTTGGTCTCACATCGAAGATCCAGTTGCTGTAGCCGAAGAGAGAGATGACCAGCAAGTTGTTTTCCAAGGAACCATGGCATGCAATGGCATCCTGGCTGAAGTACCTTCTCAAATCGTCCAAATCCTTCTCTTATAGCCACTGTTGATTGATCAACTTGCACACAACAAAAAAGATTCCCCATTTGCTTTTAACTGCAATGTTCATATGTATCAGCAAGATGTAGCAAACTTGAGGATGATAATTATAACATGCATGAACTGAATGAAAGAAAATAGAAGGATTTTGACCAAACACCAACTGCCAATATACAAGCTATATATAGACATAAGGTCAACTGGAAATTATTTAACACATTCCAATGGCAAAACCAACAGTAAAATCCATTGATACACATTGAGTCACAGTCCTCAACAGGAGAGAAACCTGTGTTCATACCAACAAACTTCTACTATAGTACTTCTTGTTTAATTGATATATCAATGCACTAGAGGCGAAGCACAGTAAGGTTGAAGATGAAAAGGTTTTGGTATCAAAAGTATTTTATCAAAGCATCGATTGAGTTATTCCTACAAGCAATTCAATGAAGGGCATGCAACACGAATACAGTAGAAGAGTTTAGCCATTAAAAAGGATGACCAAAATTTATACTCAAATGTCATCCAATGGAAAAAAGCACCACATCAAACACACGTAGATGAATTAGGGACAGGAAAACTTACAAAGTTACAACCTAGAAGCAAAATACAGTGAGGATCAGAATGACAATAAATGCTTCGAAAGCAAAGCTGACTTGGGAGAGCTCTTGCATAAATTATAAGCAAGTAGCTCTCGAATACTGAGGGTAGACAAATACTCGGTATTCTTGATATATTCCATAGTCGTAGTCATACATAAATACAATTTATATATTGTCTGTCAGAAACCCAGAATTGCAAGCTAACCGGCATGACAAGCCAATCACAATCTCTTGAAGGAGATATCATTTACAATCCAAAGTCGTAGTTGTCATGCAGATACAACCTAGAAAAGTATATAATAGTACCTTTGTTTAATTTATGTGTGGAACAAGAGAACACAAAGACAAGTCCAAACATAAAAATATATAAATAATTAACCAATTGGGTAAACTCTAACAGCCATTAGACACGGACTATGCCGAGTTTGGAAGCAATCCCTCCAGATATCAACTACGAAAGTTAAAGGGCTGAAATTGAATTACAGTTGTAAGAAAACTATGAATGAATTAATTACCTACTATTAAGTTTTTTGCTTAATCAAACAATTGATCCTCCGAAACAACGCAAGAACTGTACTGTTCAGAATTTCAGATAAGTGGATTTACGAAGTGCAGGTCAACCAAAGACGACTTCAAAAGTCTAATAATAATTGACATGGATGGGATAATAATTTTTCTATACATTTTCTTGGTATAATAATTTTTTTGAGCAATTTTTTGGTATGATAATCTTTCTATACACATTTTTCTATTCATGAAAACCAGAGTGCATGCATGACCCGTGTTATGCACGGATCAAAATTTTTATGAATAATTATATAAAATATTTTAAATATAATTTTCATGTATTATGAATTTTTTATAATTTTTAATTTATTTTAATCATGAATTATAAAGTATAATATTTTAATCAAATAATTGGACACAAATAATTAATATGTTAAATTAAGATCAAATTATTTAAGTATTTTTTGAGTTTGATTATTAGTAGAAATAATTATTGATTGAGCTTTTTTTTTTCCGGTCAAATTCAATTAGTTAGCATCTCTTTTCCTTAATAAACCAGGATAAAAAAAATATAATATTTTTAATTATTAATTATTTTTATTTATTATAGATATATATTTGATTACATATATGATACACTATAATCTTTAAAAAATAATAAATGAGATTTTTTTATATAAATTAGGTAAGGTGGTAATTTAAATAATTATTATAAAATAATACTTCGATCAATCTAACGTAAGAATTTCTAACTACAATAAAAAAAATAAAACAAAATACTTTATGGAATAACATTTTCAACTATATATTTTAAATTAAAACATAAATCAAGTGTCATGTGTCAAGCACAACTATATGTTAATTTGTCAATAATGTGTTAAAATATTTTAATTTTTTAGCATATAATTTTTTTTTAAAAATTGAATTAGAAATTATGAACTAAAAATAATAAAAAATTTGTGCAAGATATCAATCATGTATCATAAAAGGATAACAACTTTAAATTATTAGTTAGTATTGGGCAAAAATAAATAGTTGCTGAATATATGATTAATTATTATATTTAAAATAAACATGGAGAGAAATAAAAAGTAATAGTTGAAATTATGATTAGATTTTGATTATATGTGGTAGAATTAACCGAAATGTTAACGGGAAGTTATAAATATAATTGGAAGTTGAAAAATTAGTTAAAAATTGAAAAGATTAATTTATTAAATTAGTAAGTGTCTGATGAAACTAATGATTGAAGTAACTGAAAAATAATAAAATTATAATTTATCTAAAATGAATGAAAGTTAGAAACTGATATTAAAAAATCTACTTTAACTAACATTTCAAAAAATATTAAAAACTAATGAGAAATTACTAAAAAAACTTATTTACCGTAAAATATTTCCTACAATCTTGTCATAATATTTCTTATTTTCTTCTTCAAAATTGAATTCGTCACTTAAAGAAATTAATTTTTTAATAAAGATTATTATCTTGTGGTGCCTTTCCTAATTCTTTGTCTTCATGTTTATACAAGTACTTGTAGTTTTAGGATCCAAAATGCTAATTTCTATTAAGTTTTTGATTAATATAGTTGGTAATGTCAACAACTTCAAAGAAATAAAAGTTATTTTTAAAATATTATCATCTCAAACATAAATATATTAATTATATTATTTATTTTAAATATGCATTTCAAAATAATATTCTTATCTTAATTTAAAATAATCTTACTTAGTTAGTCAAATTAATAATAATAATAATAATATATTATTATTATTATTATTATTATTATTATTATTATTATTATTATTATAATCTTAACTCACCTATATTCATCAGTTGTCCAGTATACCTTATAACTTCTTATTCTAGGCAAAGATAGAACAAAACCAATACAACGAATAGGAAGCTAAAATATTATGGCGTTATCCACACTCTTGCATTTAAAGAGTCAGCTGAGTACTATTAAAAACAAAGTGGGCAACAAATGTCTACGTGTAGAAAGTTGTCACGAATGGCATTTTTCACGTTTTTCAGACTGAAGATGCAATGATGATTCTAATATTTTGCAATGCAAGATCAATAAAATGCCATGGACGAGAAGATATTTTTAAATTAGAATGATTATTTTGGCACAAGCAATACAGATAAACATCAAATGTTTTACAACCTAGTGTTTAAATACAAAGAAGCAAGGAAGAAGCAACTTTATGCTCTCAATGGAAGAATCATAGAACTCTAGTGTTGTAGGAACCACAACTAGGGCATTTGTGGTAGAGCCAGTGGAAGGGGGTCTCTCCTTTCTTTTCACAATCATTACATAATAAAACCTGCAACTATTACAGGATCCATCAGAGTATGCATTTTGAAAAAACATACAACAACGCATCAGAAATAAGAAATATAGTTGACAAACCTGAGTTTGACTAGAAATCTCATCAGAAATTCTCTCTTCAGCCAACAACGCATCTAACATCCTAAAATATACCTGCAAGTCATTCTGATGGTTTAAGAGAGATGATCACTTCAAAGACAATGGTGTACTGATAACAAAATTCAAAAACCAGCTTAACCCCTCAGCTAATTCGGATAAGCAAATATAACCTTATGTAAAATGACGAGACAAGACAATGATAGAGTAATTGAAACAGAAATCATGCAAAGTGAAAAAAATTTAATGTTGCCCTGTAGAATTCCCTAGTCGCTTTTATAGATTTTAATATTGACGGCTGGTCATTAGAACTATGGCGTAACTTATGTAGTAACTAGCAACCCCTAAAGTTGTACTTTATCAGCTTTTGTAAACAATCATCAGAAGACAAGAAAGCTTCTCGTAATTCTCCAGTGCATGTAAGTAATGTGAAATTCAATGGCAAATGTGTTATCATCAGTATGAACAACATATCTTGATATAAGATACATAATAACATTAAATAATAACTGACCTGCATGTCTCCAAGTGACTTGCTACATATTGGGCAGGTATAATTAAAGCAGGTATATTCCTGAAAGTACCATCACAAATGCTACCAAAGTTGTTTCTGTATTTTCTGGATATTTGTGAAGGAAATAAATATAAGGAAGTACCTGAAAACATGTTGAGTGCATTACATGACCACATGGGAGGGCTTTTACCGGAGAGCAGGATGTGAAGATATATTCATGACAAATTGGACAGTTGTCCTCTAAATGTTTCTCCCTGCATGTATGTGTCATAAGAGAACGAGACATACAAGCATTGCAATTCATACAGTGAAAGTAGTCTACACCCAAACCCTTTCCAACTCGGCACAGGTTACAGTAAGGACAATGGTAAATTTCCCTGATGAGCATTTCAGAAGTAAGAGATTTAGATTAGCAATAATAGGCTTTGTTTAAATAATAAAAGAACTACAGTAACAATTTGAAAGTTTAGCATAGCTAGTTAAGGTGACAACTGACAAGCACGACTATTAACCTTCATGCACTTGATCATTTTCATTGAGAACTTGAAATATAGCACAGCTAGGGCCCATTATTATTATCATTATCATATTCATGAAATATTTTTTGGAAGGTAACAAAAAAACCTGTCTTCCTTTAGTAGAGAAACATTAAGATACCGTGTTTACTATGCTTAGGAGTTAGCATATAATTTAATGATGCTTTGGTGTGGTGTGTGTTGACTGTCTGTGTAGAGAGAGGTTAGCCTATCGATGCTAATGGAAATCAAAATCATTCTTATAGTTAAACCAGTTCACCAATGAATATCATTGTTACGTTTGTTGATGTCAATTTGTTAGTTATTGGCTCCTTGATTCTTAGAATGTGGGCTTGAGTCTAACTCAACCTCAAAAGCTAGTTCATAGGGTGAAGGTTGTCTCCCATTTATATATTCAATTTTGACATTATCTCTAACCAATTTGGGACTTGGGTTTTTTCCAATATTGATTGACTCTAATTATCTCTTTAACTAATTGTATTTATACCATAAATAAGATATTAGTGAGCAATCCTGGACACACTATTCTCAAAATCTAACAAACAAATGTTCTATGGGATGGGTATCTTTACAGAATCCACCGATTGAAAGTTTCTCTAAGGTAAAGTTTATAAAGACACTAATTAAGCTACATTACCTTTCATCATCAAATAATTTGCAGATCCTGCAGTAATATTTTGCCATCGATAAATTACATGAAATTGTTGAGCATGTGGCACTGATTGGTTGAATCACTAAGCACTTCATACACATCATCTTTGTAATAGATTTTCTATACATATTTTGGCAATTGGACAAAGATCAAAATAGAAGTTCTCTATTGAAAAAAACATAAATTGAACATATGGTATTCTTACCTGTCAACTGAATGATCTGATTCCTCATTATGGCAATGTATGCAGGTATGAAGTTGGTTGCAACAAGGAGCAAAAAGCTTACAGTTCCTCTTGTAGTGTTTACAACCGTAGATTAGTTTGAGAGGGTCCCTGTAAGATGGATGTTTCCCAGGAAATTCCAGTTCATCATTTTTTATATTGGCTTCTGTAGAAGAGATCTGCTGCCTAATAATCCAACGACTGAAATTACGTGGAAAGTAATGTTAAACTCTACAAGTGTGAACTTATTGCTTGAAATAAATTACTGAAAGCTGCTATGAAGCTCTCATCATATTTCGATGTATTTACTTAAGCAGGAATATACTGTCTGCTTAAATCTTTTTATGCCAAATTCCTACAAATATAAATATCAATATTCTCTCATTGTTGTTACAATATCTCACTTAAAATCCACAGGATTTCAGAATCAACTATGCAATGCATCATTTGATTCTCAAGGAGTAGAATAAGTTTAGTCCATTCCAAAAATTAATGGTCAGGAAAACCAAGCAAACTTGCATAACCCTGCCATTAGTGAATGTCAGAATTAGCTTATTTTACATGTTAAAAAAAATCTTGCAATTTAAAACTCCACATTTTTATTATAATCTTTTTAAAAAAAAGGAAAATATGCTAATCAAAACATGCACTAAAAATCTCCAAGTATAATTGCAATTAATTGTTTATCACACTAAAACTGACAAATAAAATCAACTAAGGAATACTACTAAATTGTTACTCAAAATTGGAGATGAAATGAAAGTTTAAAACAACTCTCTCAAAAGCTTAAGTTGTTAGGTGAAGGCAATGAATAGTTGGTTATAGAGGTTCTAACATGTCGTGAACCAACTCTCCCATAAGCTTCAGACGCTAAGTGAAGGCATGGTAATGGTTTTTTAACAAAAACCTCAAGAAAAATCACAAGTAAGACCAACCTCATTAGTAGGTTCTGTATTATGTATGACTTTTTCTGAGGATCCAAGCAAGAGTCACGAGACACCCTTCTTATCACCGTCTCCAAATCATCTTGACTCAATTTCAAAAGTCGGTCATAACGCCCAGACTTGTCACAAAGTTGAGAATACTTACCTTCATTGTTTACAGGATTTATGATATTTGTTACTTCATTGCAAGCATGTTTGTTATGATCATGAAATTGATTTGTGAGTTTCGAACATTGATTATTATTTTGTTCTGCATTATGAACCTTAACTTTATCATCAAAGTTGTAGTTAGACAGCACAACATTATCACCATTATGATCCTTCTGCAAAAAATTTATGCTTTTGTTGGCAGATGATTCTTCTTGTAATTCATCCAGAATTTCTTCAGATAAATATTTGGATATAATCTCCAGTGGCTCAACAGGCTGGAGAGGGGCAACATTTGACCCCTCTGTTACCTTGGTTAAACTGTACCCATCCCACCATTCACCTAACCATTCATCAAACATTGTATTTTTAGTAGCCATGGACCATAAGAACATCAAAACATGTTGTTCTTCCTGTGTTAAAGATGCCATTAGCCAAGGTATCATATCTTGCAATATCTCTGCTCTTATTCTTCCAAGCATGCATCCAATGATCCTCCCTTGCTCATGGTTTGAGAAGAATTTTCTAATTATAGGCCAAATTTCTATTTCCTCACGGTTTATGTGATCAGAAAGTGACTTATGCATTGATTTGCACATTTCTTGCAGCTTCCTGCATAAATGGTGATACCTTAGAATTCCCTTCTCCTTGACATTTGGATCAATTGTAGAAACAGAAAGATGTAACCCAGACATCTTATCAAGGATGTGAGATATTTTATTGAAGTGATCAACTTCATGTTTGTGATCAAAGGTATAAGCATGGCTAATGTTTTTAAGTTTACCCCTTGCCTCCATGGCTGGAAACACTATCTCATCTTCTGCATCACTATGGATTTGATGAAGAAAATATATGAGATGGAATCGTTTATGGAAATCCATAAGCAACTTATCATTTTTTTCTAACTGAGTTGAGCCAAGAACTAGGTACTCCAAATCTTTCTTGATAGCTTTGTGAAAGAAAAATATTAGGTCAATTGGTTTCGGATCATCAAGAAAAGAAATAGAAGAACGTTCTTCTGCATGTAATGTAGGATGCTGATGTAACTTCGCAACTGTGGAAGGAAAAAATATATGCAGATTAATTCCTGTGGAGTATGGTGTCTCATACTTGTTTACATTATTGGATCCAGAGGAGGAGGAATAGGACAAACAATTCTGGCCAGAGACTTTATGAGGCTGCTTCTCAGAATTTAAGAAAGAAAATTCATGAGCTTCCTTAATTTGTTCGGGTAAAAGAGAGCATCTTCTTTTAAACATATGTTGCAGTTCTTGTCTGAATTTTTCAATAGAGGTTTTACCTGAATAACCAATGCGGAACCACTCATGTAACAGTGATGAAAAAGCTTTACAGACAGAATTATTTCCTTTCTTTATGCAATAGAGAATGGAGCTAGACTCTTTTTCAGACAAGCGAACTGAAAACCAGGTTATAACACATCTTAGTAACCCAAGAGGCATCATATATAGGCTCAAGCTTAGAAGTCTCTCTTGCATTCCATTTCTGCAGTTCTTTCTAAAGATAGGAAATACCTGATAAAAAATAAGTAAGGATTCCAAAATGGTAAGCATTTGATATGTTAGCATGTAGAATCCCTCTCATGTAGGAAACTAATTTGTTGATAAATATGGAAGTCATAAATTGAACTTTTCTCAGAAAATAGAGATTTTTTTTTCTCACTTATTGGTCTTCTATTCACTCAAGGTAAGAAACATTTCATTCTATGAAGAACATCATATATAAATGTGTTTTCCTTTAAAAAAATCATACATTAACGTGTTTGAATAAGTGAGTAGGTTGATCTACTTGCTGCATTATTATATTGATAACACTCTTACAGTTTAGAATAGTTTCAAAAGCACAATATTAGGATATTTTATTAAACTGTTGCGTATGAGGATAAACTGAAAGGTTAAGGACCATTCCCATATATTACTAATATTTATTCCCTGACTTCCTTGGTAAAACAAACAAGTAGTGATTTAAATATAATACCTCATTTTCTTGAAAAGCAAATTGTTTGTTGACTCCTGATACAAATGATTCAAGTGTTTGGCAAAGCTTCTCTATGAATTTGCTCAAAAGTATTCCACTTTCTGAGTTATAGAATAGCAATTGTTGTATATCTTCAATGTTACTTTCACCAAGAAATTGTTCAATGGACTTGGACAACCAACCATAAGCATGTTTATTCAGTACAGGATGAAAGAATTTCTTCTGAGCATCACTGTAATAAGGAAGTTACATTAAGAAATTAGATGATTGTGAACAACAATAATAAGATTTTTAGATAGAAGAGAAGCATATGCCTTCAGGAAATTCAGCAAATAACATCAAACAAATTAGTCAGATTCCACACACCAAAAAAGAAATGGTTAGAAGCACTACCTGTAGAAGATGAGGACATCTGCAAAGAATTTTAGTTGGATAAGTATCGAGTCTAAATTCTGAAAACAGCTGGATTTTCTTAGCAGATGAAGTTCTTCCAGAATATCTTTCAAATCTTTCTTGATGGCATTATGCCAAAGATGAAGGACATTAACCTGGTTGGCTCCATCTTCTATTTCTTTGCCATTCACTTTCATTGGACTTGAAATTTCTTCGGAGTTCCTATTACAATAACTCAGCTCTAGTGATCTTTCTATATGTAGGAATCCATCAACACCTTGAAATTCTCCACTCTGAAAACAGGTCTCGGTACAGGTTTGTTTGCTGCTTCTAAGCCAAGAAACCAAAACCTTCACAATGATATCTGAATTAGTAAAAAGTAGGAAGTTTATTAAAACATATTAAATGCTAAACTGTTGCCTACCTCTTGCATTGCCTTTTCCATTGGTGCAATTTCATTTAAACACTGGGTAACTTCTGATTGTTTGTTTGCAGAAAGGAAGGATACCATCCATGGCAAAACTTCCTCCAGCAACATTATAGGAACACTACATATGAATTGCCACACAAGTGAGGCCTGTTCTTTGTTAGATAATTTCTGGATCAACAGGGGAAAAACCTGCAGCAGTGCACAAATTTATAAGTATTGCTTGTTGTCTTATTTTACCTCCCATCGTACATTTCCTTATACTAGAATGAACTTAATGGTTCGTATCTTGTTAACAGATAATTGCCATTAACAAAGCATATGAACAAGCAAATAATTGCTGCAAAACTAAATTTAACCATGCATCTAAGATAAAGGTACAACAAGCCAAATAGCAAGTTATAATTGACACCCACATGACCATTTTCATTAGTCAGATTAATGTCCATTTGACATAGGGTTTTTTCTTGCACATTCAGTAAGAAAGAATAAGTTTTTTATCCTTTTCAAAAGTCAGGGAAAACCGCACTTGACTCAATCGCTCAATTAAAAGATCTTTGCAGTTTATCCATTAGTCAGATTAAGGTTCTCTGGGCGAGGGGTTTTATTGAACACTAACATTTGGTAAAGATGGACAGGGTTTGACCCCTTTATAAATTGCACATGTCCTATAGTTGAAAACAGGGTTTTTTGCATTTTACCCTATATTTTTTGGTTGTTTTCTTTAAGTGTATTTATCAGTACAAATCAAGATTTGTTAGCATACTACTTTTATTTTTAAGTAAAGGGGTGAGCAAAGGTAACAAGGTAGGGGAGACATCCTAACAACATTGGCACCCCTACCCCTACCTCAACTATGCCGCACCACAAATATATATATATATATATATATATATATATATATATATATATATATATATAGAAAAAGGAAAAGATTAACAAGCATAGGGGGACATCAACCAAAACCCAAGAGAGAAATCCCAACACTAAGAGAGCCTGTAGTTGGGAAGGCCCAACCTCATTTCTAAAAAAGTCTTCCCTAATGAAATGACCAAGAGAATCCCACCAAACAAAATTCTGTACACTACGACCATGGAAGGCAAGTCTATCTGTACAAGTGTTGCCTTCTCTGCACATATGTAAGACATTAAAATTCATCTTTTGAGTGAGAGTTAGACATCCCAACATCTTTAGCATACTACTTTAGGTTTGTTCTTATATAGCAAATGTTATAATATTAATCAGTTATAGTTATGATAAATAAAGTTGTGCCTTGGTGACTTGTTGGTCATGGGTTCGAATCCGGAAACAGCCTCTTTGCATATGCAAGGGTAAGGCTGCGTACAACATCCCTCCCCCATACCTTCGCATAGCGAAGAGCCTCTGGGCAATGGGGTACGAAGTTTTTATAGTTATGATAAATAAATGAATAATTAGTTGTGTTGGCGGTCCTTTATTAGCTTCTTTACTTAATACATTCACTTTACAAATTAATTAGAGGGTACGTGCAATATGCAGTTTCTCTGGAATACCTTATTTCATCATCTAATAAAATACACTAGATCACTATAAAATCCTCCCATACCAACCTCAAAAGAGTACGTATTTATGCTAAACTTATAGAAGGGAATCTTTAATATAGTAAGCTTTTGCATTAATGCAGTAAAGAGATGGCAGTTAATTTATTTATTTTTTAACAAGATAAAAAATGTTGTCATACACATTCCTTAGAAGATAGCTCCTAACTTTCTATTACAGTTGATTTCAACATCATGATCTGTATCCCATAAGAAACATGGAGCCAAAGAATAAAATACATTATACAAAATAAAAAAATGTCTTATATGCAATGTTGATGTCAACAAATTAATGGAATGTGTTTAAATTGTATTTAATGAAGCATGTATTTTTCACGATAGGTTCATATTAATAGGAAATAAACCAATGCAAGCAAAACAAATTAACCACATGATTATGAATGCATTTGTGTCTGTAAAAGAAATGAGGAAAGAACATTTAATGTAACTAGAGTATATTTTCATGAATCACAATAAGTGCAAACAACCACCTGCTCTTCTTCTTTCAGCATATGTTGGTAGATGGAGGTTTGCAAGATGCCAATGCAGTACACAAGTTCTTGAAACAGCTTGGAAATATTCTCTTTAGGAACCATCAGCTCATCCAAGAAATGAAAAACAGAACCAAAAAGGCCATTCGTGCTTCTATGTTCAAGGGAATATGTACAGATTACATTTTTCACATGTGTATCCAGTGCAAGGAAGATAACCTGCCAAAAAAGTTTTGAAGTGATATTCAAAAGTGCAAACTTTGAATGGATAACAATCACCATACACATGCTCCTTGTCAGTTGTCACAGACAGAGGCATCTTAGCTCCAAACATGCACTTACAGACATGAACACAAATATTTGAAAAATGTAAAGAGAGAAAGACGACAGTATACTCCTCTTTTGAGGCATCAATGGTATTTCTCTCAGTTCATTCCATACATTTGTTAGTTTTAACTTTAAAGTGATGATTGAATAGGACTAGAATCAAGCCAAGTGTATTGTCAAGATTAGTTTTTTTTAGATCAGCAAATAAAAGATATATATTAAAAAAAGGGTACAAGGGATACCCTAAACTATTACAACCCATAGATCCATTAAAACCTACACAACATACGACCCGCCCTCTAGTTACCTTACATGTAGTATGATAATGCATATAAATTTTTAATAACCAGAGAAATACATTAGACATCTATGCCTAAGACTATGAGGCAACCCTGCCTATATATACCACAAACGAAAGGGACAGATAGTCATTTATAAGGACTTTCTCACAGCATTACTATATCACACATCCTTAACAAAAGAAACATGTCTCCATGTGAGAACCGTTTCCTGAAATAAAACTTGAAGCCCATCGTACATAACGCCTTCCGCATAATAACAAACAATAATGAACCACCTTCAATCAACCCAAGAAATTCACACCCCACCAGCCACACTCTAATCCCAAATCCAAACAAACTATCTCGGCCCACTAAATCACCATCCCGATTCATCTGATACTTCAATAATCAACAAATTTAGAAAGGTCAAGTACCCCTCAAATTCAGCCCTGATAATAACTAGATTCTACTACCACCCACTTTAATACTTTACTCCAAACACATAAAATAAAACCCAGCTAGATAGGTGTTTGAAAAAAATGGATGTTCAAATACCATAGCTCTCATCTTTATCTTTGTTTTCCTATCAAGCAATGATACTCAGACCTCCCGCCCCCCTCTCTCTCACTCTTTTAGCATTGGGTGTCCATTTATTTTCATCCTTTCTTATCACCTACCATACCTAAATTTCTCTCTCAATCTCTCTATAGGTGTCATACAGCATTGGAGTGTCCATTTGTTTTTTTTTTTCTTTCATTCTACATTGCACCATGAAAACATAAAATTCATAAAATATAAAAAAATACCAAAACCAAGGAATAAGGGGTTTAGGATATAAGAACCAAGCAGGTTAAGATACAAATAATGATGAAATTTGTAATTAAGCGACAGTTCATCAACACAAATCAGACGAAGCAGAATTAGATATGAAGTTTGAAATCATGCAACCTTGAAGTTCAAAATTCCTCAAACTAACATAAGATCACATGGCTTACAAACAAATTATAATCATCTATGCTCTTCCCTGCGTCATTTGTAATCACAAAATGGCTCAAACAATAGCATTCAATTCTTGATCCTTCCGTTATTACTTATTATTAATTACAATACAAACTAAACTACTTTCATAACTAATATCCATAGTTATTTCCTCTGATTTACTTAGGGTCTGTTTAAAGAAAAATGAATTGAGATGAAAAGAGGTGAAATATTTGAATTAAAGTAAAGTGTAGTGGTGTGAGACCCACACCAAGTTTTGAAACTTTCATTTCAAATGGATGAAGTGTAATTAAACCAAACACTACCTAGCAACCAAATAAACAGAGCGTAGATATAACTGAAACTGACCTCGTCTTCCGCAGCACAATGATACTTATGAGCTAGTTTGAGGAACTGAAACCTACGTTGAAGCTGAAGAACTATTTGTCGGCAACGGCGCGGCTCGTCCTCCAACGACGACGCCGTTTCCGCCAAGCGACGAAGGTGATCGAGTTCGGAGCGAAAAGCCTTGTGGAAGCAAACGAACAAGAGTATAGGAGCATCGACGAGTGGAACTCGCAACAACGGAGTGTCTTCCTCATCGTTCTCCCCCTCCTCTTTATCGGACAGGGAAGGATCGCCGTCGTCCATGCACGGCGGAGGTTCCGGCAGCAGCCACCATCAACAGCGAAGGAGATCGAAGGGAGGTTCCGCTTAGAGAGTGGCATGGAATTTATCTCTCGCTGCTGAAAATTTTTTATGCGAAAAAATAAGAAAATGAAATAAAAAAAAAAAGGGGGTTTGATACTGACAAGCGGAAAAGGACCTCGTAACTAACGGCCGAGAGCGTTTAGCGTCTTGGCGCTTGCTGTATATGATATCATATAAAGACGGGGGTGGCATGAAGAGTGCCTGTTATGGACTTTAATAATTGCCGCGTGAAAGAGACGCGCCAATTGAATAATGCGCTTGGCGCGCTGGGAATGCCTTTGAATAATAGCTTTTTTCTATGTTTTTGGAAGAATTCATGATTAGTATAATATACAACTTAGTCATCTCGGCCATCTCAACGTGATCATTTTACAAATTTATTAACAAGCTTAAATAAATTATGCCCCCAAAAAAGAAATTAATAAATGATAAATGAAAGATTTTAGCTCTTGGATAGGCAGTTAGTTAATTATAAGTTATAACTAGTAAGTCGTAACTAGATTTTAAATCCTGCAAGTAAGGCATAGGATTGATGGTACAAGATATATAGTATTTACATGCGAGTGATGATTTATTTAGTGGAAGAGAATTTGTGTTTAATTTTTTGTGTATAATTTATTTTTAAATTATTGATAGTCATACGCCATGAATAAAATTAATTTTAAATACAATAATACGAGAGATATATCTAGCATAGGATAAAAAATTAAAATCTTACACGGTTTATATGTATATATATATTTATATGTATATATATATATATATATATATATATATATATATAATTTTAAAAAAATTTATAAAAAAAGTATGTATAAAATAAAATTAATTTTTAAAATATTTAGTTGTATATTAAGTATAATTACATTAAAATTAAGAAAAATCATTAATTATAATTTTAATTGAAAATGTTTAGACACCTGAAATTAACATATTATGCAATTTTAGATAGGTATATTTGACATATGATTTGTTTATATTATCTGTCTATAAAATATAAAATATTCATTAAATATATTAAGATTATGTGTAATTACACTAACAAAGATTATTACATATTTCGTTGTACATTGCATTCTTACACATTGCATGGGAGATCAGGCTCAAGCATACGTACAAAGAAGTGAACCAGTGTGCTGAGTGGCTTACCAGACAAAGATTCGTCTCGAATCATCATTTATAGATTTGGAGCTTGTGTCCTAGTCCACTTCTTTATGCTTCTTTTGCTGACAAATTCGGCATTTCTACCCTTTGTCAGTAGCTTTTTTTTGTACTTTTATGTTCTTTCCTATGTACAATTTTTTTTTATCATTTGTGTCTCATCCCAAATTATGAGATATATTTGGATTATTAGTTGAGCAGGATGAGTGTTATGTTTGATTGAGTAAGTGTTGGCTTCAAAATCTACAATGAGTTTATTTACCTCTAGGGAATAATAGTGATATAATAATTGTATTAAATTTTCAAAAAATTTAAATATAATAAATATGAATATATTTGTTAACTTACACTTTTAATCTTTTATATTTTCATTTAGATTCAGTTTTATCCTTTATATTTTATAAAAATCAATTTAGTCACTAATCTTTTAAATTTGATTCAATTTGATCCTTCCCTTCATTTGAAATCTGTTTTGGGGGTTGATTTTCCAAAAAATATTATTTGTTATTTTCATTCTTTTTTATCATTTTTTTAAAAGCAAGGCTATCCCTTAAGAATGTAATTCAATTCAAATAAGAATTATTTTGATCAACTCCAGCCAGCCCGAGCCAAATAAACGAAACCTAAAATAAATTTTAAAAGATTTTTTTTTATTTTAAACGTGTTGGACCTTTTTATTGATTTATGTGTCATTTTATCAACATACGAGTTTTTTTACTTTATAAGTACTAATAAGAAATATTTTTTTGCTAATGAACCTAAAACATAAGCTTTAATTACTTTGTCCTAGAGCCAACTCTTTGAACAACAAAACTCTTTTTCTTCTTCTTCCGAGTATTTAACAAAGTAACACATTTCAGCAACATTTGTATAGTTTTGTATTGCTGGTGTTGTTAGTCCTTTTGTGGAAGCTGACGCTGTGGGCAACTTGTTTCCTATGCCTTAGCTTTCTTTCTCTGTTTTTCTTTTGTATTTTCATACTCATAAAAAAACTCAACTACATATTTGAAACTCAAGATTTAATTAAACTGAAATAATTTTATGTGAATTGATGATTCACAGTTGAAGTTAAGAATCTAAATCTAATAGAAGAACTTTAAGTATTACTCAAACAACTCATAAATTCAGAATTGCTTTAAGATCAAATGTGATCTCAAATTAAAGATAAAAGGCTAAAAGTTTTAAGTTTACATGGAATGTGTAATAAATGAAAAATGAAATCCATGCCATCACTCTCATGCTTTTATTTTCGTACTCAGTCCATGAAGTTTAATTATGTATCACACGTTCGCGGTGATATCGCATTCCTTGAGCATCATTCTCATTCTTTTGAAATATCTTTCACGAAATAAATAGTTACAAACTGAAAAATCTAAATATCACAAATTTTATGAAAAGTGATATTGTGCATCATACGTGCATGACTTCCACATGGTGATCAGCTACACATCTCTTGTTGATGTTATATATCATTTTGGATTTTAATTTTATTTAAAAAATATTTGAATATATATATATATATATATATATATATATATATATATATGGGAAATGCTAATATTTAACCTAGTTGGAGTGCATTAACATTTAATGTAAAAAAAATTAATTGGACTATAAAATTATTGGTTGTTTTGTTTTTCAAAATTTAATTTAAGGATATATATTATGATATTTTATCATTTAATTTAAAAATAAAAAAAATCATTTTTTCTTTCTCCTATGTATTTTCCAGGATTCTCTTTTATATAGAGAGAGAGATTTTTTTTAAGTTAAATAATAAAGTACGATAATGTCTTTGGGTTAATTTTTGAAAAGAAAAATATTTAATGATTTTTTAGTCTAAATTTTTTGTATTAAATAGTAAATTACTAATGCACATCAATTAGGATGGATATTAAAAATTTTTTATATTTATATATATATATATAATAAACATTTTTATATTTATATGTTTTTCTTTTTTCATTTCATCATTTTTTTTTAGGAAAATGTTAAATTTACATTAGTTATATTACTCCATTTACATCATCATTAGATATCGAAATATAGCGATTATACTTTAATATTGAAAATCCAAAAGAAGAATTTAAGATTTAGGATCATGAAATTTGATTTTATCATCATATTCATAATGGGCAATATATGGATTACTTTAAAATTACAACTAGGTATACACTGCACCAAGTAATAGTACTACTAGAGTGGAATTAATATATAGTTGCACCAATATTGGTCTATGCACGTAGCTCATGGACATGTTATAGGTAAACGAGGATGGAGTAGGTAGGGGTCACTCTATCTCACTTATCATTTCATTATTAGTACCAATCACAAACTATGATTAAAATCTATTTGGATATAATAGTTAGAAGTATTTTTAAGAGTTTTTCTACTAAAAATATAAATAAAAATTCAACAGAAAAATTCTTAAAAATACTTTTAGCATTATATCCAAACACGCATTAAGTATATATGTACGTAGGTTTGTACGTTCTAGCTAGTTTATCCAGGCTTAGTTGAACATCTGTATTTGTAGGAATTAGCCCAGAAGAGAAAATGAACGAAGTTGAGTCCACTGAGCGCACACATCAACCAGTAAAACCTCTCGAGGTGATAATGGTTCAAGTTGGCACCCAAGAGCCATGGCGTGTGTGATCCAAAAGCACCAGTGACCTTATTGATGGTGGACACAAGAACAGTGCTGAGGAAGTACCCCATGGCCAGTGAGGCCCATGAGAGTGCTGTGGCCAAAGACCTCATGCTCCATGGTGCCTCTGTGAAGAAGAACTCCATCATGCCGGCCAAAGTGAATAGATCAGCGGAACCAAGAAAGATATATTGCAATGCCACCCAAAGGAATGTTATGGGGAGTGGTACTTTGGGTGAGTCCAACAAACCAAACTTTGTAGCAGTTTTCTTTCTCTTAGTTTCCACCAATGCTGCCACAGCCATTGCCACGATGGAGAGGAAAAGGCCTGTCCCTATTCTTTGTAGGTGTGTGATTCCCATTTCAGTTTTGGTTGCTTTTCTTGCAAATGGGACAATGATGTGGTTGTAGAGTGGTGCAAGGATCATGATGAAGAGGACAGGGAACACAGGCAGAGAAGCTGGTGGGACCTTGAAGGAACCAAGCATGGTGTTCATAGTGGCTGACTGTTGAACTGAGAAGGTAGATAGCTGAGCTAGGCAACAGTTTAGCATTATGGTGGACATGAATATGGGAAGAATCCTTGCCACAATCTTCACCTCTTCCACTTCCTTTACTGTGCACTCTAACATTGGGTGAACTGCTGGTTCCATCACTGCTTTGTTGAGGAATTTAAGGTTGTCGGTTAGAGTTTGGCCTGGAACAACCTCTTTTCTAGTCTTACTTTGTTCCTCTCCATCTTTCCTTTCAGTTGCATGAGATGGACCTGTAGTCATGCTTATGACAGCATTGCTTGAATTCTTGGCTTTGCAGTTGTTGCAAATTGCTGCAACAAGAACCTTCAGCACAGCAAATTCAAAATTTCTTTAGCATTTTATTTTACTAGTCAACTCCCCATATTTTTTAGTAGTTGTTACTTAATTGTTTAAACGATTCAGAGTATGTTTGGAAATCCATTACAAAATTACGTTAGAGACAAAAGTCATTCTGCTAACAGGACCCTAACTTTTGCTTTCATTTCACTTTTATCCATCCATTGAATTTGTATTGGAATGCATGCTACTACGTTTACAACTGCAAACCGAACAGGCACTCGTTTGGTTCCTATACTTAATTTTCATTTTAAGTTTTAGTTCCTACACAGCAAAAATAGTAAGTTTTATAATTAGCTCCTAAACATTTTTTTTGTAGCAGTTTATCACCTCGTAAGAAAGTTTCTATAGTGATTCTATACCGCCAGAAATTAAGACCAAGACTTAACTTTTATGCATGCTTAATTAGGAATTAAAAATTACAGTTTTCTTGTGAGTAGGAACTAAAACTTAAAAAAGAGACAAGTATAAGGAGCAAATGAATACTTATTTTAATTAAGTATACCTTGAACATGGATGTGATGGGGCTTCCTGCTGGAATCTTGGTCCTGTACTTGTGAGAGCCAAGAAGAAAAACTGGAATGGAGAGAAGTATTGATGCAGTTGAGACCACTAAACCCCACTTCCATCCCTTGTTGTCTTCAATCCATACCACAAAAGTTACTGCAATTAATGCTCCACAAGACAGGCTGAAAACAAAGTAATTGAAAAATGAAGATCTCTGCTTCCTTCCCTCTGGAGTGTTCTCATCAAACTGCTCAGCTCCATGAGGAGGAAGAGAACCTTTTATACCTCCAACGCCCAGAGCCACTAGATAGAGGCCTGCAAACAGCATAACTGCGTCCCCACCATGGATTTTATCGCATGGACTGTCGGTGTTTCCAATTACGCAGTTTGGTGGTTTCAGTGATGGCTTGTGAGCTTGTATTGTGAGCATTAATAAACCCTGATGTTTCCATCAAGTAGTTTCACGTTTAAAATATATATCTGTAATTATAATCTTGATAACTGCAGCAGGAAAATGCCTCTATTTGATCTTCAATTATTTGTGAAAAGTTAGCATATTTGATCTATTCATGGCATGCTTATTCTTTGGTGAAGTTGCTATTTTGACGTTTGATAAATCATTCATATGATATGATGAAACTATTTTGAAAATTGGTTCAATTTGAGGTTCATTTGTTTTACTGTTTTATACTGAGGAATAGTGGTATGCTAACTCAAAGAACCTGGGTTAATTATGTCATGGTTAAGCATGATTGAACCTTGCTTCCAGTTTTGTGACCGGCATCTAATCGCAATAAATAATGATCATGCTTCTTTTGTCTTTCTTTCTCTTCTGTTATTTTAATTTTTGAGTTGGTTGAGGATGGAAAAAGGGCCCCATCATGTGGGGATACTTGTACTGTAGTACATAAGTGAAAGTCTATCAAAATCTTGACCATGTGGTTTGTCTCATGACCGTAATCAATATTATCATTGATTACCGTGGAGATTCCTCTCTTCTTGGGTAATTATCTACCTAGAAGTACAATCTATAGGTGGTAAAAGGTTTTTCACCCTAAATTTAGCTTCTCTTTTTCTTTTTTCACTTTTTATTATTGACACGTGAGTGTTAATTCAAACACTTATTCCGAATAATTTGGAAGTTTTGAAGCTTTTTTCCTGCAAAGCTAGTGTACTAACTTTGACACTAAAAGGGAAAGATAGAAGCTTAATTATGATGGTAACTTACCATGAATTCTATCACAGCACTTATGAGATAGATGGAGTAAGTGGTGATAAACGCATCAGCTAGAAATCCACCAAGAATGGCAAGGAGGAAGGCTGTTCCCATGAAGTCAGTGACAATGTTGGCAGAGGTGGATGGTGAAAAGTGCATAAACTTGGACAGATATAAAACAAGGTTGCTTGCATTGGCAAGAAATGCTAGGTTCTCCAATACCTCCGCGGCTGTGGTTAATTTGCCATGTGGGAAAAATTAGGAAACATGTTATGCATGCATACCAAAAACAATATAGCAATTTTGTGAAAGAGAAAAAAATATAGTTAAAAGAATTATATATATGTAGCTAAAAGATTTATTGGTTTCCAATTACGTACCTATATATCATAACATTGTGACCAACAACTCAAGAGAAACAAGAAAAGTGTGGTCAGACAGTACTTACCCAAAACAAAGGAAGCAGCAAGCATGCCACCATGATGTCCTTTTATGGCTGGCTTGTTCCTCCAATCTACGTACCCTTCCCATACCTGCACCTGTGCTTCTTCCTATAACAGTTTTCTCAGTGATGTTAAAACCAACTAATGAAAGTAGAGCTATACTAATTTAAAACTAAGATAAAGAATAGTGGAAATATGAAGTAAAGTTTTATACCATGTCTAAGTTTTGTTATATTCTATATTTATCCTATTCTTCAATATGGTTATGTAGGAGGGATTTGGGATGCTGCAGGTGGCAGAATACTTGATCAAGAACACTTTGTATAATGTGGGAAGAGGTGAACATAATCGCATTTATAGCGGGAGAAATGTAATTTCTGGTAGAAAAGGAAAGGTCTAGAAAATATGAAAGCAACCATTCATTCTCCTGATTCCTTTCACCTTGCATTAATGTTGATGTTGACGGTTTCTACCGTTACCTCTGTCCTTCTTCGTTTCCTTTCATTTCTATGCTGGGAAAGAAGGCTTCTCTTTAAAAGTAGTAAAACCAAATATATATGTCTGATTAAAAGTAGTAAATTAATAACCAACCTTTCCACTAATATTGTTTTGTATGTCTTGGATACGTAATAGTATTAAATACTCGGGGGGAGAGTTTGTCACTCAAGACTGGAACAGGATTAGGATACTTGTGGTTTATAAAAAAAAAAAATAAAAAAAAATATTGTTTTGAATGTTCTCATTTCATCTATGTTTCCTGTCTAATTAATTAGTTAATGGCTTATTGAAAAGATAAGGTTACAACATAAATGGAAATGCTAATGATGGCAATCAATCCAACTCGATTAAAAAATTGAAACCGGAGGTGTTGGTAATTGCATGAACAAACCATGCAGAGTGTGTTGAAACTGTCATCATATATTTTTAGCTTGGTATGGACAATAGGGCTTCGCAAGCTGAGACAAAATTTAGATTAACAAGTGGACAACACTATTGACAAAAGGTCATAGTTGCATGATGGTGAGCGTGAAGGTAAAGTTAGGGAGAAGCTTTCCAAAAGCATGTCCCACCCCACCCCCTCATACTCCTAGAAGCACCCATGATTCGTCCACATAGTGATTATTAGTCCACCGTGTTTTTATGCTAATCTCAGGTCTATTAACGCTGACCGTCCGATAAAGATCAGACTTTAACTCATATATCAGATATGAATCGTCTGATTTTCATTTAACGGTCCAGATTTATGACTGTGTGAATGCAACAAATCCAATTTCCTGTATATCTCTTAAACCATTTTATGTTCAACCCTTCTGGCCAATAGAAATAAAAAAGAAAAAAGGAGACCATTTTTGAAATACAATCTTGAAAACGCTCATTGTTTGAATTTGATGGTGACTATTATATGTAGCTAAACAGACCAGGCCAATGGAGGCTTCTGCAGGTCATGTGAATTTTGTCTCGTTTCAATTCCTTAAGAGAGATGTCAAGTTGAATGGGACTTACGTGTGGATCTTCTCTACAGGGTCGTCATTAGAATTAGAACAGTAATATTAATTAAAAACAAATTCTATCGTATGGTATTCTTGATGGTTAGAGTTTTATGGGTCAACCAATAGGGCCTTCTCTCCTTGATCCTAAAAATATGTGGATGTAGGTCGGCAAAGTAATGTAGATGGCTGTTCAATCTATACCATCCCCAACTTGTGTGGCTAGGATCCCTCAACAATGGGTCTACCTAGCTCGTGCTATCATTTAACCTAACTCCATTTATTGGTACTATGTAACAGTTCCTCCTCCATGCTTAGTTTGTTTGAATAAGTCCCTATAAATAAAAGTTTGAAAACACTTATTATTATTACTGAGTGTAATTAGTCATCTAGAGTTTGAATATATGCAATTAAGTTAAATATTTAGAAATTTATGTTTTACAATAATTTAATTCAATTCGAACAGAATTGTTTCTCGTAAAAGATACTTGTGTTTTATATATATCGATTTTTTTTTTTATAAAAACTTATTTGTTGGAAAAGACAAAATTACACTTCAAAAAAATAATTTTTGACTATCAAATGAGAAATATTCTTGATGAAAATAAAAAAAAAACTTGTTTGATACTTTTTATTTTTTCTCTTTAAATGACGCAGTATTACTTATTATATATACACTACTTCTCTCTCTTATATCATTTTTTCTCTTTAGGTGTCAACCATTTAATACTTCTTTTATTTTTTTTCTATTTAAATCAGTTTATATCACTTATTATATACATATACATCTCTGTTCAATCATTTTCTCTTTTATATATCAATTAGCATTGAGATATCTACTGATTTTTTCCCTAAAAGTTATAGATAGTCTACAAACATTAGTCTTTTGACCCAAAAAAATAAGTGGTTTTGTGGGTGAAAAATATAAGAACAAGGTAGCAGGTGAATAGCTTGTAACTGTTATTGTTTTTACTTTTTGCATAGTAGTGGATGTTGTACTATACCATTTATCAGTCTATCCAAGTCAGTGACTCAACTTAGTTAATCTAGTGGATAACTTAGTACTAAGAGATCAGATTAAAAAAACGAGTTGTTTGTGAATTAGAATTAAATGAATAAATTTTATCTAGAATTTTCGTCCGTAGTAACATATCTGTCATTAATTATCTCTCAAAAAAAAATATGTCACTAATTTGATTGAACAATAATAATATCTAAAATCAAAACAGAGTTTTTAATTGGGAGAGCATTAAATTAATCAGTGTCAATATTTTTGTGTCAGGAAATACGATTATACGAACCAATCGTTGGTTGTATAAGGTTGCCCCTCTGATAGGAAGTGTGACAAATTGAGAGGTGAGACCCCACCTTATTTAAACATCAGCATGAGGGTATGCTGCCATCTCCTTTCATGCCTGTGGGGACTAATTGTGTTATTTCGCTTACTTTGCACTTTTTTAAGTTGAAAGTTGTGACCCTGGATAAAACTTGGCTAGATATATATAATAGATCAAGTCCACGTTGGCATCTTCATATTTGTCTCCAACTTGCCATTTGTGTGTTTTGGGGTAACAAAAGTTTCGGATGATGATTAACTAGCATTACAGAAGGAATGTTGCAATTTGCTAGCCAATTAATAGTGGAAATTATTGGCCCATGATAATCGTTGCCTTTATATTATATCGTTGTGCAAAACAGGAAAAATATGTTGTCCACACAACACAAAGCAAGCTATTTTTCTTTTCTTCTTTTTTTCTATCTTTTTTGTGTTGATTGTAAGAGAAACATACAATGTTTAGCTAGGTCATGGAGTCAAGTTGAGAAAGGGATTAAAATTATTATTTTAGGAGTTATCAAAATGGTGTAGAATGGAAGAATGCATATAAAGAGTAGGGAGAGTGAGTAGGAAAAATCTTCATTTTTACTTTATTTCTTGTTGGGTAATCAACGCTCTTATAAATAAAATTATTCGTCCCACAAAGGATTATAAGGACACAAAAGATTACACTATAGGAAAAATGATAACAAGCATAAGAATTTAATGTGATTCGGTATCTCTTGCCTACATTCACGAAACCGACTCAAAAAGTATTTTACTATCACAAAAATGATTACAAGATTATAACTCATCCCAAATAGTCTATCACTCTACAAACCTCAGTACCTCTCACTTAATGACTTTATTTCACAATCTCTCTTCTCACACACTCTTTCTTCATGTGTTGTATTTCTCCACTAATTCTTTTCTCTATATATAATGAAAATTGCTATTAACTATAATAAATAAGCTCTCCTAGAAGTTGAAACAAAAACAACTTCAAATGCATCCATTCAACTAATGTTTATCTAGTAAAATGTAATCTTTCACTTTGCATTTAAGTCACCTAAATCTTAGTGATAAAAATCAAATTCTCAATATACATGTACCTTATCTTTTGACTTGAACTCTACAATTTTTCTCGTACATTAAAATTTAGACAAAATAATTCTGTTTTCATTTTCACTGAAAAATGGTAATGAAAATGTGTTTGGTTGGATTTCTATTTTCACTTTCAGTGAAAATATTTTCTCAGACGAATCAAAAACTGAAAACAATAAAATTTCATTTTTAATATTTTCAGTTGAAACCAGGAACCTCATTTTAGGTAAAATGAAAACATGGTGGTAAGGAATGTAATTTTAAGCAAATCTAAAAATACATTTTCTTTTAAAAACGCATTTTTAATGTTTTTATTTCTTGAAAATAAAAAATAAGAAGTCAAACCAAACATATTTTCAAAATTCTAATCTTTTAAAATGAAAACAATTTTTAAAAAATAAAAAATAAAAAATAAAAATATAAAATAAAAATACAAATCAAACACACCTAACTCTTTAAACTTTAACGTATTCAGTCTTAAAAAATTGTGCATTCATTGCAGCAATGTGTGATGGAGTGCGATGGAGGGAGTTATAAAGTAGGAAAGAGGGACGTGGATGAGGTTTATGAGTTGCTAGTTTGGTCCAGATGGAGGACCATATTATATACATGCTGCGATGGTTCTTTTTCCGGGTTTTGATTTCAATTTTCAACAGTCTTTTCAGATATGTCTTGGAGAGAGTTGTGGTCCATTGAAAGAGCTGTCCTTGGAAGTTTTAAACACGTTGGGTGACAATAATTTGGGGGGGAAATGGTCTTCTTCTAACTCGTTGAACATTCAAGCAATGAACCATGCTTTGCTAGTAAAAAAAAGAGAAGAAAAGAAAAGAACAAAACACCATGCATTTTCGCTTTTTATTATAAATTTGTGCTTTTAACCTGTCCAGTCGAATTTATTAGAGTTGGCATAATAATGGAGAGTTTTTTTTTTTTTAGCAATGGAGAGTTTGAATAACATTACTGAATCAGCATTTTCTTCAGCTTCGAGCTGCTTCATCTTCTTTCCTTCCTTTTTTGGTAATTTCGTATCGAGTAGGAAGTTCCTATTCACAACATACACGGGCCTAATGCCCTTTTTGTACCGTGTTTTTGCATCTACCAAATTGAAACGTGGATTGGATTCTGAACGTGCATCTTGAATTTTTCATCGTGGTAGAGGCACTAGAACAACCACCACCGCACTCTTCTCCTTCAACCATTTTTTAGATACATAAATTATATTGTAATTGTTATATTATTACCTATAAATTGAAGTATAAATAAATTCACTTTAAAAGTATTTTATTTGATTTTAAAGTGGCATTCCATGTTGAAATTGAAGTTTTTAGGAGCATCTATTTAATTATTTTTTTAATAGACAAATATTAGTGATTAATTTGTTGGTCTTTATTATCACATCTTACATAAATGGCATAGTTGAAATTGGAATGTGTGTTACATTTTTCAAGATATATGTCATTAATGAGTAGTGACTGAAATAGCATCCAAAACAGCAGTGGTTATAAGGATAAGTGGATCGTTTGTTAATGGTCACAACAACAAAGTATGGGATGGCTATATCTAGATAAATTAGGGTCTAATGCAAACTTTCTATAAAAAAAAATAATGAATTAAAATATATTTACTTTTATCTTTTGAAAAATGTAAATTGTTATGTCTAATTAGACCTTTTTCTATCATTGAATCTCTAAATTTTGTATCAATAGTTTTTTATTTTCTTGGATCATAAATAATTTTAGAAATTTTACTAGGAATATTACTATGTTCATTATTTTCTTCTAATAAAATATTTGCTTGGAAATCCTTTTGTTGTTTATTGAAATTAAGACTATTACTATTTTCAATGTTATCTATTAGTAATTATTCTATATTTTTTCATCAATTATACTTATTCTTATATTTTTTATGAATAATAACAAATTTATCAAGAGTAATATGTTGAGATTTAATTAAATTTTTAATTTTTTAATTTTTTTAATTTTTTAAAACGAGATTCATATTTTTTATTTGACATTTTATATTATAACAATTCTAAAAGTGTAAGAAGAAAATAAACTGAAAAGACAACAATAGAATTTACAAGTAGAAATGTTAGAAAGTAAATATTTTCTACTGATATAAGTTATAATTGACTTCAAGACTTAGAAAAACAAGGAAAAGAAGAGAAAAAAGATTAATAATAAAATAGCGAAGAAAATAATCTGAAAATATTAATTTTATAATATATATATATATATATATAGAAATGAAAAAAAAATTGTTTAGATATAATATTAGAAATACCTAATCATCAAAATGATTTTTCTTTCCATTAAAATCTTATTATTAATCATAAATTAATATTGTTATTAAAACTTTACCATTAAAAATTATTGTTTTCAATATATCATTAAAAAAGGTAATTTGAAAAGTTCTATGATCAATAGTCACGTCAATATTAGAATTTGAAAAATTAATAATTATATCTCATTACTATTGAATATTTTCAATTTAGTGATAATTTATCCATAATTGTGACTGGAAGATTTTGTATCCTTTAAATAACTTTCAATATTATCATAAAAAAAAATCTACACTGTTAATAACTTTTTAATTTGTGGGCGTAAGACACAGATCTAATTAATCTTTACCGTCAACACGCCACTGCAGTAGGTACGTATGTTTCCTAACAAACTAGGCAATTCAACATTGGCTAGCTTCAGCTAGAAAGTCCAAGGAGCTTGAACTTGAACAATCAAGGGGAAAAGTGTCATTTCTAGTCGAACTTTCTGCATGTCTTATGTGGACCACTCACATGACATGTACTGTTATATTTTACATCATTCTAAAATAAAATTTAATTAATAGAATTTGACTATGTTCTGATTGTTTCCAAAATATGTTTTATTGAAAAAAGTTAAAATGAATTTGTTACATTTTTACTATTTTTTTATTTTTACATTTTAAAATGACTAAATTTTATTTCAGCAACTTAGATAAAAGATAGGTCGATTAATTTGTGTGATTATAAAAATAATATTATTTACATTTTTTTAATTAAAAAAAAAAGACAACCATAAAATAAAAAGATATAATGTAAAAATAGTGCAAAAAAAATCACCTTGGACTTTACTTTATCTGATACATATTCGCAAATATTTGCTTTGTTGATGAGATAAGAATTGTGAAAAATAATTTGTGATAAATTTTAAGTGCCTTTTTGAAAGATTTAGTTTACAAGTGAAGTTAATATATTTATGAAAAATTTTGGTCTGTCTGGACCTAATATAAGTCAGACTATAGGCTCCCATCAAGTAATTTAATCTATTTTTATCCTTAATAATAGTAATTAATTTTTCTAATATAAATATTAGTTATTGTAAGAGTTAATGAATAATTGGTACCATTAACATTGTGACTCAAAAATTAATTTATTAACTTTTCAATGATAGATAAATAGTAAATAGTTGTAGAATTTCAAGTTTCAAGGCAAAAGATAAGGTGCATGCATATTGAGAATTTGATTTTTTTTATCACTAAGCCTTAGGTAGTTTAAATGTAAAGTGAAAGATTACATTTTACTATATCAAGATTATTTGAATGCATTGGAAGTTATTTTTGTTTCAACTTTCAAGAGAACTTATTTACTATAGTTTGTGGCAATCTTCCTTATAAATAGAGAATAGAATTAGTAGAGAAACAATACATGAAGAGAGAGTGTTGTTCGCTTATCGGCAAGTGTACCGATTCGCATAAGTAGTATATAAAACAGTAAAACTGAATATCGTATCCACAGTGAATTTATTTCACCTAGACCATGTATATTCAGTATGTAAACACTTATAAGGTTTGAAATAAAGCAAATGTTGAGTTCTGTACTATAAACTCTATTTGAACAAAAACAGAATATTTAAAGTTATAAAAAAATGACAACTATCAAGTTAAAAGCGTTGGGGAGTGTCCTACTGAATTTCTCTTGCTGTATAAAATGTGTTTTTCTCTATTTAACGTTATCCTAGTGTTCTTACACTGAGAAATTACTCAAATCATGATTCCTCACATGAATGAGCCTAAATTTTTTTAGCCTCTGTTCTTGATTCCTCAACAAATTTGTTTTAAAAGAGTTGCACTAGGCCTACAGTGTAAAATGGACTAGATCACTGCACTTCATTCCTAGACATATAGATTTCTAGCTTGCTCTATCAAGTTCTAAGGTTTTAAAGCATTTCCCAATACTAAAAAGCCTAACTACACATACAAATGAGTGATCAAACCACAAGCATGTAAAATAAGTACGGATAGAAGCAATGAATACAAACAAATAACATTAAATAGATAGTAAGAGTATTACATCAAGAGGTTTAGTAGTAACTCTCCAACAAAGAGGCTTAGTCTTCCATTAGAAGCAAAGCTTCAAAAATACAAGAAATAAACTATTTTTGTTTGTGAAAGAAATTGGAAGAAGATGATGGAGAATGTCATCTCTAGCCTCTAAACCTTAAATCTCTCTATTTTTCCTAAAGCTAGGCTCTCTTTGCTGCTCAAAACTCGTTCTCAACCGATTCTCTTTGGCTCTCCCTTGAAATTCTGCCAACTTCAGTATTTTAAAGGCTCTTAGACTCTTCAACTTCTGAAGACTCGCTTAGCGAGCATGTCTCGCTAAGTAAGAGTAAGTGAAAATTCGCTAAGCGAACATGGGCGCGCTAAGCACAAGAAGAGACAACGTCCTCGCTGGACAAACTGGCTGCGCACTGGACGTGCAGATCTCTGACTTATCCTCTTCTAGGGTTTTCTATCCGCTAAGTGAGTTGGATGCCTCGCTAAGCAGATGCATCTCGCTTAGCCAATTTGTCTCGCTAAGCGAGTCATCAACAACTTTAACCTTTTCTTATTTGGCCTGAAACTGAGTTGGATTCACATTAGGTCACAAAATTGAACTTTCTACTCTATGAAATCACCCAATAAAGAAAATATGTACAATTTTTACAAAAAGAACTAGAAATTGGAGGCACATTGCTATTTCCTTGCAAATTTTTAATGTCAAACTAACTTATGAATAGCAGCTAACAAGTGTGTGAGAAGAGAAATTGTGAATCAAAGTCACTTGTTGAGAGAGAAATGTTTTTGTGTGAGAGTATTATTATTTCTTGTAACCACTGAGTGGGGTACTCGGATTTGTAGAGTGATACACTATTTGGGGTGAGTTACAATCTTGTAATCATTTTTGTGATGGTAACATATTTTTTGAGATGGCTTCGTGGACGTAGGCAATAGGTGTCGAACCACATTAAATTATTGTGTTTGTTATTAATTTTCTACGATGTAATCTTTGTTGTGTTCTCATGATCATTTGTGAGAACATTGATTACCTAGCAGTAGTATCGGAGCTATGGTCGGGAGCACACAAAGGTTCGAGATGGGGGAGAAGACATCATGAGAGTTAAAATATGTTGGTTCAAAGTGGGGATGCAAGGTGTACAAAGGGAGACACTTGGTGTTGCAATAATAGAAAAATAAATGTAACGTTTGCTATTTGGATGGACAAGCCTTCAAGAGGAACCATGAAAGCAAAGTGAAGAAGAAAGTGAAGTTTCCTAACGTTATAAAAGTATTGGGAGTTACTTCCGTTGGATGGGAAGTTTGTTCACTTTCAAATTGATTGAATGATATTTCTCTTTTGGCTTGAGAGGGAGAATTGTAGAATTTCAAGCCGAAAGATAAGGTGCATACACATTAGGAATTGATATTTTTTACCACTAAGGTTTAGGTAGTTTAAATGCAAAGTGAAAAATTACATTTTACTAGATGAAGATTATTTGAATTGATGCATTGAAAGTTGTTTTTGTTTCAACTTTCAGGAGAACTTATTTACTATAGTTGGTGACAATCTTCACTATAAATAGAAAAGAGAATTAGTGGAAAAACAACATATGAAGAGAGAGTGTGTGAGAAGATAAATTATTAAACAAAATCACTTTATTGAGAGAAAAATGTCTTTGTGTGAGAATGTTATCATTTCTTGTAACCATTGAGTGGGGTACTCGGGTTTGTCGAGTGATACACTATTTAGGGTGGGTTACAATCTTTCTTACGGTGTAATCTTTGTTGTGACTATTATTTTATAACGTAATTGGCCTATTGACTCAGTTGATTAGAGCGCCGTGTTAATAATACGAAAGTCACAGGTTCAATTATTGCATGGATATCAATAGTGGGCTTACGGATTATCAATCCGTATTGAACTTACCAATTTATAATTTGTATCAGCTTTACAAAAGGGCAGTATTAGAATTGCCCATCTTGTGCTAGGTGTAACAGTAATTTGCTGGGTGTGCAAAGCAATGCCCAAATGTGATTGTTACTTCCTGCACCTCCAAGTTGTTTTCTGCATCCTTTCTAGAATATCTTTTTACCTTTCAGTCATTTTGGAAGCCAAAAATAAATGCATTCCAATATGTAATTTTACATTTCGGATTTATCATTCCATAAGGCATAAAGGAGGTGCAGAAAGCAATAGCCTCAAAATGTAGATCTAAGTTCAGACCATGAGTCAACATAAGACCTTTTTAATCTTTCCGAAAGCAGCCCAATATGATTTCTCTCCCTTCATCTTGTTCGGAGAGTTCTTCGTTGACTAAGTAAAACTACAGTGTATTAAAACAATATTTTAGTCTTGATTTGATAAGTATATTAATATGGTGTGATATGATTGATAAATAATTTTATTTTTTAAACATATAGTTATGAGTTCGATTTTTGATTCATATATATGAAAAATTATTTATTGAAAGATATCAAACTTTAAAATAAACCTCAATAAGAAATAATCTTTGGCTTTCCACCTAAAGATACATTGATTAAAAAAAAATTATTATTTTGGGAGATTTAGGGTTAAGTATTATAATATGAAATTGAAGTGAGATGGTGGATCCATGGCCTGTGAAGGTGGCCCAATGAGGCGTGTAGAAGTGGAGACTATAGTGCAGGAAGCAGGAATGGACCAGAGCAGGTGAGATATAAAAAAAAAAAGTCAGAGTAGAAGACGAAAAATATTATAACTTGAGATAGCCCACAGATGTTTCATACGTGTTCCATACGTGTTCACTTCTCTCTGCCTCCAAATTCATGTTTATTAAAACAAATCTTTCTTTTTCCACCAAAAAATAAAATATTTCTTTTTAAGTTTTTGTCCGTTTCCTCTTGCCTAAGAAAGCGACTGATTATACATAAAACTCGTTTGTTCTTTTAGCTTCGTTGTTATCTGTATTGCGATCGAATCCAATGGCTCTCTTCCAGCTCTCAGATAAGAGAAACCATTGATCATACCATTGCTATCACTTAAACGTATATTAACATCAATTTAATTTATCTGGCATAGCAACTTTTTGTTTGATTCATGTATTATAATTAATTTAGTGAATTTAATTTTTTTTCTATAATGTTAGTATAAATTTTTTTACATTATCAACTAATTAAATATAATTCTTTAAGTACTTATAAGAGTTAACAATTTTATTGCTTAACAATTTACTAAAGGATGAAAACATGAAAAACACTTGAATTACACGTGCTAATCGTCAGGTACCCACGTCGTAATCAGGAGTGTTAATAATATTAGTTTATCGCATTTTTATATATTTAATTTTTGTTATCTTTACAGGATTTAATAGTTAATGTCTAACCAAAAATAAATATTTAGATTAAAAAGTAGAACAGGAATACAAAATTTTAAATAAAAAACAAAAAAATTCTTTTAATAGATATTTAGTTTTTTTAAAAAATCAAATTTAAAAATAAAATTCCATCTAAAGTCTAATCATTGTCTTAATGAGAAATTTAAAGAATTGATACAATCATATAAAAGATGTATATGGGTATGAGTATTATATATCTAGTAAGAGAATTCGTGTTTAATTTTGATTGTGTATAAATTTTTTTTGAATCAATATCACATAAAATTAATCTTTAATTCAATATTTTTAATCCAATATTTGAAGAAACTTGTAGTCTCTCGCCTTAAAAAAAAAAAAAAGTATTTATGCTAACCAATGTGAATTGAAATTTGGCAGCAAAAATCCGATGAAATTTATTGTTTTGAAGGTTTCCCACAGTCCACAGAAACTCACGTGGTCTGATCTAGCCATTGAGAGAAGAGAAAAATATCAGAAGCAACGTTGGTATGAAAAACCAAGTAAACCATAAACATGGTACTACACAGTGAGTCAATGAAAGGGCATCATAGTAAGTGGACACTCCCTTCCCATCTAAGCTTCTTATTATAAACCCAAGGCAGAGTCTCCTCTTTCTCCGAACTCCAAAACACAAACAAAAACTCCCGTTTTCTCTCTCTGTTTTTCCATGGCCATCTGATCAAACTTTTCTTGATTCTCTCTCTCAGTTTTTGCTATTCTGAGTGATGGGTATGCCCTGCCGCTGTTCCCACACCTCCCACATCACTGAAATCATCATCACCAGCTTCTTCCGCCACAAGTCTTAAATTACAACAATTTCCCTCAATTATTCATCAACCAACCACCTTAATAGCCTTTTCCAATGGTTCCTTAAAGATCCAACTTGGTCGGAGTAAACATGGCGGCTAGTGGAAGTTCCTTTTCCAACATCACTAGCTTCCTTCGCAACCAACAACCCTCTTCCCAACCTCTCGATTCTTCTCTCTTCCTCTCTGCTCCTTCAATTTTTGTTTCAGGTTCGAGATCCATGGTGAGTTTTGAAGCAGAAGGAGGGAAGGGGTGTAACGGCTCCTTCTTCCGCGCGTTTGACATGGACGACAATGGGGACGAGTGCATGGATGAGTACTTTCATAAACCCGAGAAGAAGCGTCGTCTCTCCATGAACCAGGTTCAGTTTCTGGAGAAGAGTTTCGAGGAGGAGAACAAGCTTGAACCGGAGAGAAAGACCAAGCTTGCCAAAGACCTTGGTTTGCGGCCACGGCAAGTTGCTATTTGGTTCCAGAACCGTCGAGCTCGCTGGAAGACCAAGACGCTGGAGAAGGATTACGAGGCTCTGCATGCAAGTTTTGAGAATCTTAAGTCCAACTATGACAGCCTCCTCAAGGAGAAAGACAACTTAAAAGCTGAGGTAATTAAAGAACAAAATTTAGATACAGTTTTTTTGAGTTCTTTTAAGTCCTTCTTTTGTTAGAATTGGAGTTTCATCTATTTTTTCTTTGTCGGACTCGAATCCGATCCCTCATGGCTGTTGTCTTATGACAATTATCATAGGATATGCAATTTCATCTTTGATATCATAACTTATCAGAATTGGAGTTTCACCTTAATGATATAGCCTATACATTAATGTAAATTTTGTACATAAGTTACTGTTGAATTTCATGTCTATATTAATATTTTAATACAAATTTGATCACTTTCTTTTTTTGGATGACATGTTATAATTTGTGTGATGTTTTTGAATGAATTAGGTGGCGAGCCTCAATGAGAAGGTGCTTGCAAGAGGGAAACAAGAGGGGCACATGAAGCAGCAGGCTGAAAGTGAAGAAGAAACAAAAAGATTATTGCATTTGCAGGAACAGGAACCACCCCAGAGGCTTTTACTGGAATCAGTTTCGGAGGGAGAAGGATCCAAAGTCTCTTCTGTTGTCGGGGGTTGTAAACAGGAAGATATCAGTTCAGCCAGGAGTGATATTTTGGATTCAGATAGTCCACATTACACCGATGGAGTTAACTCCGCACTGCTAGAGCATGGTGATTCTTCTTATGTGTTTGAGCATGATCAATCGGATATGTCACAAGATGAAGAAGATAACCTCAGCAAAAGTCTCTACCCTTCGTACCTCTTTCCCAAACTTGAAGAAGATGTGGATTACTCCGACCCGCCTGAAAGTTCTTGTAATTTTGGATTTTCTGAGGAAGATCACGCCCTTTGGACCTGGGCATACTAAGTTTTCTTCCATGTTCATGTGTGTGTTTGTGTCATATGTTTTTTTAGTAATTAGTATTTAGTATTTGCACTTTTTGTCCAGGCTTCAAAAATGGCTATAGCTTTAGCTTTATCAGGAAAGAAATGTTTGTTTTCTTTTTGCCTCATTTTGTTAGTACTTGTAATCAAACTGTTGGTTCCAATGTAATTAAATAATGTCTTCTCGTTGAGAATGTAACTATGGATTTCATTTAATTTCACTAAGAAATTCAAATAAGAAACTTGATGAAATGGGGAAAAAAAAATGGAAGCCAATTGCTTGGTAGAGTGGAAAAGATTGAGGCCTATAGTATTTATACTATTTAAGATGACTATGATTCATTGATTCTTCTTCACTTGGGTTCTGGACTTCTGGGTCCATGTTGTTTTGATTGGTAAGCAACCCTGCATGACGAAGTTGACTTGCTTGCACCTTTGCAATACTTTCCTAGTTGAGAGCATTTAAGTTTTGTGACAGAAGGGGTGTCACTTTCACTATGAATTGGACAAAAATGGCCACTCTCCATTGGATGAGGATCACCGACTTCTCTTCTCATTTATGTGCTTGATTCCTGAAATTTTTTTCCCATGAGTGATGATATCAAGAATATTTGTGAGAACCTTAGCATTTTAGAACATTTCTTTTAGCCAAAAGGATATGTTTTTCTTTTCATTTTAGAACATTTTTAGTTGAGAACATTTCTTTTATAAGGTTATGCCTTTTGTGGAGAATTTTGTCCGTAGTCGGAGGAATTAATAATTCATATGTTATTTCATCTTTAACATTTTTTTCTTTCCTCGTTAGCTTATGAAAATAATCATATCTGTTGAAACGAGAGTAAATTATTACACCAAGTCACCAACTCCTTTTGTGATTTGAAAGTTTTATAATATAAATGTTTTTATTATTGTTTTCGAAATTTAAAATTCAGTGTTTATTTAATTTTTTTCAAGACACTATATGAAGTGGCTGTATATTAATATATTCTTGAAGATATGTGGTTGATCGAGGTGATAATCTCTCTTAGTTCTTTTCATGATTAATCTTATCTAAAGTAATATGTAGATGATTATTTATGCAATGTTTAGCAGAAAGATTCTAATTTTCCATTCGACAAGTGAAATGCTAAAACAAATAAACGAAAAAAGTAAAATATTATAATCTCGATGGAAATAATGAATATCAGTCACATGTTTAAACTTAATATTTTAAGGAATAACAAGACCTTTGTGATTATCAACGAAAGTTATAAGCAAGGGAGCGACAAAAAGGAAAAATTAGCGTAAGGAAAATGATGTTTAAAATAAGATCTGAAGGATAATGAGAAAGTTAATACTATCTTAATCTTTCGTCTCTTTTACTGTTTCTTATCAATTGTGATGTTTCTCATTTTTTTTTGCGAGTAACGTTAGTTACATGACTTTAGTTCGTAATACTTGGTGGTTTTTTTTAGACTCAAATACTTGGTTAATAAATATTGAAATGCTAAAAAAATCCCTGTTAAAATTACGGGTCTAATGATGATGATGATGATATTAAATATGATTATTTTGAATACTAACCCAGGTTAGAGAATAGCACGTTATTTGTAGCGGCGTAATTGATATTGGTGGCTGAGAATGCTTGCAATAAGGGTCAACCAGTGGCGTTAATTATCAATTTAATTGATATTTGGAAGGAAGTTGCGTGAGGAAAGGTCCATTCACAAGATGCCACACGCCCTGCCTCCTCAAAACGCAAAGCGTCTTTTCTTTTTTTAATTATCACTGCACAGTATTTTCTACATGAATAATCTTTCACACAAAACTTTACTGATCACTTTTTAATAGAATTTCTTAATTTGATTATTTTTTCCACTAAATTTGAATTTAAAACTAAATATTTCAATTTTATTCAAACTAAATACAAATATGTAATAAATAAAATTAATTTTTAAATGATATGATTTATATTTAAATATTTTTAATATAAAATTCAATTGGAAATAAAATTTAATATAAATATTATAATCTAATGTAAAAATTATTTTAAATTCTAGACTTATAATTAAATCTAAATTTTTTTATATAAAAATGAATTTTTAAAATTTTCTCTAAAATAACTATAAACTCATAATCAATTGTATAAGATGAAATCAAATAGATTAAAATTGTGTTTATAAGGTATGAAAAAAGAAGTAATACACAAAAATATTTATACTTTATTACGTGAGATTCATAATTTTTATATTTTATTTTAATTTTTTTAAAAAATATTTTATTTTTTTCTTTTTTATTTCTGTGCTCTAAACCAAACATATTAAAGTGGATGTAATATACGTTTCCTACCAACCAACCAGGTCAACCCCACCAAACACCATATTGTGATCACGTGTACGGCCGTGATGATACCGCGTGTCATATTTTTTTTCGTTGGTCAAACAAAAAAAGGCAAAATCAAGAGGTGCAAGCAAGATTAAGAGCAGCCACACCAAATGCCTTCACAAACTCCGCAGTGGAATCTACACATCGTGCTGGGTCCCACCTGACGTTGACCTCTCCCGCAACGTGGCTTTTAATCTGTGATCATATTAAACTCAGAAAATAATTTATTATTTGTAAATAATAATTTACACATACCCAAAAGATAAACATGATTAATACTCTAAATAGTACTAGTAAATATTAGTAGTACAATGTATGTAGACTTAAATATAAAAATGTTTATTAATACAAAGGTAAAGTGTGCGAATTTAATACATTTTTACAAGTACTAAAATTCGTCTGACTGTAGCTTGTTTTTGAAATGATAACCAATATTTTTTTTAGAGATCACATATATTCTTGTAAGAAGACCATTTTGTTCAAACAGAAGGATTTATTATAGACAATAAATTTATCACCGAATAACTAATATAACTATATAGATAATTACATACTAATTGATGAAAATGGTGGTTATGATTTTGTTTTGGGTAAGGTCGTACATATATTTTTTGGTACAATGAGTAAATATGTTCATTTATTTTATATAACAAGATCTCGAACTAAAAATTATAAATTTCATTTGCAGATATTTTTTAAATAGCTTAGATTTATAAAAACGAATGGATAGATAATGGATACACGAATTTATACAGGGAAGAATGGAATCATAACGTTTACCGAAAAAGAAATGAAGGAATAAAAAACACATGACAAGACGGAGGGCCAGGAGCAACATATCTGGCATTGATTTATGGTGCAATTTTTTTGTTTCAGTTTATAGAATAATAATAATAATAATAAAGGAAAAGAAATATAAGATGATTGATTATTGAAAGAGATAGCTAAGCTTGAAATGTGATGAGTGTGGGTCAGGATTCAGGATTCAGGGATACAACACGATCAGTTACAGTTCATAGTTTCAATCCAATCATTCAAAAATTTTAAACTAGCAATTTCCATTACCAAGGGACAAGTAATTGAAACTTGAAAGTAACTAGTTAAGAGACAAAGGAAGAGAGTGACATGGGGCACAGGGAAAGAATTAGAAAGCTGTCATATGCAGTAATTAAAGAGATAGTGGTACAAAACAAATATGGATGAACATAAGAGGTTGTGGATGCTTTGAGGTGTAGGTGTTTTTAATTTTTAATTTCAAAAAAAATTCAATCAAATTTTAAAGTATTTTAATTTAAATTAGAATTGAATACAACTTTTTCCTTTTATACTTTCTCATTTTGGTAGAACTAAGTGTATAATTTAAGAAAATATTTTTCTTAAAATAATTGGTTCTTTTTAAAAGACTCTGCTGAGAAACTAAAAAAACAAATAATTATTTCTGTAAAATAAATTTAACAAAATACGTACTGAATTAGTATCATGAAGTAAAGTTGCCTTCTAAAATAAATAAATAACAACTTTTGTTACTAATTTAATTAAATATATTATAATGTAATTTATGAATAATAATAATATATGTTCAAAAATAGTTCCCACGTTTAACGTTAAACATGACATTACACGTATAAGTTGGACCCACTGTAACGTTGTTTGCCTTGCCAGTGCTTCGTGACAGTGTCCTCTTACCCACGCCCAGCCCGCGATGGTCTCACTGAGGGAAGTGTTGTATATAAAAAAAAATAAAAATGAGAGAAGTTATTTTTTTCTTATAATTTAACGTCTTTTAAAAAATAAATATATTTTTGGATAGATAAATAATTAAGAAATTTATTTAAGAATTGTGAATTTTAACTAAAAATTAAATTAAGCTTAACTGTGCTTTTAATTCCACATGTTTAGACTGTGTTTGATTTTACTCTTTCAATTTTTTTAAGAACCAATTACATCATCTTTTTTCTTAAAAAGAAAACAAAATTTATATATTTTTTATTAGTTCAAAGTTGTTAAGTTATTAAATTTGATGTGTTTGATAAAATTAATTATTTATCTAGTTGATAAGTGTACTTTTAGATTAAAATATATAGTTTAAATATTTTATTAAAGATGAAATGTTTTATTGAAAATAAAGAAATGTTATAATTAAAATGAATAGTATCATATTAAAGGAGAATTTTTATTATTTTAAAATGAAGAAAATGATAATTAAATAGAATTTTATAAATTACTTCACATTGGTGTAAAATAGCATTTAAAAAAACGCTATAAGTTGTTAAGAATATTTATTTTACCAAACGTACATACTTTTTGTCAAAGAAATTAAATTTATAAGTTAATGTTAGGTAAATGAATTAATAGTAATTAAAATAATAAAATGACTTAACAAACACACTATTGATAGGGGTCCTCAATAACAAAAGTGAGAGCTTATTTTTCTTAAAACGGATATTTTAAGGCATGAACTGTTCCAATTTTAGGCAGCGAAACCTTTTAACTTGAGAATACATGTAAAAGATTTGCATGTACTTCATAAAAAAAGAGCTCAAATTTCATATATAATAACTAATTACGTATGCCATATATTTTACAGTAAAAAGAAGATGCTATATCTTAAAAGAACATAATTGTTTTGGAGTTGGGATATGCCTTCGTGCGGATCAAGGAAACTTCACCAAAGCTATAACAATGTTGTTTTTGGGATTGCCAGAACCGAGAGAAGCAGAAGCCATGACATTGCTGCAAGCGCTTCATTGGATCTCAGACATGAATATTTCGAGTATTAATTTTGAGCTTAACTGTAAAAATGTAGTTGATGGGATTAATTCACTTTCAAAATGAATCATATATGGATTGCCATTGTCTGTTGATTTAAGTGTAAAATCATGCTTTCAATTTTGTAAAACTGAATGATGAATTTTACTGAGAAGCTAGGATTGCAAGATCACATGCTAGCATCCAACTTTTTTATTATATTCCACATTGTATTTATTCACTTATCTTAAATAAAATGCAGTAAGTTTTTTCCTTTAAAAAAACCAATTATAAGTGTACAATTTTTTATATAAAAAATTTTATGAGTTAAATCTATGCGTTTGGTTCCACTTCCATAGTGCAAGTTTACTTGTATATTGACGTCAAAATCTTCAATTTAACACAAAAGCAAGTAATTTAAACTTCAAAATTGATGCACCTTGCAAGTTACAAGTCCTTAACACTCAATCAAACACAAGATAAAAAGAAAAAGAAAAAAGAAGAATTGGAGCTCATACTATATATTTTTTAAAATACAAATATAAAGACAAATAATACACGAACTCTATCCATTAGCTCATGTTCATGCATCATCCGTGGGCTCCCCTTGTCGTGCATCATCTTAATATGCATCGCATTAACTCAGCTTTGTGCTTTGGCATAGTTTGTTCCTTTTCTTTCCTGGTTTAGACAAACTAGAGAATTAATGCGTACAGATTAACTAGTGTTTCAAGAAGTCGTTGTAGAGACAAATTTCACTTGAGAAATGACACCCTAATGATTGGAATTTTTTTACCCAATTAACAAGGGCCGCAATATTGCTATTTGAGATATTAAATATAATTGTGACCCACTAATCGAGTGTTTATGCAATTAAAAACACGGAGAAGTGAATGACTGATGTTTAAGATCCCACTTTAAACAACGTTACATCACAATTGGCACATTACATTACATTACATTACAGAATCCGATATCGTTCACGAACCTTAACACCAACCACCCATTTTTGGTGCAACAGAACAGAATCAAGACCCATTTTCACTCAGTCAAATATGTTCCACTGTGGTCGCTGCAGGTGTCCCAAAATAAATAAAGCCAGTTTATGTGTCGTGTGTTTCAACTTTTAGGAGACCATGGCACGGGTGCAGTATTTGGGTTAGTGGGTTATTGGTTGTGGTCCCTTTAGCTTTTATCATTCAACTGTTCTTCTGCTTTGCTTCTGTTCAATTTGCACGGGTATCGGATAAACATTGGCAATATGCTTGTATGCTATTTGCCATTAGCCAATCCAAGATACAAGAATAGTTTGTATTCATATTTACATTAAATCAAAATTCAATTCTTAGAATTTATTTTTAATATGGAGGGAGAGTTTCTCGTCTATACTGATCCTAAAAGACTCAAACAACAGCATTGACTCCAATAAATGATTCATTTGGTTTAGACAAAAAATATTTTAAAAAATCAATAATCATACAATTAAATTCATATTTTTTTTTCTCCGAGGATACTCCCCTAACCGACAACAGGAACCATACTTCTACAACATATTTTAAAAGCTCAGTTATCTATCAATCATGTTGAATCTCATTTATATTCTAATTAAATTCAAACTCTTATATATAGCTATTTCTTTAGAGTATAAAATATTTCACTAGAACCTTACATCGTTCCTTCTTTACAACTATATGTTTAGAATACCTTATATATAAATTAGTTTACTTTAAAATTTACTCTATTTTTAGGAAATTCTAAAATATATTTTAATATAACTTCCTTTAGAAAAAACAAAATCGAAGAGAATTATTTCCCTGGCAACGAGCCCAAAAGTACAAAAGGCAGTAATCATAATCCCGTAATGTTACTGCCATTGAAGGCCTAAAGAGTACGCAAATAATCTTTGTTTTTTTTTTTCTTCTTCTAATGATTGTTGGGCTGTTGACTGGCTGGCATGCGGGTTCCCATTAAGCCCATTAGCGTTGACGTTATTGGAGGCTGTTACTTCCTGCATCTCCAAGTTGCATCCTAAACCCCCCTTTTTAGCTCCCAGAATGATCAATCCAAAATGAAAAATTACATTCCGAAATGCATCCCTTTTTTGGCTTCTGGAATGACCAATCTAGAAGATAAAAAAAAAATTCTGAAAAGGGTACAGGAAACAACTTGGAGGTGCAGGAAGCAACAGTAGTTATTGGATCAATTCTTATGCTAGGCGTTCCCATTTGGCACAATCACTGGCTTTCCAAGAATGACGAGAGACAAATACTCTGCCTTCCTTGACATTGAGCCATTGACTGATGATGCTTTTAGATAATGTAATATACTAATGTGTTATTCACTGCCTTCCTTAATATATGTTAGCCTATGATGATTTAGATCCCATGCATGTATATTATTTGGCTTTGGACAGTGTCTAATATAGGAGACACTAATTGATATACAATGTTTATAAGTCCAGGACAAATTCATTTTTGGTTGGAGAATGCTCTTTACTTACAATTATATTTATGATTCTGATCAAAGAATGTTCCTTGGCTCTTCAGCAAATTAAATTAGTAGAGACAGCAGAAGAGATGTATCAACTATCAATGTGCATAGCAGCGTTCAAAATTTGAAATTTTTCTTCAAGTATACAACCACCTCTTGCTGAAAAAACAGTAGGGGTAGGTCTTCCAATTAGCAAACATGCAGTGAGTAACTCATTTTGGGAGACATGTATGTATTTTATGAGTATAGTAGATTCCTTACCACCATCGTAAGCAGAGTGCATGCTGCTGCCCCAGGAAACAAAGCATACCAGAAATTCAAGTGATGGAACTTAGGACCATCAATGAAAAGCAATGGCATGCTTGCAGCTGCATATATCATTGGAATATAAAGTTAACCAGCTAAATTTGGAAGCTTAGTGAGTAGATTCAAACGGCAACAAAGTAACATCGAAGCAAAAAAACCTGGTGGATGAACAGAGTTTGTGATGATCATGTAAGCAACGGAGGCCGCAATACTAGCACTCCTGGCCAGCCATCCGGGTCCAAATATTGTCAATGCCAGAACACCAATTGCAGCACAGCCTATTTGGGCCATAAACACATTGTACTTCTGCACAATCACATGAGGCTGATTTAGTTCTCAATTAAGAATTAAAATAATGAGAGAGAATTGTAATGCATGAAGATTTGCATAGCAATAGCTAAGATTGTTTTTTGGGTGATTTTATTTTTTTGTCTACCAGTGTTCTCTATATAAAAAAAAGTATTTTTTTATGACCTCAAGCAAACAATCTAAACTTCCATATTATTAGGCCTACCATAGTGGATAAACAAGAAGAGTAAAATAAATTGTTTTTTGAATTGTAATTAACGTTTGTAAGCCTTTATAATACCTGAAAATGTTAGTAGAAAACAAAAATTAGATACTGCATTGAATTGATTATGTTATACCCGGGCAGTAGGAGCTGTGGGTGTGGCAAAGAGGATAGTAGAAACAGCCCCAAATGGCGCAAATGCGATTGAGAGTCCTTTTGGTGCCAATAACTGATCCATCTTTCCCAATATTGCCATTGCCGCAAATGCCCCTGTTCATTTATATAAATACATGTATAGTTAGGATGTACCTAATCTCATTAGGGAGATCCTAACTTATTCGAATTCTAATTTCTAATTCAAAGGGTTGCTCTGCCCCAGGAAAAGAAAAGAAAAAGAGGAGGAAACTAACCAGCAGAGGGCCAAAGAATGTCACTGAGGGAAGGAGTGGAAGGGGCTTTGACAGGTTTCCAATCATCCCATATGGAAGGTGAAGCAACGTTGCTAGATGCCACAATCCCATGTCCTCTTCTCCTTCCTTTATGATTACTATCCAACACCAATCCCTTGTGTTTGATAAAGGTGTTAAAACACAAGGAAGAAAATGGTGGTGGTAGTAATAATGGGACCATATAGTTGGTGCCAATATAACCAACACCAACAATTCCAGATGACATTTGACTCATTTCTCAACTCTTCCTTCAATCGTTGATAATTGATCGCTTAAATTCTCAAAGTCCCTCTATCATATGACGGACAGGGTCAGGAGCCTTTGAAGAGGCCCAAAGGACGCCCATTAAGAACACCCAAGCTACTGCTAATAAACGAGGTTTTCTTTCTCTTTCCTTAATACTTTACTCTAACGACCTATAACTTTTGCATTAAATTTTTTAAACACCCTACTATGTACAAGACAAAATCTTATCTCATCCACCACCACTAGTGTCAACTGATTCTCAAATAATGACTATAAGCCCAAGTTTCAGATTAACTTTTATTCTTGGAAATAAATAGTTTTTATTTTAATTTCTCTCATAAAATAATGTTAATTAGTATTTTTTTTATTCCAAAATAAAAGTGCATTACTAGTAAAAAGTAATTAAATACAAAAAATAAGAATTTAATTTAAATATACTAACAGTATATTTTTTTTGCACTATCGTATAAGCATAACCATAAAATACAATGCATATAATTAAAATATTAACTTTTACAATGATTACTTTTAAAAGTGGTTATGATGATTCAAATTTGATTAACAGTGTAAGTTATTACACTAGCACTATGTGAAAATTAAACTCAATGTTTATTACAATTTTAAAAACAGATACCACGAGATGCTAAGGTACAGCCTTTCAACCAATTTGCCCAAAAATTTAAAGACTCCAATCAAACTTTCCGAGGAAAGTTTTATGAAAGAGAATTTTGTTTCTTTCAGCACAAACTCGGTAGCGGTGTGAAGTGAATTTAATGCAAACAAGACATTTATGAACTCAAGTTCATCTTGATATTCAGAATGGTAGGGATTCAAGTTTGTAGTACTAGGGGTCAATTTTATTAGGCATTTCTTAACCGATAGAAACGATAATAAACTCGCTTTGTGAAGCACCATAAAGTAGTACATGAAAATGAAACTATTCTGGCTCGTTGTTGATTAATGGTATTTCATGAAATTGTTGTCCAATTGAACAAAATCAACAAATAGTTGGAAAAGAAAATGATGAGATTTCATAGCAAGAATGGAGGTCATTCCAATTATCAAAACCCACTGCAAAGTCAAGTTGTCCCTTTACTTCTTGAAGGGGGGGGACAAGTAGTTCAGACAATTGACAAATCTATTCACAAGAGGTTGTAGCACATTTGCTGCAAAAATAATCTACAAAGCCACTCAGAAAGGGTAAGAAACACCAACAAAACAGTTAGGCAGAGTACAAGAGACACATCGTAAATCCCTTGGTTGCAGTGGAACTTGCAATGACATCCAGGATAGGATCATTTTTGTCATTAATGATCTGAATGAGACTCGTAAAACTCGCTGGGGCAAGGAGACATAACCTCCTGTTCCAGCAACTGCAACACCTGGTTCATCGATGGACGATCGTCTGCATTTCCATCGGTGCATCTTGCAGCCAGCTCAAGAATTACTTCAAGAGTTCCTGCATCTGCATCGGTGCATCTTTTGTCAACCACATCCTCTAATCGGTTTTCTCTCAGTAATGTGTTCATCTGCAAATGATTGCCAAAAGTTTAGTACATTATGTTTGAAAAACTTTCATGTGTTACAAAGAGAGATTTGCATTGAATGAGTTAAAAAAGCTTACCCAACCAACCACATTTAACCCTCTTTTTACAAAGGAAGGATCTGTTGGCCTCTTTCCAGTTACAAGTTCCAGCAATAGAACTCCAAAGCTATATACATCCGACTTCTCAGTTGCTCTCCCACTTTGTAGATACTCTGGTTGACATATAAACAATAAAGTAAAACATCAATCATTCAGTTGTTTCCCTTGATATATTATCGAATAATATATTTAGAAAAGCACTTGATATGTACTTTTTCACATAACTAATTAGCATATCATTCTGGCTCTCTTTTAAGCGCATTTGACATAGGTCAGTTGTAACTACCAAGATACCAAGAATGAATGGGATACGGTCACTTTGCACCCAAAATCCCAAAAGTACTAAATAGTAAATACATACCTGGTGCCAAATAACCAAATGTGCCAGCAACCACAGTGGTAACATGGGCCTCTTCATCAACCAAAAGCTTTGCAAGACCAAAATCAGATATATGAGGCTCCATGTTTTCATCAAGGAGGATGTTGCTGGATTTTATGTTACAATGAACAACTTTTGGGCTGCATTCATGGTGCAGGTATGCCAAACCCTGGGCAGAACCAAGAGCTATCTTTAGGCGATCACTCCAATTCAGTAGTTGCCTTTGTCGAGTATTTTCTGAAGAAAGGAATTCCGAACAATTAGAAAAGTGCACAGCTAAAGGACGAATCATCATAAATATATAAAATAGACATAAACCTCCCACCCTTCAAGAATTTTCCCAATAAAGTTGAATTTGTGTGAGCTTTTGGCCGAATAGTTGATCATTTTCTTACACATTTGGGAACACTGATTAATGTTACACTACAAGTGCAAGTTTGAAAGTGAATATTTTTTAAATAAAGAATCACTTATTTTTAAAACCTCTCTTAGGAAGCTAGCAAAATTAAGTAATAAACTGAACCAAACACGCACTAAAGCCTTAATGTAATTGTTGCTCTTAGTACACTTGCTAAGTGTTGCTAATCATTAAATTAATTCTTGCAGGGGTTATGAGGTTGGCTAGGTTATAAAGGGAGAAGGGAGGGGGAAGGGGAACAAATGAGAGTACCCATGAAAGAGAGCCTACCGCCTAAATTTCATTGTACAATGTTCCAAGAAAACAGTTATTCCTAATTCAGTGCATATTAAAATGAATCATACCATGCAAGAGATCATCTAAGCTGCCTATGGCCAAATAGTCATAGATAAGGAGCCTCGAAGAAGGGAGCCTGCAGTAACCACGCAGATTTACTAGATTTATGTGATTGATGCTCCCCAAGATTTCTAGTTCCCTTTCAAACACTTGATCAGACCCTTCACAACTTCGATCAATCTGTTTAACAGCAAATGTACCACAATCATTCATCACCATCCGGTAAACTGTACCAAATCCTCCTGATCCTACTATATCCTCTTCATCAAGAGACTCTAGCTTCTCTATGATCTCAGATGATGTGTATGGCAGATCACCATGGAAGGTAATAAGTTTTGTGCCTGCTAAAGATTATATTAGCAATTTATGAAAAAGAGGAGATTGTCTTTTCTTTTTTCCTTCTAATAGGAGATTGTCAAATTTGAAACACTACTGTTCTTACTTGCTTTTGGATCAGCTTGTTTCTTGACTTCAGTGTATCTCTTTGCTGCTCGTTCCTTCTTTGATAACAAACGAGTCCAGAGGAATGAAAGGATTATGACAAGTGCGAGACCCAAAATTGCCATTGCTCCAATTAGCACCCCCTTCATGTAATGTGAAGGCCTTTTGGTAGGGACTGCATATATTGAAATGTTATTATCTTACATATGTCAACCATGATTCTTAATATGTATATCGGTAATAAATCCAGTAAATCAGATAGCATTAAGAAATCAAATCCAAGTATATGACTTGCCTGCAGCTTCATCACTTTCAGCATGTGGTAGCACCACAGGGAAACCAAGTGATGTTCGACATGGCTTTTGGACTTGTCGCCCACAAAGATCTACATTGCCAACAAACCTATTTACAAGCAATGAATTTGTTAATACAAGTACAAATATAATAAAAAAAAACTTGCAGGTCATGGTGCAAATACATTAACAAAATACCAGAGATGATATAGAAAGTTTGAGAAAATCCAAGATTCTCATTATCCAAGTTGAATCACAACAACTGTTGCTGTCTGTAAAAACTTAACAGTCGCAACATGTAAGAAGTATAGAAAGTAGAAGTCCAGAAAAAAAATAAGATATTGAGTTCAATCTTTGCTCCACATTCTTCACCATTCAATTCGAATAATATACAATTAATCATGCACTATTGTTTGATTCCTATGATTTAAACATAACAGTAATCATTTAAGCTTGCAAATATATTAAATTAGCACCCTATTGCAATGCATAAGAAGTGAAAATTATCAGTCTAAAAGGCTACAATGTATCAGCTAAACTACGAGGCTTTATCTGGAAAGAGTACATACGAGTTCTTGTCAAAGGTGCTTAATACTCCAATGTCGGGAATTTCACCAGAGAAGAAATTGGTAGACAAGTTCCTAAGACAAGGAAGGAGGATCAGCATAAACTGAAAGTTGAAGTTATCAATATCATTATGCCACAGCGGTTTAGGCCAAATTGACTTACATAATTTGCAAATGTGAGAGACGGCCAATAGAGGAAGGTATAGCACCTTTCAATGAGTTGCTTGATAAATCCCTGTATTAATTTCCCAAAGAATAATTAAAATGCAGTTGAGAAACAAAAGCTAGAAACATGTTCAAAACATCAGAAAGGAAAAGTGACAAAAAACAAGGGATTAGGAATTACAGTATATTTAAATATGAAAGGTTTCCAATATTTGATGGTATGCCTCCTTGGAAGTAATTACCCCTCAAGTACCTTTAAATACACAATCAGATGAGACGAGTCAGCCTTCAGCATGACATAAAAGCAGTGAACTAATTAGGAAATTGCTAAGTAGTTCATTAGTAGTGAACCAATTCACTTACAGTGCTCTTAGCTCAGTACAATTGGTAAGTTCATTAGGAATGGTTCCATGCAAGCTGTTCTGATGAAGTGCCCTGATTCATTGAATGGAATGAAAATGACAAAAATCATAGATGCTACTTTACCAATGTTAGGAGGAACATGTTTTCTACTTACAATCTCTGTAGTCTGCTGAGCTTACCAATGCTTGGAGAAATAATCCCTCCAAGTTGCATGTATGGAAGATTTCTGAAGAACAAAATACAAACACAAAGTGCCACACTTAGCTGAGAAAGTGAAAAAAAAAAAAAAACATGTAACAGAATGAAGAGCATGTGTTGTTTGCATACATTGAGCGAACTCTTTGTTCATCACCAGGATGACAAGAGATACCAGTCCATGCACAATGAGACTCATCAAACTGTTGCCAGTTGCTCAGAACATTCTTAGTATCATTCAAAGTGCTTTTGATTTCCAACAAGGTCATACCTAACAGATGAATGAAAATCGCTTAAAGTGTGAAAGTTTACAACTTTAAACTCCATTTCTCATATGAAAAGGCACTTCACACAGAGAGAGAGAGAAAGCAAATTAGGTGAAAGGTGAAAATTTGAAAACTAACCCAGAATGCAAAATGCCCCTCCTCCCCCCCACCCCCCCAAATAAACAAAAAAGTAGGAAAAAAAATTCAACACATCATAGAAGAGGAGTTGAAGCAGAAAAACAAAAAGGGGTTCACAGTTCTAACCATCCAGAGTGAGAGCAAGAGAGGAAGGGCAGAAAACTGTCACGATAATCACCAAGGAAATCCATGCAACAGTCCCCATTTCCATTTTCAAAACTCCTCAATCAGATTTGAACTTTGAAGTTCAATGGGTGGAAATGAAACTAGTCACTGAGAGTGTGTCACTTTAAAAGTGATGATTCAGTAGGAAAAGTGTGGTTACCATGATTTTAAGTTTTAACTTTCAAGTTTGAACTCAAAATAACAGTAATAATGAATGGATTTCAAGCAAGAAGATAACAGAGTGCTTTCATCTTACTCCAATATTTTATATTTTATATTGTTTTTGATAAGAATTGCTTCTTTTTTTAATGAAGATGGTGAAAAAGGACAAGTTTTTTGAAAAAATGGTATCAAAAGTGGTGCAGGTTGGAATAGCCGTTGTTCAGAACGAAATTAAAAAATCAAGCTTTTCAACCAGTCGCGTGTATGGGTTTAATGGATACTCGCCAATAAGTCAATTTTTTTGTGATACGTAAGAACCATGTGGATTACACGTGTAGGATGGACAAAAGGGAGTTTTGTAGAATTAGTCAAACTAGCGCGTAGTTTATATTGTCTGAGATGCGCCAGACATGAAGAAGTCGGGGAGATATTGAATGCTATTTCATTTTTTATTTTTTAACAATAATAAAAGGAGCACACATTTATAAATTCATTGATATATGGCGGGATAACGATGGTTTCTATTTTTCGTGGTTCTGCCCGCTTTCTTTTGAATTGTGCACCCAAGACTGAGTTTCATTTCCTAGAAGGAGAGAGAAAAAAAAATTTGAATTATCACTTTCTTTAAGATCAAACAATTCCATCCCATTAAGTATAATGGTATGTATGATAGTATTTATAATATCAAGAATATTATCAAGAATATCAATGAATCCTATTATTATAATAAAAATAAAAATTTAATGATGGAGTCAATTTTATGATTATAAGTTAATTTCATATCGGACCCAATTAAAATGAGATTGTAAAATAATGATGATAAAAATCTTATATTAATTCTTGAAAACTTTCTTTCATTTCTTCTATTTTCTCCTCTAATTAAACAAAGAGTTCCCTAAACAAATAAACTAAACAGAGAGTTTACAACTCATGCTAAAATTGCGTTTGTGAATAATAATAATAATTTTACTTTTTTCTTCGTGTTTGGTTGTCCTAAAGTTGATTCACAAAGTTGTATGTAATAAACTTTACCAAAATAAAGGTAAAAACATTTTTTAAAGGTCTATTTTTATATTTTGAGATTTTTTTTTCATTTTTGTGGAGGTTTTATATTTTTAAAGTCGGAAAAAAATATTTATAAAGATGATGCCGGTGGTACCCGACAAATACATAAGACATAGATCAAGTTATCGGATTGAAAGCAACCTGGTTAAGAGCACGTTTAGAAATTAGATGGAAAATTATTTTTAAGGTAAAAATAATTTTATAAAACAATCAAAATTCTTACTTTTACTTTCTTTTTATTTTTATCAATTAAATTTACATTAAAATATGTGTCCCAATAATTTTAACTATAAATCAAGTATTTATATAAAAAACACTATAAATTAAACATGCACTAAGCTGAATTAATATCTATAAAGATAAATACTAATTAACCCCTGAGATAACAAAAGTACAAAATAGGACAACAGGAGGCAGCAACCACTAAGGCAAACATCCAAATTATAATTAATAAAATTTTGATTGTTCATAAAAAAATTTATATGTTTTAAAATACATATTTTGTTTTGTATATTTATTACTTTGTACTTATATTTAAAATATTATATATTTTTAATAAAGTTATAAATATAATAATGTTTATTTAATTTTTTTAATAAGCATTATCTTATGCTTTTTTTCATCTTTAGTTTTTCTTCTTTTTTTTATAAATAACTAATGTTAGTCATTTCTTTTCTTCACGATGAAAAGGTAAATTAATAATTATGAAATATTATATAAAATATTTTTAATCATTTATATAGCTAATTAAAATTATGTACATATTTAAATAATATATAATTTTTTTTCTAAAGATAATAGTTTTCTAAACAAAGATTTATATAAATTAGAATGATATAAGACATGTGAATATAAATTTGTATGAAAGTATACATAAATATTCATAATTATTATATACATACATATTTATTTTATGCATTTATATACTTTTATTTATATATATATTAAAAATAATAATAATTGTAATATTATAAGAAGTTATATATTGTAAACCTAACATTCGTGTAGAACACAAGTTGCCTCAGTATTTTTAATACATTAAAGTTAATAATAAAGAATATAGTTTGATTAATTATAATGTTGACACCTCAATTCATACATCACAGAAAACCTCCCTTCAATAATATTGATGAACTAAAACAATTAGGAGGGTCAAACCACACCCAAAAGGCTGAAAACTAAGAGAATCTAAAAAAAAAAAAACTCTTATCTGTACCTGGGGAGTTTTTGTTGAAAAAGATAGTGAATAATCCCACCAAGAATAACCAAAAAAATTTGTACAGAAGTTAGTTTGGTCGCATAAGCGTTTTCTTCCCGATAAATACCAGAGATTTTAAAATTAATCTAGCTAGTGTGTTTTATACAATTCATCCGGGGTGTGTAAAGTGACAAATGAACAGGTTTGGGATGACTAAAAACATGAAGAAGCAATCCATAATCAGTCTCCAACCAAAGATGTTCCCAATTGTAGAAAATGGCCTTTCCAATCTCCAAAACAATTGCCATAGTCTCGGCAAAAAAAGTAGTTGAGACATTGTTTCAGAGATTATGACAATTGTTTTGAAATGAAGGTCACTGTTTATAAAAAAAGAAAAAAAAAACAGTTGCCAGCCATACAGGGGCAGCCATGCGTTGCCCCATCTAATCCAAATAACTCTCGGCTGTCTCCACATGACCTGCTTGATGGACTCTTTTTTCCTTAGATGAGAAAGAATAGCAAAATTCTTAATAATTCCAAAGTCTGACATAGAGTTCGTCATGGTACCAGACGATATGTGCCCTGCTAGGTGAATGCTAGCAGAAATATTAGAGATGATTGACCTGAAATTTGCCTAATAGAGTTTTCGAACCTGATTTTGTTCCTTGTAGACCAAATGTTGACAAAGGAAAAATTCATGGCAGCAAGAACCACATCTGAAGAAGCTTGGGAAATGTGACCACAATTGGAGCAATCAGAGACTATAATTGTAGCACTCAGACCAATCAAACTGAAAAGAAGAGAGATCAAAAGGTTTTATAAGTGTAAGATACTCTATAGTTAAAGATGACTTCAAAAAATTAATTGGTATTATCTATATCAATAAGATGTATATATTTTTTTGTAACTTATTACTTATGATAAATAGTCATTTTTGTCTCTCAATTTGTAGAGTACTAACAAATTCAAACTTAAAAATGAAAATTCTAATTTTAGTCCCCAAAAGTGAAAAAAATGCGACAAACTTATTCATCTCTTAACTTTCGTTTATTACCGTCAACAAAAGAACTTACCTGACACACACACATTCTGGGACAAATTTGTCGGTGTTCTACATATTTAAAGATGAAAATAACTATTTATAAAAAAATATAATGTAATATTCATCATCCTTTTTTTTTAATCGTTGCAAACAAAATATTACAATAAACACTTAAAAAGATAGGAAAACAAAAATAAGTTAAAACAAACGTAATAATAAGTATAATATTGATTAATAAGCACAATCTATCTATTATTCTGAAATTTCTAATATGACAGTACCTTACCCAAAACATGAGACTCAAACAAAATTACACAGTCATTAAATTAATCCTTGTTGATGGATTAACAAATGCACAAATGCGTCTCAAGTAGTAAAGTTAAAATCGAAGTCCGAGTATCGTATCTACAAGAACTTTGTTTGTACTTAGGTAGATGAATATTTTATTAAGAAATTTTTTTGGAAAGGTTGTAGAAAATAATAAATTAAATTGCTGAAAATTAAATCAAACAAGAAAAAAAATAAACATTAATTAAGTAAGTACATAAAAGATAAGAAAATTCAATATTATTGTATAAGAAAATTCAAAAGATGAAAATGTTGGGAACTTAAACTACCAGAGCTAATATTTGATGTAATGTTAATGATTTGTTTCTATTTATAATTATTTCAATTTACACTTATATCTACTAGTATACTCTAACTTTGATCCCCTGCATGAAAGAGCCTGATTTATTTATTTTCTCTCTCAAATCCCTTTCCAGAGCTAAAATAGTAAATTGCATTAAGAATAAAGATATATATAAGGCTAAACAAATATCATCTATCCCTAGTGGTAGATTGATATTCTTTAGAAAATAATGTTTTTTAATGTTATCCTTAAAACTTATCATACAAATGGGTGATCAAGCCACAAACAATAATATTAAGCACAGGAAAAAAAAAGATAATGCAAATGTAATATTCATCATAAATAGATAGGAAGAGAAATTACATCAAGAAGTAGTTGGCTTTCAAGTTCCCAACAAAGTGGGTTTAACCTCTCATTGTCATGGAGGTTTTTTAATTACAAGAGGTGAATATTCAATAAAAGGGGAAAAGACAAGAAAGGAAATGGAGGGAAGGAATGACTCCGGACGCTTATTTCTTCTTCTTTTAGCATTTGTCTTCTATAAAAAATTGTATTCTTTTGGAATTTCTATGTGTCTTTTTCTTTTCTTTTTTTCTTCTTCTTTTATAGGTGCAAAATAGTGAACTTCTTGTACTAAGTCCGCATTTACTTTCCTCAATTAATTATGTTTTCCTTAATTATTCTACTTTTCTTAATTAGCTTTGATTTCTTGTGTTTCATTTTACTCACTAAGCTTCATAAATTCATCACTTTTAATATTCTCTGCACAAAAACTTAAATGATATTAATTTAAGAATTATTTGTTCAAAAAGGAAAAATTAAAAAGAAAAAAATTACAAATTCCTATAATTTAATCCCCAAAATATACTCATAATTAGCAGTTATCAATCCTTACAAAAAAAATAGACCCAAGTTGATTTTGTCACTACCTAATATTGCCACAATAAAAATTCCAGAGCAATAAATAAATTATGCTTATTAATCAACATTATGTTTATTATTATGTTTGTTCTGATTTATGTTTGCTTTCTTATTTTTTTAAGTGTTTATTGTAATGTTATACTTGTAAAGATTAAAAAAATAGAAAAGATGAAAATTAAATTATATGTTAGGTAAACAGTTGTTTTCATCCTTGAATATGCAGAACGTTGACAGATTCATCCATGAATGTGTTACGTGGGCTCTTTTAGTAACAGTAATGGACAAAAGTTAATAGATGAAAAGATTTGTCGCACTTTTTTTACTTTCGAGAATTAAAATTTATTTTTTCATCTTTCAAGAACGAATTTGTCAATAATCTACATATTCAAGGACAAAATTGACTATTTATCCTATTACTTAAAACTTTATATAGTTCAACGTGTTTGACTTGGAGTGATTTCAGGATGATTATCTTTTGGACAGTTTTCTAGAAAACATATGAGTGAGGATAAAAAGACGTTCAAAATTTTTAGATTAATTTGTGAGGACAGTCATTGTTCCTAAAAACAACCGCAACAAATTGTTTAGTCTCAGAAAAGACTACCTATAAAGGATTTTAACCGATAAAGAATCCTAATCAATAAGAATATTAAATAAAATATCATATTGTGAGTTGTGAAAAAGTTGACAATCAAAGATGATGTTACAACAATCTTTTTTACGTGCAAATTCTCGTTAGTTGCGGAGAGCTCTCCCTAGCAAAGCAGTTTTAGACGGAGGAATAGAAGCCTTTCCAAATTTTCTTGACCCAACCAACCTCATTTTGCTTAGGATAAAGAAAAAGATAATTGTCCTTGAGGGACAACTCTCCGGTTTAAGACGTCCTCCAAACTAGGCGATCTTCCTCGCAATAAGAAATAGGATAAAAAAAACATGATGAAAGTTGCAGTAATGAAAAATGGTAAATTCCATTTGCCATCTAGCCAAAAGTCACTAACAGTGGCCTTAAGGTTGGACTAGCGTTCTATCAAAGGAATATTCAAAGAGTCTGCAATAGCATAACCTATCCCACTGTCGCGCCAAAAATTCATGGACCCGTTTCCTAGCAACCAGGTGGTATTGTCCATGACAGAACCCATGGAAGATTTAATTCCAATCCACAAGAAAGTTTAAAAAGTGTGTTAATTCGCTAATATATATACTTTGAAGTTTGAAAGGATTAACATAAAAGCGGCCCTCGTTTAGGAAAGATTTAATCCAAATTTGACCTTTATACTTTTTTAAACTTGGGGTTAATTACTTTATAAAATCTACTTGCATGCATATCATTCTTTTGACCGTATAAAAGAAGAAGAAAATTCACGCTTCTAAAACTCTTGTGCTGGCTCATGACAAAATTGGTACAAGACTGAGAAGATATTTCACAAAAAAAAAATAGGAAAACGGTTAGTAAATTAAAATATCCTAGCTGAATCTACGGGGTTTAGCGACTAATGAAATATCATGCCTTTGTCACTCACCTAACTTAATACTATATGAAAAGCACGTGAACCCATCTCCAAAACTATAGCTTGCATGCAGACACAATCACCTCCATCCATCACAAATCATACGTACGCGCAACAAATCCTAGGTTGTTTGGAGAAGGCACCTAAAAATCTCAATTTTTTGACCGCGTTGAAAGAATCAGCGAGCAATAGTACATAATTCGGAGACGAAAAAGAAATACAAAATTAAAATCTTCTCCGCTTTGCTTGGCCTTATCAAAATGGAATACACATAAAACTAAGTTCCATTTTATATTTTATAGATAACATAATATATGAAGGAGTTGAATGGAGTTATAAACCCAGAACTTAGAAATGGAGAATGTGATGAACACTGATTCACATGGTGCACTAGAGTTAGAACATGAGCGAACACCCGCACCACCCTCTTCTTCTTCTGCTGCTGTTTGTGCTTCCAAGAAAAGCAGGAGGGTGAAGATCCATCAAATATATCATTGGCACGTAATTCCCTCCACATTAATTTTGCAATTTATGTAACAATATTAATAATATATAATTCATTGTTCTAATGAACGTCATTAATTTGATTTGAAAAGGTAATGAGTCTTCCGAGAAATTGAAATCCATGAGTTTGGTATCAAATCTAACAGTGTACCTGCTCACAAATTACAACCAGAGTGGCATATTTGTGGTGAATGTGGTGCAAATTTTGGAATGGATCCTCCAACTTCTTCTCAATAATCGGTGCTTTCATTTCTGATTCTTATCTGGGAAGATTCCGGACCCTCCTCTATGGCTGTTTTGCATCACTTCTGGTAAGGAAATTTACATGCATGTCCCTGTCTTTCTTTCTACCTTGCAATGCCTGAATTAAATGTAACTTCCAAAAAGTATTGAAATTGAAAAACAAATTGAGAAGAAGTGCTCAATTGTTCATTGATTCAATGATGAAGTATCATGATAAAACAAAATGTAGCAAATCATATCCAAATTATCAACAGGCCAGTTAATTAAGCAATATTGGTTGGTTATATTATAGGAAATAAAATGAATCACAGACTACGATTGAGCATTGCACCAAAATTTCAAATCCCTTATTGCTCAAATTACTTTCTTAATTACTAACCTGGTAGAGATCATGTGTGTGTGTGTGTGTGAGTATCACAAGCTTGGATTGTATTTGACAGGGTAGTTTGACCATAACCCTAACAGCAGGTATACATCAACAGAGACCCCATACCTGCCAGGACAAGGAGAGACCTCATTGTCAATTGCCATAAGCCTGGCAGCTAGCTGTCCTCTTTGCAGGCCTTGGACTCTTATCCATAGGAGCTGGTGGCTTTAGGCCATGCAACATTGCTTTTGGTGCTGACCAATTTGACACCAACACAGAGAAAGGAAGGGGACAACTTGAGAGCCTCTTCTATTGGTGGTACTTCACTTTCCCCATTGTACTTGTTGTAGCCCTCACTGTTGTTGTCTATATCCAAACCAACATAAGCTGGACCTTAGGATTTGCAATTCCAACTGCTTGTGTTGCCTTCTCAATCACCATCTTCCTATTCGGCCGCCACACTTACATTTGCAAGGAGCCTCAAGGGAGCATCTTCACAGACATGGCTAAAGTTATTGTGGCCGCGTTTCAAAAACACAACATTCAGGCTTCTGGTAGAGCCATTTACAATCCTGCTCCTGCTTCTACATTGGAGAATGATAGGATTGTTCAGACGGATGGGTTCAAGCTCCTTGACAAGGCTGCTATAATATCTGATCCTAATGAGTTGAATGACCAAGGAATGGCTAGGAATGTTTGGAGGCTTTGTAGTTTGCAACAAGTGTAACACTTCAAGTGCTTGTTGGGAATTCTGCCAGTGTGGGTGGCAGGAATTTGCTGCTTCATTGTGATGGACCAACATAACACTTTTGGAGTGCTTCAAGTTGTTCAAACCATAAGGTCTATTGGACCACACTTCAAGGTCCCACCAGGGTGGATGAACCGTCAATGGTAGCACTCTCAGTATGGATATACATTTATGAGGGTGTCTACATTCCCCTAGTGAAGAAGATCACTAAAAAGCCTCCAAGATTGAGCATGAGGCAAAGAATCAGAATTGGGATCTTGTAGTCCATCCTATGCATGTTGGTGGCAGCAATTGTTGAAAAGAAGTGCCCCGACTCGGCTTTGAAACATGGCTTGTTCATTTCACCATTGAGCTATGCATTGTTGATGCCTCAGTTTGCACTGTCAGGCCTCAATGAGGCCTTTGCTACTGTTGCTATAATGGAATTCTTCAGACCTTGCAAATGCCAGAGAACATGAGAACTGTTGCTGGGGCATTGTTTTTCCTTAGCTTGTCCATTGCAAACTACATAGGGTCCTTGATTGTCAATATTGTCCACAAAGTAACATCAATGAGAGGAAAAAGAGCATGTATAGGGGGTCATGACTTGAATCTCAATAGGCTTGACCTCTACTATTATTTCATTGCCGCACTAGGAGTTTTGAATTTTATCTACTTCAATTTCTTTGCAACCCGTTATATAATTAGTGATGAGGAGGATGAGATCACAGAGGTGCAGCCAGAAAATTCAATTGCTGTGGGAGAATCATCTGAACCAAATGATGAGAAGGTCTTGGATAGAACAGGCACAAGACAAAGGACAACATGATCATATTCTCCTCTTGTTGGAGTTTAAATTAAAAAAAAAAAATCAAATTCTTTAGTGCTATGTATTTATTTGTTGTTAGATTATTATTATTTTCTTTAAAGAAACTTTATGCAATTCAGTTTTTGGTGTGGTATTGCATCTTTTACTATAAATATCCTTCTGTGTCGGACACTATGTGCTAACTAGATAGTAGTAAATAGTAGTTTGAGATTCCACTAATTATTGTACTTTGGTCACATTACATTTACATTTATAGCTTCTTTCTTTGACAGATTTAAAATTCTTCCGATTTTAGTTTACCTTCCATACAAAGTACATTTATCATTAGGCCTTTCCATTTTGTTTTTAATTAAAAACACAAGCCTAGTGGACGAATTATGGTGCCAGATTTTATACCCGACTTCCATCTTAATTTCTTGTTTCATTGTTCTCTGTTTTGTTTGCTATCCATGATTAGTGTGTTTGGAAACCTTCGAAGACGTGCGTAAATCCATGAAATCGAGTCATAAGTAGAAAAAACCACAGATGCTACTAAACATCTTTTGTTTTGACTCGGATAAAGTGCAAGCACAGGAGTACCCACCTTGAGTTTTCTTTTGTTTTAGTACTTGGGTTTGTAAAAAAATTATATTGGAAGGGTAATGTCTATATTTTTAAGTGCATTCACAGTTTTCAATAAAAATTTATTATTGTTTTTGAAAAATATAATTTCATAATAGTAAAAAAAAGTATAAATAAAGGTAATAGATTCAAACACAATATTCTAACATATTTTCTTTAATATACTTGCATTTTGGCACTGTGTGCATGTTGGGTGGTTATGTAGTAATATTATATACTCACTCAACATTTGGTCTTAGATATAAAAAAATATATAACACATTAATTAAAAAAAATAGTTAATCATATTTAATTAAAAAGTATTTTTTAATTTATTTTTCATTGAAACTTGGTATAAAAAATTAGAAAGAGACATTGAAATTAAAACCTTAATTAAATGAATGATATTTTAAAGATAATTACAATAAATAAAATAAATTAAATTAAAATTTTCTTATATATAAAACAAAGAATTATTTTGACCAGGGAGTACTAAGAAGTACTAAGTCATGCGGAATTACTTGTTTTCAGAAAATTACATTAGCATTCAAGTTATCCGACTTTTATTTTTATAGACAAAATAAAGTTTCAGAAAATCTTAATGCTATTACAGTATCTCTTTTGCTTTCTTTTGATTACATACTCCTGCACTTCATTAATATTGCTGCTGCGCTTAATTATCTTATCTTATCTTCTTCATGTATACGTACCCTACTCAAGAGACCTTTGATTCGTTATTTCCTCCGTCCCCACTTCCTTCTTCTCGTTAATCAATTCAACTTATTCCACTTCAGAAGCTGTTGATGATCTCGTAGTCATATATAAAGATCTCTTGGTCAATATCATTAAATATCTACCACTACTTTAATTAGTTATGGCACATTTATAGCTATTATATGACACATTTATATGGCACGTCTCATGGTGTACCAGGAATAATAATGTTAATTGCGATGTTGACTTCTGAGGACTCTGGTGGAGGTGATGCCTTTCACCCCCAAAAAAAAAAATAAAAATACCGACGTAGCAAAAGAGATGTTGCTGTCAAGTGTATATTTCCATCACGGTAGTTCTGCAATGAAACATAGTGGTGAGACCCGGTCTCATCATTAATCTGTTCGACTTAATGAGTTAATAGGTCACTAATTTAATTGTTGGGTTAGTAATTGATTTAGTTTAACTTAGCATATATTAAAAATTTAAAAATTATATATATTATATAAGTATTAATTGGAGTAAGAAAAATTTATTCATACTTCAAAATCTAAAATAATAATTGATAATAATGAAATATTAAAATGATATTATAAAAATAATTTATTATTTTTTTTATAAAAACAACTAGATCTGACCGATCTAACTGAGATCTGATACCTAACTGATCAGATCATCTCGAATCAATTACATGACTGATTCAATAGTAAAATCGGTCTGGTTAAACCACCAGATCTTAATTAGACCGGTTTGACACAGAATCGAATTTTACAACTATGCTATGAAGTTAACAAGCTAAAAAAATATTTCTCATATATTAAATGGGATATAGTTGACATTTAATAATTTCAAATAAATTTAAATTACTTTTTTAAAATATTTTTAACTACTATTTATTTATCTTCTAGTCACTAGTGTACATAGGTCTTTTTAGGTTAGATTTGATCAGACATGTGACTCAATCCACTCCAATTAAATCTAAATGAGTTGGTTTGAGTCGATTTTTTAAGAAACAAAAATAAAACTTAAATTAAATCAATTTATTTATAAACGATTTGGATTGTATTAGATTAATAGATTAAAATATTTAAATTTATATGTTATTTTTTTAAAACTAAATTTTTATTAATTGGAATAGCAAATAGATTACTTATAATTGTTACAAATTTATAAGTCAACAGGTCTAATCAATAATAATAATAATTTAATATAAATTAAGGATTTAATAGACCTTACCAATGAATCAATGCGTCCTGATATTTAAAATCCATTATCTAATAAAAAAACTTAACTACTTTGATTGGTATAATTTGGATCTAATTAGAACACATATAAATTACCAAATTCAAACTACTTAAATTGATTTGAATGTATTCAGATTTGCAAGTCACGTATACTCATAAACATCCTACTACAAGTGCACCATTTGATTGCATGGTCCACCGTAGAATCGTCCATACAATTTGATTCCTTCGTACAGAAATTGATCAATGATTGATAGTGTTACTGCACGACCAGTACACCAATCACTTCTTCAACCCTACCTATGTGCAAACGTCCAACACATTACACATGCAACTCTTAAATTAAAAAAAAGTTGTGTGGAACACGCGTTTACGCGCACAAGCCCATACAAAATTGAAAATTCAATGGATTATAACCCTAAAGCAATGGATACAGCATCAAGCAAGCCCTCTTTTCTTGGTCAAGGTATAGTGAGAGTGATTTCTAAGGAAAGGAATTGAAGTTTAAAAAATTGTTGTCATCTTTAAGTCTAGCGTTGATTTTAAACGTTGTATACCATAAAAAAATCATCAACATTTAATTTAATTTAGTTTAATAAATATTTATGTTATTTTTTTCAAAAAAAAAAAGCACATCTATCTACATACTATATATGTAAAAATTAAGATGACTTAACTTAGTTGGTTGAGCATGTGAGTGTTATAAATTTCTACTTATAAAAAATATATATTATATATAAAAGAAGGTTGTAACTTTTATAATCCTTGATTGAAAATTTAATTTAATAACAACCTTTGAATAATATATTTTATATACCATAATGATTTATAATTAAAATAATATATTTTATTATTAATGAAAAGTATATTATAATATATGTTTATAAATGATTTTACAAATATGTAATTATATTTCAAATAATCCATAAATAAAGCTACGCATTTTTTAAGTAACTAATATATATCTTTTAAAAAACAAGTACTCTTACATTTAATTTCTTAAAACTGATGGATAAATTTATTTTCCTAGGAATTTATGTCTCCATACATCTAATTAATAAATTCAAAGATACGATATGTAAATTTTATAATAATGTTTTCTTTTACTGAACAATAATGCTTTTTATTGTCCAAAATTTACGACAAAAGTTTAGGTCTCCTTATAAATAATTCAATAGTAGCACATAAATACTTAAAATCAAATTTTATGTAATCATTTCAAATTGTATGAGACGTGAACATGGTAGAAAAATAAATAAATTACATGGTACGTGTTTTTTTTTTTAGAAAGTGGTACGTGTAATTTACTAAGTCATTTGTTAATTAATCAATTTTTTTTTTTACAGAAGGTGAAGTTTAATATATTTAATTACTATTTATTTAATAATATTAAAATAAAGAATGAAACTATTTTGAAAGTCAATAGTATGTATAACTATTAATTGATATTATACTATATTGTCGTTTCTAATTGTGGGTCATTGAATATTTAAATTGGTGAATTGTATTCTTTATATAACCTTAGAGCTTTTTTCTGATTTATCTTTGTCTTTTTACTCCAGACTAACCAAATAAAGTCTAAATAATGAGTGACCGACTTTGAGAAGGTGAAAGTATTGATTGTTAAATTTAGTGTATCAATTTGTTATAATTAGTAAAATAAAATAGAAGTTTGACTGTTATAGTATTGAATTTGTTAGGACTTTGTATTTAGATTGATATAAATCAAATTTTTAAGTCATTGATAAAAAAGATAAGGAATTGTAACAATAATTTGAATGTGAAAAATGAATTTATAATATAAATGTGTTGATGCTTAGCATATCAAAACTACTTGTAATGTAATGTTAATAATTTTTTTTCTATTTAATATTATTTCAGTTTTTATCCACATATATTATGATTCTCTATCTTTGATTCGCCAAATGAACAACTTAATTTATCTATTTTTTTTTTCAAATTCATTTACAAAGATGAAATATTAAATTATATTAATATTAAATATGCATGAAATAGACTAGACAAATATCACTCTATTTTTTTCTCCAAAGCACTTGAATTTCCTTCTTTTGAATCTTGATGATCAAATATTAAAATAATATTAAAATTCTTATTATTCCATTTAAAACAACAATAAAATAAAAAAATCCTAATTATTTTTAATCAAAATTGACAAGCAATTAAACTTAAATTTTACTATGATTGATCAATAACAAAAAGTGGAGTTGAATAATCAAATGGAGTGTAGGCATGTTCGTTAGTGTTGGTTTAATTTATTTTCGTATGACAATTTAGGTTTATGTCATTTCATTTTATTTGATGATAGTTAGTCATAGAAAAAAGAAAAAGAAAAAAATCACTAAATTGTATGACTCATGTCAATCATATTACTAGTGATTTCTCTCTATGTTTCATACTTCGAGTGTTTTACTTTTACCTATCATTATCTCTTTGTATTTTTTTTAAAGTATTTTGAGCTTTTTATTTAATTACTATTAATTTACCTCATATTAATTACCGTATATCCTAATATTATATTCCCTGATTTTTATCAGTGCGATTCACGGATTAACAGTTTGTATATGTATAGAGTGATTGTTATATAATTTTGTTATATAAAAAAGAATCATCCTAAAAAATGTGTAATTTTTTAATTTTAGTTTTTTTATCACATTAATGTTTAAAATTTATATTTTTCATAATAACTTTAATTGTTGAATCATCTTATTTAAAATAAATATGATTGTCTTATCATAAATTTATCATTTTAAACTCTAAATAAATTTTTATATACATTTAGTGTACAATTTTTATTTTTAATATAATTAAAATCATATTGCATAATCATAATTTTCCTCTCTAAAATATAAAAAATAAAATTATAATTTATGCTTTTTATACATATACTCACTATTATAGATATTACTTTTTTGCTATATATGATTGTGAAATAAGAATCTTCTAGTATAATATTCCAAATTAGTAAAATGATTTATAATTTTTTATTGTTAATTCTGAATTCAATCTAACACTAAGATTTATCTTAATGAAAAAATTAATATAACATTTCACATTCTAAATTCATGTATTTCTTAAAATAAATTTTGCAAATATTTATATTTTAATTAAATGATACAATTTTGTTAAATATGATTTAATGATACGAGTTAATAAACATCAAATATAAATTTAATGTTACAATTTAAATTGTATGAAACAAATAAGAACTGATCCAAATTAAAAATTTATATTAATTTCTGCTAATTACAATTAAGTCAAAATTAATTTATGATAAGAAAATGAATTAAAATGTTTTTAAATATTAAATTGAATATGAATAAAATAATTTTATGAATTAAAATTTTTCGTTTCTATTGCTAAATTTTTTTAAAGTTTCTATTCTAACAAATTAAAAATAAAGGACTGTCTCTCTAAGACATTAATTTATTCTTTAAAATATTTTTTATAATTTTTTTATTATTTATTTTGTAGGAAAATTAGAAATTTCATTATTTAAAAAAAAATTATGTATTGAGTTGGTGTCTATTAAATTTTCACATAAAAGAAAATGATAAGTATTATAAATTATGCTACATTTATATGCATTAGTTGACGTGAAATAAGGTTAAAATTTAACAATCAATAAAAAATTAGAAACGTTTATGCCTACTGCATTTATAAAATAAATTTAAAAGCTGAATATTTTTTTATCAAATAATCATTTTATCCAAAAAATTTAAAATAAAATATACAATATGCATATTTTTTAAATTACCTTATTTGGATAAATTTTGATCTTTGCAATTCTGTAAACATTTGTAGAAACAAAAAAACGTCAGATAATGCCATATAAAATGAGAATGAGATAAGACAACTCTTTAGTGTCCATGTTAAAAATTTGCATATCAAACGAATTTTCACCAACATAATTAAACATAAAAATATAATAATGATGAAGCTAATAAAAACTTTGTCATTTCGAATCCGCCATATTAAAATACAGGATTATCCAAGCTTAACGCAAACTCTAATACCAATACATATTAGGATCCATACTATATGCTTTCCTAGTCAAAAGAATTTTGTGCTACAAAATAAAATAAATTTATTATAATACTGATTTATATATTTACATGACCAAAATATTATCTTTATAGATTAAAAATTAGACCAAAAAATTTATGCATGCTAACCTTAGAGGGATCAACTTTGGCACAAAAAGTATTGAATCACTTAGTAAACTTCTAATCGAAAGGAATTTCCTAAACCAAGTGGCTCACTGTAACCGAAGCTAGCTTATAGTGTAGTTACTAACATTTTAATAAATAGTAGTAGCAGCCGCAGACAAAATCTCACTGTAACCGAAGCTGTTTAATTTATTTATTTTTTTACAGAAGGGAGTGTTTAATTTATTATTACATAATTAAAATTTATATCTTAAAATATAATTAGAATAATGGAAAACTATATCTATTAAATAAAAAACGTAATATCTAAAAAATTAAATTTAATAAATTTTAAACACAGATACATTTAAAAATTATTAAATGCAAACAAGCAAAAATCAAGTAGATGTTAACATAATATCCATAATAATAAAAATGAGCACTAACATGTAAAGAATATTATATTCATATTATTATAATAATTACATTTTTTAAATTTATCAATTTTATAAATATTGCATGACTGTTATTACTTGGGAAAACAAAAATCATAACAAAATTTTAATACACTTAATACTTTTTTAGACAATAATTTTTTTAATTAAAATAATAATTAGTTGTTAACTGTATTTCTTAATTTTAACGTAATTTTATCTAACATACTATAAATATTTTAAAAAGTATTAATACAAATATTTATGCATATATATATATATATATATATTAAAAAAAATAAAAAAATACAAATTATAAATAAAAATAAATATATAAGTTAAATAAACTCATGCTTGGTTTAAAATCTAATACTCTTATATGATGAAATTCGACAAATCTATTCAAGTAAGGATAATTTAAGAAAATAAACTTCAAAATGATAAAATATAGCACTAGGGTGGTGGTTTTGAAACCGATACAGGCAATGGCCTCACACTGCACAATGCACATGATACTTTCTCGAACTTCCTTATTCAACTTGCTCTTTTCTACTTGAAATACATCCAAACAAATCCAAATGTGAGTCAGAGTTAGTAGAGTGCTTAGCTTGTTTTTCTTTTTGGTCAATCCTTCAAACCATCACGTTATTTTGACTAACATCCCATAATTCAAATCGTTAGGACATGTTTATTTTGAGAGAATATTTTTCTCATTTTCCTGTTTTCATATTTAATTACAAAACTATTCATTAACTTGTTCTTGATATATTTTTTACTAAATGTCACTTTTGGTATATCAAAATTTTAAACATTCACGGAACATTAACGCTTTTAATGAAAAACGAAAAAAATTAAAATAAAACTTTTAAAATTTAATTTATACATAATGGACGAAAAATAACATTTAATCTATATTTTTTGTTTTTAAATGTTTATACAAGAAATAGTGATTTTTTGTTTCGTTTTCTCCGTGCGTTGTACAAATCTTGAAAACAAGAATCAAAATTAAAAATAAAAAACAATTTTATAATTAAAAATGAAACCAGAAAAAAAAAACAGAAAACATTTTCTCAAAATAAATGGATTGAAACTAAACCATTAATTGAATTTTTTTTCAGTCAATGATAAAAAAAATTTAAAAATTATCCAAATAATAGAACTCAAAAATTATTTACATAAATGATACAAATCACTATTAAAGTCACTATTAAAGATGAGAAATTGATTCCCCAAACCGATTTCTTACTTTTGTTTTTTTTTCAAGTGTTATTTTTTATGTATGGTACATGACAAAGGAGGTTGATAAGTTAAGCAAAATACCTATATTACATTATAAAAGAAAAAAAACTATTTATTTTATTAAAAAATACTTTTAAAAACATAAATATCTTTTTCATTTATATGTATTTTGTTAATATTATAAAATATAAGTACAAAATCAACACTATATTATAGTTATAAAGTTTACAATAAAATATAATCATATAGTGAAAGGTTAAATAATAACTTAAACGGTTGTAATTTATTTGTAATTTTTATGCGTCAGTTTACCTAACGTTAAATTGAGTAAAAATATGTTTATAAATTTAATCATTAAACATATATTTAGTATCAGCTTTGATCGACACTAACTAAAAAAATTATGTAAAAATGAAAAAAAAACAAAGGTGATAAATCAATTTGGGGAAAATTGATTTCTTCTCTTAAATAATAATTTATATTATTTGTGTAAATAATTTTTGAATTGTATTATTTGATTAATTATTTCTTTTTATTGGAATAAAAAATTCTTAATTGAACCGCACTAAAGTATAAATCTTTCTATTGTTGGGGAAGGTGTACCCTATCTTTAATATCCGTCACGTGGAACCTTGGAGAGTGACCCTATGCGGTTAGTCAACGCCATGACAAAATTGTTTTTGTTTGGTCAGGACTGGTAGGTGTTAGAACTAGTGGCTTTTGAGATATTGGTTTTGTCACATTGAATCCTAATTCTAAGAGGAAACCGAAAATTTGAAGCCTTAATTGCAATGCCAGCTCGTAAATTTTCTGTTCAAAAAACAAGCTGAGTGTGACTCTCATTTACATTTAGGTCGACATTTTTGTTTGTTAATTACACATGCAGCTGTTTAACAGAACTAAAAAACAACAAACGCATACAATTGAAATTGACGTTGATGTCATTTGCTGCTGCTGCTGCATTAACAATTTAATTTTAAAAGATCTTTATTTGAATTTTACTTTAATCATATATACATACTTAGGGGCTTAGGGCCCACCCTTTGGGAAAATGCAAGCAACAATTTTTGTTATACTCCTATAATAATACTGTTTATCGTGATATCTTTTACTCGACATACATATAAATAAAAAAAATATATATAAATTGAAATTAACTAAAATAATTTTATTCAATTAATATAAAGAAGTTCACGTGAGTAAAAATGTTATATTCTTTTTTATTATTATCAGATCATTGTGTCTTAGAGTTCTTTAGCACGAGGTTCTTTAAAGTCATCTATCTAGTTATCTGCTTTCAAGATCTAAACACAAACAAGACACATGAAGTGAGTTATCACATTTACAAAGATAAACAAAGACATAATCAATATAAATTATAGAAACATTTATAACATAATTCAATTTAATACAATCCACATTATTTCACCACTTTATCATTTAAAATTCATTTTAGAAATCATCAATCACATTATGTATGAATCACACACTCGAGTCAAGACGTAACAACACTCATCAATTTCATAATAAAAAATTCATAGACGTTATGCAACATTTATATTAAGACTCAAACTTATATGCAATATGGTATCATGTTAGTGAAAAACCACAATGAGGCGCTTAGGAGTACATAACAAGACACACAACACAATGAATATGTCAAGTCACTCTCATCAAGTAAAATTATAAGGTGACTAATCATGGTCACTCTGTTTTGTGAGAATGTTCCAATCATATGTGATCAACATAGACTTAAAGGAACACTCAAACCGAGTGTCTTTATCTCCAAGGCCTAGACTCTGAAAAATTCGTTAAGGTTTCACCTTCTTGATTCAAGTCCAACCCCAAAAATAATTTTTGCACGTAGGCATTACTCATGAGTTATACAATACCCACAACCTCACACGCGTGTTTCAAACACGTTTAACACATTACGCTACAATTTAACACTTTAGGTTCCTAACTAGGAATCTTACATTTTTCCTTTAACACTGCGCACAAACATTTTTCTCAAGGTAAATACCAATCGGATTATTGTATAATTTACAGCTCACAACACAAGTATTGTCACATCAAGTGTTAACCACACACTTATATACAACCAAATTTCATGTCCACAATTTTGACATATCACAACATCACAATCCACCATCACATGTTTACGTATATCTCACAAATCAACGCATGATCAACTTTACACTTATACTCAATCTCAATAACAATGTTATGATCTCAAAGCAACATGTTATCTCATAATTCATCACATATTTAATTTATCACTTACACACAATTTTAATAACAATTTTATGATCTCAATATTACAATCTCGTAATTATAATCATACATGAAGAATTATAATACAACAAACATTCCAAAATAAACTCAAATTTGATCCCCTAAGGATTCCTACACATGTTCATTCTAACCCCAATTGCAATAAACCCATCCCTTACCTCTAAGCGAACTCACGTTTGTAGTTAGACAATGATAGCGACGTCTCTAGCAGTTCCCTAAGATTCCTCAAGCTTTTCTTTTGTTTGTTCTGTTAGGATTTTCAATCGTTTAGAGAAGGAGAAGATATTGGAGCCTCGAGTTCACTTTCTGTGTGCGATGATAATTTCTCCCTCCACATACATTACTTTGAAAATTCCAACGGTAGAGATGTGCATAAATGAATTTTGAACATGATGTCCAAATTTTACGACGATCTAACAGTTAATGAGTCTGAGATAGTAGTTTTATTATGATAGGTTTGGGTGTATGTGGAAAAAACAAAGAGCTACGCGTGAGAGACATTCCCCTTACCACAAACATTATTTCGAAATTCCAATGGTGGATATGTTCAAAAATAAGTTATGAACATGGTGTTCAAATTTCACAATGATCCAACGGTTAGCGAGTTCAAGATCCATTTTACTGAGACAGGTTTAAGTGTATGCGAGAGAAAGAGAGAATTAGGTGAAGAAGTAGGAAAAAACAAAATTGAGAGAAAGAGAAAACGTAAAGACATATTATTATTGTAAAAACTAACTTAACATGCTTCTATTTATAACTAAGATACATAGGATCTATTATTTACTTTTTTTTCTTCATTTTATCATTTTATAAAAAGAAACTCTATTTTACTCCCTACCAAATGAATAAATAAAATATTTTTTTTAAGGATATATATTTATTTTATTTATCTTAAAACTATTATTTTAATTAATAAAATTATTTCTCTTTATTTATTTAATTATAAAAACTTCATTATTTTTCTAATTTTTTTATTTATTTTTAAATAACATTCTTTTTAATATATTTTACGAAAAATAGAATGCTACATAATATATTAAACTTGCCAAAAAAGAAAAAGAGAGGGTAGATCAAAATTATTAATTTGATTTACGTGAAATAAAACGTAATATATAATAATAAAAATGCATTAAAAAGAACGTAAAATAATGTAATGTCACATTCTTTGATTATAATATTTTATCTGGACTTTTCATAACTAAAATCTACGAACCACAGCTATAGTGAAATTGGAACTTAAGACATGATGTGGTTTTGACTAAAATTAAATCTAAAGAGACAGCTATCTACGGTGAAATGGGATAAGTAAGCGAGTGCCTGAGTGGTGTATAGAATTTAATTACGCGTGATTGACATAAGTATAATTGAGATTCAATCATTATCCAGTAAGCAATATAGTACTGTCACTCTTTAAAGCAATTATTATCAAGTGGGCAATATAACTCCAAAAAAAATGGCCATGAAGCGTGCGAGATTATTAGTGAATTATCGGTCCCAAAAATGTAACGTTTTAACCACTCATTTCGTTTGACTCTAAGCCACTAAGTTGAAAATATTTGCCCAGCCTCACTTTAAATTCAGAAGTACCCCAAGGGTAGGGAATACAAATTAACCGTGCCACAAAACCATTTAGGTTGTGGCAAATGTTTAGAGTGGCGTTCAGAAAATCTTAACAATTATTTGTTCCCTCTCTCTACTTGCAGTTCTTTCCTCGTTATTTCTTAGCTAAAGTAGCAACTCGAATATTCATCAGAAACCTTATCATTGGGAAAAGAATGACAGGCGTAGAGACAATGGGAAAAAATGAGAATCAAAGTGTGGAAAAAAATGAGAAAAGTGTCATAGATGAGGAGCCAAAGATTAACTACAGAGGATGGAAAGTCATGCCCTTTATCATTGGTAAGCAAAAGAAAGCTTGTACATGATGCATATTATTATATATATGATTCCTTGTCACTATGCCTCACTCAACTCATCATCTACATATCATGCAGGGAATGAAACTTTTGAGAAGCTAGGAACCATTGGAACCTTAGCCAACCTCTTGGTCTATCTCACAACCGTCTTCAACTTGAGCAGTCTTACAGCTACAAATATTATTAACATCTTCACTGGCAGCGCCAGTTTATCTACCTTGCTTGGGGCTTTTCTTTGTGACACTTATTTTGGCCGCTACAAGACACTGGGATTCTGCACAATTGCTTCTTTTCTGGTCTCAATCTCTGTCTGGAAACTATATATGACTCCAAGCATTAATGGCTTGAAAATACTTTAATTATAGTTCAACCGACTTTAGGAATACTTTGATTATAGTTCAACTGTCTTTAATTAGACAAATAATAATTAGCACTTTTTCTTACCAACTTTTAGAGAGCTTTAGAAAAAGTATTTTTCCAAATTTAAGTATTATCAAACATGAAAGTAATCAACTCATTAGAATCAATCTAGTAAGAGAGTTTTTGACTTTTACAGTTTACATGAGATCATAGGTTCAAATGTGTCATGTTATATCAAAACATGAAAATAATCAACTCACTTTGATAGTCCTAGTAAGGGAGTTTGGAGTTTTCACGCAGTTTGTATGAAGTCATAGGTTCAAATCTTGTCATTCTCATGTTACACCAAAACATATACGAAAGTAATCAATAGAATAAAAATTTTCCAGAATAATTTGGAAACAGTTAATTATTAAACTTTTAGTTGAGTCATGAATCTAATAAGTGTATCTCCTTGTTTATATTGAACAGGGGTTGCTTGTTATACAACTAACAGCATGGATTAAGAAAATGCATCCACCTCACTGTGGAAGTGAGAGCATCACATGCACAGGCCCAACCACAGGGCAAATGACATTTCTGCTTGCTGGATTTGGACTTCTAATTGTGGGAGCTGCAGGGATCAGACCTTGTAACTTAGCATTTGGAGTTGATCAGTTCAACCCCAACACTGAGTCTGGAAAAAAGGGAATCAACAGCTTCTTCAATTGGTACTTCTTTACCTACACATTTGCTCAAATGGTGTCTTTGTCACTAATTGTCTACATACAGTCAAACGTTAGCTGGGCAATAGGGTTGGGAATTCCTGCGGCTTTGATGCTAATCTCTTGCACACTCTACTACACGGGAAGCAATTATTACGTGAAAGTTAAAGCAACTGGTCCAGCTCCACTAACAAGTTTAGCTCAAGCTGTAGTTGTGGCTATAAAGAAAAGAAGACTGAATCTATCAGAATATCCACTGGATTCTTCGCTCTTTGCCTATGTTTCTCCCCAGTCTATTAACTCCAAGCTTCTTCACACGTCTCAGTTCAGGTAACCATCGATCACCATTTATTTAGAGGGTTTTATTTTTTGGTACATATTTATGTAGAAGCTCTTTTTAATTATAAGCATATGAAAGTATCATGGCGTTCTTATAATTTATAAGCTCTTTCAGTAAGCTTTATAAAACTTGTCAAAACAAGCTTCTTTAATTTAAGCTTCACTATTCAACTTATGTTAAAGCTCTCACGTACTCGACAAGCTTATTAAATAACTACATAATTAAGCTTGTTAGCCGAAACGCTCTTTTAGTGTTTCTAACTTATATTTTATTATTGATTAAAATTTATTAAAAAAATACAAATCATCGATAATGAAACTAGCTGGTTAAATAAGGAGGGGGCATAATTTTTGGTGATTTTCAATTAACTAAAATCAATAATAGAGAGTATTTTAAAAAAACAACTTATAAAGTATGTAAAAAAAGAATCTCCCAGTTAGGATTTTTTTCCTGAAACATTATATATATATATATATTTTGAAAAATTATTATATGAAACATTATATATATATTTTTTGAAAATATGTTGAATGTTGATATTCACAGGTTCCTAGACAAAGCTGCAATTATAACCCCACAAGACGGCATAAACCCAGACGGGTCTGCATCAGATCCTTGGAGTCTTTGCAGCATGCAACAAGTGGAAGAGCTAAAATGCTTGCTGAGAGTGATCCCCATTTGGTTCGCAGGAATTTTCTTCTACATTGCAATAGTCCAACAGAACACAATGCTGGTCTTCCAAGCCCTTCAATCCGACAGACGCATTCTCAGCACCAACTTCAAGATCCTAGCAGCCTCCTACACCATCTTCCAGATGCTGAGCCTAACCATATGGCTACCCATCTACGACCGAATCCTCGTGCCGTCGCTCCAAAGGGTCACCAAAAAAGAGGGTGGCATCACAGTTCTTCAAAGAATAGGCTTTGGCATGTTCCTCTCTATACTATGCACAATGGTGTCTGGTGTAGTGGAAGAAAGAAGAAGGACATTGGCTTTGACCAATCCTATTGGATTAGAGCCAAGAAAAGGTGCCATTTCTTCAATGTCAGGTCTATGGTTGGTTCCTCAGCTAACACTGGCAGGGTTATCTGATGCATTCGCGATTGTGGGACAAGTTGAGTTTTTCTACAAACAGTTTCCAGAGAACATGAAAAGCCTTGCAGCGTCTCTATTTTTCTGTGGCCTCGCGGGATCAAGTTATTTGAGTAGTTTGCTGATTTCTATTATCCATAGGGCGACAGCTAAATCTTCAACTGGGAATTGGTTACCTCAGGATCTCAATAAGGGGAGATTGGATTATTTTTATTACATTATAACTGCTCTAGAAGTCGTTAATTTCGGTTACTTTATATTGTGTGCCAAGTGGTATAAATACAAAGGGACTGGTTCTAGCAGCAGTGGTGACCTTCAACTCGATCAAGTATCCAAACCATCCGAAAGAACTGTTAACACTGTCTAGTGGTTCTCATTTAAACCTGTGGTTATATTAAGTACTTAGCTTTAAGTTTTGTGGTTTATAATGATGTTATTTTACTGATCGTCTTTCATACAGAATGTCTGTAATCTTAAACCTAAAAAAATGGTTGAGCTTACGGTTCATAATGTTTCTTTAGAAAGAACAAATAAGGTAGTCTTTCTTTATTTTTAGGATTGGATTGGGGAAATAGTTTTATTGTAAACCTTCTTGTTTTTTTTAGTATTGATAGCTTGCCTTTAGTGAAACCAAAAAAATATATGAATTTATTGAAATGTACTTTGATTTAGACGCTGTAGCAGTATTGGAAGGAGACAGATGTTCAAGGAATGAGATGCACTCAAAATATTTTATTTATGTCAGAAAACTCTTGATTATAAGATTGATCCAACTAATAAGAAATAAACTTATATTTCAAAATAAGGTGGTTTAATAAGGTGGTTTAATATATGAGAATCTTTGATAAATAATCTGGAAATACTTTTATAAATATTTTTTAAATTTTGAAATTTATCTTGATAAATTAATAGGACTTAATTCATCTAAATTTATGCAAGAAAAAAAAATTGCTTTAGACTCTATAGACTCTAAAGTATTTATTGGTTTTCCTAGAAGATTTCGAGTTTGTTTTAATGTATTAAAAATGATTATGGCAAAGACAATTTAAAATGTAACATAAATATTTTTAGAAATTATTAATTATAAAGAATATAAAATGTTTATATTTTTTATAAGAATAAGATACACAATTTACAGCAACACATTTTTTTGTGTGAATATTTACCGCAGTAACGCATTAAATATACATTAGTATTTTTTTTATGCTTAATACACATTGTCATTTTAGCAAAAGACAAACTGAATATGACTTAGAGATGGAACTTGGAAGGTTTCATATCACAAGTTTTTAAGTTTTAATATTCGGAAATTGGGATCATTAACGAAAAATGAAAGGAAAAAATAATGAGAATGCATGCAAAAAACACAAGCAAACTAACTAAAATGAAAAAAAAAATTGTATAAGTTATTTTCAACCTCCAATTACCTAGCTACCAAATTCAAAGATAAGTTTTAATTTTATAGTACTATTATAAATTATTTATCTATCAAATATCACTAGTGAGATTATCACAAGCTACCTATAAATATGAAATATATTTATAAAAATAATATTTCTTCAACACAAACGTTGATATACACTACAACAACAACAACAATATATATATATATATATATATATATATATATATATATATATATATACATATATATATATTTGTTATAAAATTATAAAGTTTTTAAAAAATATTAACAATATAAAAATTAAAAATTTCATACTTATAGGCTATAAGACACGAGTTATTTCCCGAATAATATATATTTTATCACAATAAGATGTTGCTATTGCCTATTGTCAAAATTATGTTTAAGAAGAACATTTATTTATAATTAAAATACTGCATTGATCGTGAATGAAAATGAATTTCAACCGAAGCATGGATATTTTATAATTCAAAAATCCAAAATCAAATCAAATTTTCAACTCTTGAAGGCTGAAGCATTATACACATTGTACTTTCTCTCTCTGACAATAAGTCATTGAGTTGAGTTTGAAGCCTCCGTCCATGTTCTTCCTTCCGAAGGGGCATCAATTAACATCTCTCGTGTCAGGTATTTCCATCATCCATTTTTATTGCTTTACGGTTTCTCTTTGAATTTTTATGTTGCTCCATTCCTGGGTATATCCATTAGTTTATGCTTTTTCGTTGCTTTTATTTGGAGATATCATCTTAACTTAAGATGTAAAAAGTCGACCTGTTGTCATATAAATTTCGATTTTTTTTTCTGGGTTTGATTAAGATTTGAATTAAGGTTTTGTGCCTTTTGGGAAATTTCCCTCAGACTTAAAATTAGGACAGAAAGATGAGAGTTAGCGTATAGGATGAATTTTGCAGCGTACTGTACAATGTATGTCTATGTGGGCAGATTAAAACCTCAACAAACTTCTGAGATTTTGTATTGTGATCTTCTTGCTTAGGTTTTGGTTTTTACTTTTTGGGTACAACAAAATATTTTTTGTTTGGTAAAGAGTTTTTGGTCGCCAATGAAGATCTACTTGTTTCAAGCAAACCGCAAAAAAAAAGAAGATAACTTAGACATTCAATCAGAACAAAAAAAAATAGGGGGAAAGTGTAAATAAAGATATAATCTTGGACAAAAATTTGCCCAGGACTGAATACTAGATCTGTAAATCAGCAAGATAGTGAATTTGTTGGTACTTTGTAGGTAGGTGTGATGATAATACTTGGTGTGGTTTTGAAGTTCCTCTCTCATGATCCCTCCTCTCACTGGTCCTTCTTGCCCTCCTTTCCTTCCTCTAGGTAGCACTTGGAACGTATCATCATGAACACAGTTGGAGAAAGAATGACAAAGAGAGAGACTTCGGAGAATGATGAGGAGGAAAGTTTATTGAAGAATGAGAATAGCGGAACAGATAATGAATCTAAGATTAACTACAGAGGGTGGAAGGTCATGCCCTTCATTATAGGTGAGCAAGACTACAAGAGGGGAGGGTTTTGTGTTTCTATATGATTTGTTTACTTGTTAGTTTTTGTCCTTAAATCTTAAGTGATTCATATGTGTAATTACTAATTGGCAGGAAATGAGATTTTTGAGAAGCTAGGAGCCATTGGCACTTTATCCAATCTCTTGGTCTATCTCACTACTGTATTCAACTTGGAAAACATCACGGCTACAAATATTATCAACATCTTTAATGGCAGCACCAACTTTGCTACATTGCTAGGCGCTTTTCTCTCTGATGCCTTTTTCGGTCGCTACAAGATACTGGCATTCTGCACAGTGGCTTCCTTTGTGGTAAATTTCTGCTGCCTTCAGCACTCAATTCCATTCTATTTGTTTATGAAAAACACAACAAAGTTAGGCATATCTGAATTTATAAGAAAAATAAAACAATGACATTGAGAAGTATGAAATATAATTTAAGATCTTCCCATATAGAAATAATTCCATCATGGTTATCAAAATCGCATTCTAAATCGTAGAATCGTACGATTCCACAAAGCCTCAACGAGTTAAAACGGGAGCAGAATCGAAATCGGAGTGGACTCGGCCGAGTCAGTGCAGACTCGGGCGAGTTAAGGTAGACTCGTGAGTCTGTGGATTTACGAAAAACCCAAAACGGCGTCATTTAATTTCGTTTGCGCTTCATTTTCTCTTCCTCATTCGAGGGTTCATGCTTCGTGCTGCCTGCAGTTGCTTAATCGTGTTTCTTCCTCCTCGCGTCGCATTCGTTGTCAGAGTGCGACGGTAAAGTCCGATGGTGAAGGGATCCTCCGCGAGACCACGACGGTGAAGTTCGAGTGCCACTGTGCCGTCTGTGCGAGTTCAAGACTAGGTTGTTTTCGATCCCTTCATGGCTTCACTACCTGACCATTGTCTGTTTCTGTGACTGTGATTGTGATTTTGTTTCTGTGATTGTGATTGTGATAAATTACCAAATAGAAGCATAGTGTTAGTGGGTTTGTGAAGTTGATACTTGATATAACATGAACATCTAATCCCTCCTTCACAGTGCCATTTTACCTTACTTTATTAATGTCTATAACTTGTTGTGCCTTGGTGACTTGTTGGTCATGGGTTCGAATCCGGAAACAGCCTCTTTGCATATGCAAGGGTAAGGCTGCGTACAATATCCCTCCCCCATACCTTCGCATAGCGAAGAGCCTCTGGGCAATGGGGTACGAAGTTTTTATAACTTGTTATACTTTCTGCTAATTCACGCCACACTAGCTAGACCCTTATGTTGTTTCTTTGAAGAAAAAAACTTAACAAACCAAAACCCAGACAACACAACACCTCAAATCTTAAGTTGTGGCCAGTAACTTTGACAAATCTTAAGTGTAATGCTTTAAGTGGCATTGAGGTGATTGTTTTTGTTTAATCCCTATGGTAATTCTCGTTGGTAATGTTTTGGTTTGAATTATGCTACTATGCAAGTGCCAACAATATCTATAAGGAGGAAAATACAAAAAAAAAAATAGTGCTATTTTTAGCTACATTATTTTACTAGCTTTGTGTAAGCATTGGGTTTTTTTAGGATTCTCTTTTACTCTAACTACATTATTTATGTTTCATAGGGTGTGGATTGTGGACTATGTTAGTTTATTGAATTATTGTTAAAGTTTGTTATTTTCATTTATTTTAGGGTTGAAATATTTACTCATGATTTTATATATAGGAATATTAATATATTTTTTTTAATTGAGTAAACTCTTCCGAGTTTACGTTTCGATTTTAGGAGTCGAGTTTACGAAGCCTCTATGAGTATACGTAGAATCACGAGTTTAATAACCTTGAATTCCATTTTAAAATGCTTACAAAGAAAGCTAACAATCTTGTACTTTGACAAGATAGGCTCATTTAAGTTGTGTGTCTGATTCCTTGATTTGCCTGCTTCATACAGGGTTTGTTTGCAATACAACTGACAGCGGCAATTGAGAAGCTGCATCCACCTCACTGTGAAGAGTCTGCCATATGCCAGGGACCAACAGAGGGGCAGATGACATTTCTAAAGACCGGTTTAGGTTTATTGATGGTAGGAGCTGCAGGGATCCGCCCATGTAACTTAGCATTTGGTGCTGATCAGTTTAATCCTAACACAGATTCTGGAAAAAAGGGGATCACTAGCTTCTTCAATTGGTACTTTTTCACTTTCACTGTTGCTCAGATGATATCCTTAACAATTATTGTCTATATACAGTCAAATGTAAGTTGGGCAGTGGGTCTGGGAATTCCTTCTGCTTTGATGTTTGTATCTTCTATAATCTTCTTCATGGGCTCCAAACTGTATGTGAAAGTTAAACCAAGTGGTAGCCCTATAACTAGTATAGTGCAAGTTATAGTGGTTGCAACAAAGAAAAGGAGGCTGAAGCTTCCTGAATATCAATATCCTTCCCTCTTCAACTATGTAGCTCCCAAGTCAGTGAATTCTAAGCTTCCCTATACATATCAATTCAGGTAAACAACGCCAAGCAGTTAGTATTTGGTGCTTGTTATGATATATTTTTAAAAGTGTTCACCAGATGGTTTATCTTAACAGGTTCCTTGACAAAGCAGCAATCGTGACTCCCCAAGATCAAATAAATCCCAATGGATCTGTTACTGATCCCTGGAATCTTTGCAGTATGCAGCAAGTGGAAGAGGTTAAATGCTTGTTGAGAGTGTTACCCATATGGGTTTCAGGCATTTTGTACTTTGTTGTTATCGTCCAACAACACACCATTTTAGTGTTCCAAGCCCTTCTATCTGACAGGCGTATTGGGCAAAGCGAGTTCTTGATCCCAGGAGCATCCTACTACGTCTTTCTCATGATTAGTGTGGCAATTTGGTTACCCATGTACGACCGAAAAGTCATGCCTTTACTCCAAAGGCTCACCGGAAAAGAGGGTGGCATCACACTCCTTCAGAGGATGGGTATTGGCATATTTTTCTCTATACTCAGCATGCTAGTCTCTGCTAAGGTTGAAAAACACCGTAGAACTCTGGCTCTGATTAATCCTCTAGGAGTGGAAACCAGAAAAGGTGCAATCTCATCAATGTCAGGCCTGTGGCTGATTCCTCAGCTGTCATTAGCTGGACTTGCCGAAGCATTCATGTCTGTTGCCCAAGTTGAGTTTTACTACAAACAATTTCCTGAGAACATGAGAAGCATTGCAGGTTCTCTTTACTACTGTGGCCATGCAGGGTCAAGTTATTTGAGTAGTGTGCTTATTTCAGTTATCCACCAAATCACTGCCAAATCTGAAACTGGAAATTGGTTACCGGAGGATCTGAACAAGGGGAGATTGGATAACTTCTATTCCCTCATTGCTGCTCTAGAAATTATTAATTTAGGCTACTTTGTGTTATGTGCAAGGTGGTTTAGGTACAAAGGCACGGGCAGCAGTTCCATTGAACTCGAAAAAGCTACAAAACAATCGGAAAGAAGTGCTACTAATTGTGTTAATGATTCAAATCTATAGCTATTACATAGAAATGGGCTACTACAATTTTTCATCAAGTCGGAGCCACAACTAGCAAAGGTTAAAAATCAAATTAAGTATAGCAACAAAAACACAGTCTGTGCCTTTTCCATTAGATAGATATTTCTTCATGCGTAGATGTATGATGACAGATGAGATGCATTATTCTTAGGATAGGATGCCTGCATCCAAAATGTTTGTCTTAAAGCACCTAATGATAGTGAAAGAAAAATTATAGATTGACATGACGATTAAATTTTCCACAATCTGCTTCCTACAGATGAAGATAAATGAGCTTAAGTGGGTCACAGTTTGGTGTTCTTTCAGCTCATGTTACATGCTAACAAGAAACATGAAAAGATTATGTGAGAAAGAAAAATAAGAACATGATTATAGGACTTATCGGTGTTTTTGTAAAATTTATTAATTTTACTTTTGTTTCTATATTTTCGCACATTATTAAGTAATACCAATTGGACGGTTGTCCAGTCAGTCATATTGTATGATCCAATTTCCGCCTTTGAACATCAGAAGATTTTTATGATCGATTTGAATAACCTCACTTGATACAAAAGTTGAATTCTATGATTTTTTTTTTTTATCATCATACTTTTTTCCATGATTTCTAAACCTATGGAATCTGTTTTGCTTATTCACCCCTGGTTATTGTTCCCTGCAAATTCTGTAATCAATCCGGAACAAAATGTAAAATTCCGTTTCAGATTGATTACAGAATTTGGTTTCTGAAATGATATCTGAAAAGTAAAAGAAAAGACATTCGAAAAACAGCCCTCACCCCTTACCCCCACCCCAAACTGAACTTGCCGTCCAATAGCAAAGGACCCTGGTTCACAAAAAATTAAAAAATGAACTATGCATTTTTCTCCCGCTTATGGCCTTATTATTCAGTAATTCCAACAAATGTTTTACGCATTCAAATAATTATAGAAAAGGAAGAGTTTCTTTGATCATGTTTCTCAAAACCTTTTTAGACAATGCCAAAAATTTGATGGTTTTCTACTTGATTTTTATCTCCTTTCAAACTTGGGCATGCATCTACATTAGACACGGAACCATGTTCTATTCCTAGATATATAAGATGACACTAATATTCCAATAATTGTTGTTCACTTGTATGAACACAACTCAGAAATAGGAACATCGACGAAAGATGGATGGCATTGTTGCTGCCTCATAGTTTTGATAAGATCCCGAGTATTCTCGTAACTACACGAGTTTTCACACTCCCACGTTCACATTGAAAGCTACCAGCCTACATGTGAGACGAAAATAGACTTCTTGGAATCTTATGGCCTATGATTAGATTCAGTTAACCATTCGGGTCCACGTGAGAGAGTCAATTAGAATCTGTAGTAACGATTAAGCAAATGCTAGTGCTTAAAGAAATAAATATACAGAATTTTTATTAAAAGATTCTTTTTATAAAACCTCCATTAGAAACAAACCTGCTTGAACTAAGTATGATTATTATGAGTGATAAAAAAATTTCTTCAAATATTTAATGTAATCGTAGGTTTGAATCTGAGACATCTGATTAATTAAAACAACTTCACACAATTATTAGCATGCTCAGTGATAAAACATTTATTATTATATTATAAACACAAAAGTGACTTGATATTTATTTATTAAAGTTATTAGAAACATTTAATAGGACCCCTTAACCCAGGACTCTAATAATAATAGTCTCTTTTTCATTTTTATAAACTTGTAGTATTCCTCTATTCCTATTATACTGCTAATACTTTTCTCCTGGATCATTTATCAAACTTTTACTTGCTGCAGTTTTTGAGCACCGGTCGATGATCTGACTTTTGTCAAATCGATCCTTCTTTAATGGTATCACCAACTTCTTAGAAACCTGTGGCTGTGCCTTACTTGACTTTTGTGCATGTGAAACTGTGTACCACATGGTTGGTGGCTATATTCAATTTATATCTTTAAACTTTTTCATTAGAAACTATTCACCAGAGACGGATTTAGGAGGGGGCAAGCAGGGCCTCTGCCCCCTACCCCAAGATGCTTTATTTATTTGTTAAGTATGAAATATAATTGTGTAACTTGATATAGTTTTGCTTCTTAAAATTGTATATTACCTTGCGACACTTCTAGAATTTCTGGATTTCAATCAATTGCCTACAATAACTCAAAAATAACTGCATAAAATATTAACCATCAAATACTATAACAATCATAAAATTTAGAACAGAAATTAATATCCTCATGTATGTTTTTCTTATCTAGAAATGTTAAGGATTCAAAGCTCTCGTGATAAAACTTTTTTATTTCTGGTTTTGGTGAAAATAAGTTATCTTTGCTATATATATAAAATAAATATATTTCATATAGATATCATATTATTATTATGTATCATTGTTATAGGATTTGATTTCAATTATTAGTATATAAAATGATTTTGAGATCATGTGAGTTTTATTTATTGTTATTGAGTATAAGAGAATCCAACTCAAGTAATTGAATAATGTGCATGAGTTATAAACTTAATGATACTTGAATTTTATTTCTAAGAATAAAAAAAATTGTTTGTTATTATGTTCATAAGATCATAGTCTTCCAAAATTTGAAATAAGAAATTAGTAAAATCTTTAGTGAGCAATATTTAAATAATTGTAAAATAACAAAAAAGAAATTCAACCCCTTCAATAGACTTGTGGATCCATCCCTGCTATTCACGCTAGACTTCAAAATTTTCAAGATGCAAGTGAAGAGTACAAGACACACATAAACATATTTTCTACAATTGTGATTACATGAAAATGCAATCTCATGCAGTGCAGTAATAACTGTTTGTTTAGAACCTAGCCCCATGTTAGACTTAATGAGTGGATCAAATAATTGAAGGTGTGCTGGAAAAGACGGTTAAGAATAACTATCACACAAAAAAGCAGTTGTTGTGCCTTATAAATCATAATTATGCATTGATTTTATGCAGGTAACGTGCTATATGTGTGCCAATAAGATTTTTTAAGGTCAGACATTTGCCTCATCTATGCCCTAATGAGGAAATTCAACTATTTAATCAAACGTGGATCCAAACCGAACAATATTTTCGGGTACTGAGAGCATGTCTAATTTGGCAGTGAATTGAAACAAACCCAAAACTATGGTCGTGTTCTGTTAATCATCATTATGTCATTATCTGCTTTAAAAAAGTGCTTAATAAAATATCGAGGCTTGAATTGATTGAGATTATTTTGGTTTGATTGGGATTTTCAATCAAACATGGGGTTAACCAAAACAGAAAATTGCACGTAATCAAGTCAATAACTACAATGGTATAGTACTTTGCTGAAGAAAAAAATGTTGTAATTTTTTGTGTACATTAATAATGATATTGAAATTTACAATTAAAAGTTTATGCTAACTACCCAAATCTCGTATAGGCCAATCCTAACCAGTTGTCGTGTTTATTACATAGTGAGACTTCGTATGCTAAAGTAAGGAAAACTCATAGTCCCCCACTCCAAAAGAAAACGTTGGCATGGCAATAAATTTAAAAATAAAATATAAAAAAAACTACACTGCATGATATATATGAGTATTATATTGTTCTTCTTTTACGTTAAAATGTACACTTTATTTATATTTAATTTGACCTCGTTAATATAAATTACACTATCTATTAAGAGATACAAGTATTGTATTACATTTCTTTCTTCTCATATTCAAATATATGGTTTAATTTATATATAATTTAACACCGTTAAAGAAAATTCTTTAAAATATTGTAAAATATATTTTTAATTAATATTCCCACACTATATAGGAGTTATTCTTCCCTGAAATCGTCTTTAAGATTTTTTCTTTAAAAAAACGATTTTAGGCAGGGAATTTAACCAATTATCTCTGGTAATATACTTTTTTAGTCTTTATTTGTATATTAAATTTTGATATTTAAAAAAAATCATCAATAACTAAAAATATAATATTTGTGTTAAAAAATTAATACTGATCATAGGTATTCTTTAATTATGAAACATCTTCGCCTTCTTCCAAAATGTTGTATTGGGTTGACTAAAATGAAAACTTACGTAACAAGGAGTCTGACCGCCCTGTTTACAGTGTGTTACAGTATCAGTTCTGCAATGCGGTGAAGGTGATGCAGCACCACAGCATTATTATTATTATTATTGAAAACGATGTAGCAACATTAATTAGTGCTACAGCATTTCAATTTTGAAGCCTGTTCAAGGGCCACCGTTCAATATTCCTTGCAGGAAACATGCATTATGTTTTTTAGGTACGAAGGAAACATACATTGTGTTCTAGTATCTATTGGTTTTCTCCTATAGACGTAGCTGCATTGTTGGTTGCTTAACTTGCCACTTTTTGCTGTGGAGTAGCTTACCGGTTTTGGATATTTGTTTAAAACCATTATATATTTACACCTCATTTTATTTGATAATTGGAGAAAGAAAAAGATAAAAAAAAAAATTATAGCTACGTAATAAATACTAATGTGTTAAGAAAAATAAATAGATGTGTTATAGTATTAAGATGTACATATAACATTGTTGATTTGACAAGTGCCATTAGAGACACGAAACAAAATAAATAAAGAGGTGAAAGAGAAAGCCTTGGGCAAATGATATGAGGGAGCGTTGGGGTGAGTGCCTAAGAATTTAAGGAAATAATACTAAATTATAAATTTAGCTTTTTTTTATCTTATTTTTTAATTTAGTTTCATTCTTTATCTTTTTAAAAAAATTAATTTAGTCTTAATGGGTAGGCTTGGTTCGTTAAAAATATTGTATTGGACAGGACAAAAGAACTATACATGAAAAAAAATAGAAATTACAGGATAATTTTTTTTTATACTTCATTTGATGAATAATGAATAACACAAATAAAATAATATAAAATTTACTAAAATACTTAATATTAATTATCTTAATATAATTTATATCAAATTTAAAGAGTTTATCAAAATAAAAGACAGAGATTAGAATAAAAAATTAAGTGTTTTTATTTTAAAATGATTATGTTGGTTAATTACTATTTTTTATTGTTAAAAAAATGAAAATAGGAATATATGTTTCATTATAATACTTTATATCTGGACAGAAATTGCCCAAGGATTTTCTGAATAACAAAAATTAAAGATTTGTTTTATTGTTTTTACATGATTTATTTTATTTCTTAATATTTTTCAAATCAAACATAAAATAAAATATTTATCATATCTAGTATCATATTTTTAAACAAATCAAATAAATTCTGTTTTTTTAAATATATTGTCATTTAATCATAAAATATCATTTATAAAGATTTTTGACTAATTAATAATGTAAAAAAATCTATATCCAATTGATAGAAAATAATAAATGAATCTATTTTCTTACTTTTATTTTAGATTTTGACATAGATGAATGAAAAATTGTAAACTCCCACCTCATTTTGGGTTGAAGGTAGAAGAGAGATAGAAAGCGAAAAAAAAAAGTATAAAGATAAATGATAAATGTAACATATTATATGATAGAAAAATGTAAAGAGATAGAAATGAAAATAAATTATAAAAGATTGAAATGTCTGATAATATAATAACTCTGGATAAAGTGATAAAATCTCTATAAGGCCTATTTTATTAACGAGATTTATCACTTCCTTAGCTACATTAATGGCTCGATCCGTTTCTCAAGAATGCTAATTATTCTATTTTCTAATAATGTTAACAATTTCTAGTATAAAACATAATTTCTTGTCAAAATATTTTACTTTTTATTTATCACGTAGGAATTAGAATCATTCCTATATATCTACTTTTATCCATGTGCAAGTGAAAAGAAGCGTTCCGACATGTTAAATTATTGTTGGTGTTTTTTTTTTTTAAATCTTAATCCTCATGTTTATTAAGAGAAGAATTCGGAATAATCTAGAATTCAGTCGTGAGACTCTTAATTCAACATATTAATTATTTATATTTGATTACTTAATTATTACATTATTGTTTTAAATATTTTTTAAATCCCAAACAAGTATTGTATTCTATTGGTTATATTTCATGTGAAAATGAGCTCAATTAAATAAAGAAATCAAAATTTTTAGGTTGAAATGTAATTTTTTTTCTATGTTCTTAAATATGTTATTTTAGTCTTTCTATTTTTAATTCAGACATTTTATTTCTCACTTTTAAAAAAATTGTGATTTTAGTCTCTTATTTTTTAATTGAGATATTTTGTTTTCTAAAATTCATAATTTTAATTCTAGTAGTCAATTTCAAATGTTGATCTATATACTCAGTCAAACGTTGACCCACATGTATCTATTTATTATTCACACGACAAATGTTTTTTTTAATTATTTAATTGCTAACAAACTTAATTTATAAAAAAGAGAATAAAAAAAAATACATAATCAAGTCTGAAATTTAAAAAGGAATCTGAAATCATTGATTTTTTTAAAAATGAAAATGAAATGTATCAATTAAAAATAAGGAGACTAAAATTGAAGATTTTTAAAAGTAAAAAATAAAATATCTCAATTAAAAAATAAAAAGATTAAAATCATGAATTTTAAAAAATAGAAGTACGAAAGTTATATTTTAATCAAATTTTTATATAGATAATATAGACTTCTCATTTATATAAATAATTTAAAATATATTTCTTATGTATTTTTTTTTTATAATCATATCATCGGTACGATGTATTGAACGATTTTGATGATAATTAATCTTTATCTATAAGGCTAAACACGAGACCTTATTTAAGGAGAGAGTCTAATATTATTAAAACCAACACCTTATTAATATATCTCTTATGTATCAAATATATTTTAAAATAATTTAGAATAATATTTATTATCGTTACTTATATATCCATATAAGGTATCCGTGAGTGTTTAATATAAACTCACCTGGTATGAATTTGGCTCTTTTATTTAATAAAATAAATCAACTTAGATTTTTTTTTTTTTTATAATCAGGGGGAAACAAATCAACTCAATCGAACCTTTGACAAATCAAAAATAAGTATTTCACCCATTGTCCTTACTAATTTTCTTGTTTTTTTCACAGTTAACTACAGTATTAAATTATTAAATGTGACCCCACAGAGACAGACTAATTTTAAGTGAAACTGAAATTTCACTTTTCAAAAGAAAAAAGAAAATGAGTTAAACCTCAGTCAGTCACTGATTTATATATTAACTTCACACTACTTTCCTTCCCTTGTCTAGTTCAACTTTCACCTACTCAATCACGTTTCTTCCTCCCTCCATTGAGGGGAGCAACAGAGGTCATATATCACCAACTGTACTGGCAATGGAGAAAGGAAGTATGGAGAACAATGAGAAACATGTGACAGAGAATGATCCTAAGATTGACTACAGAGGATGGAAGGCCATGCCCTTTATCATAGGTAAGGAATGAAAAACTTGTACATCTCTGTGTGTGTGTGTTGTGCTTACTTTTTAATCTTATCTTTTAAATGACTTACTTGTCTATCTAATTGGTAGGAAATGAAACTTTTGAGAAATTGGGAGCCATTGGCACCTTAGCCAATCTCTTAGTCTATCTCACTACTGTATTCAACCTGAAGAACATCACAGCCACAAATATAATCAACATCTTCAACGGCAGCACCAACTTTGCTACCTTCATAGGTGCCTTCTTATCAGACACCTACTTTGGCCGCTACAAGACAATAGGATTCTGCACATTCACTTCATTTCTGGTACTAATTCAAGGCTCATGCCATATATCACACCATTCCTCACACAAATTTCATTAAATTTCATGACCAAAGGCCTAAAAGACTAAGTAACAAAAAAAATCCTTACATAATTTAGCTTGTGGTCATGGGTTAATTTAGCTTGATGAAAAACATAATAGTGATTTAATAGACATCATTCAGCTTCAGCCTTAAGCCAAGTGATACAAAAAATTGAGCCTTGTAATTGCATACAAACAGGGATTGCTAGTGATACAACTTACAGCAGTATTTAAGAATCTGCATCCACCTCACTGTGGAAAGGAGATGAAAACATGCAAAGGACCAACTGCAGGGCAAATGGCTTTTCTAGTGAGTGGATTTGGTTTGCTGCTGATTGGTGCTGCTGGAGTCAGACCATGTAACTTGGCTTTTGGAGCTGATCAATTCAATCCCAATACAGATTCAGGAAAAAAAGGGATCAACAGTTTCTTCAATTGGTATTTTTTTACCTTCACTTTTGCTCAGATGGTGTCTTTGACACTGATTGTGTATGTACAGTCAAATGTGAGCTGGGCAATAGGGTTGGGAATTCCTGCTGCTTTGATGCTCATATCTTGTGTGGTGTATTTCATGGGCTCCAAAATCTATGTCAAAGTTGAACCTAGTGGTAGTCCCATAGCTGGTATTGTGCAAGTTTTTGTGGTTGCAGTAAAAAAAAGGAGTCTAAAACTACCTGCAGAGCATCCAATGCTTTCCCTCTTCAACTACGTGCCGCCTATGAGTGTTAACTCTAAGCTTCCTTACACGTTTCAATTCAGGTAACTATGTCAAGCTTTTCACTTTTTACTTCAGCAATTTTCTGTGGCAATCAAGAAGTGACAAATTATGGCTTTCATTATTCACCAATTTGACCCATTTTTTGCGTCTATAATATGTATCCAAAACATGCTAAAAAATAATGTAATGGTTTTGTATTATTTATGTAAATAAGAAATAAAACTAAAATATATATTTTTAGAATAAAGATGGACACCTCTACTCTATTTGACTTTTGAGAGATAAAGGGAGAGAAAGGCAAGAAGTGAATTAATAAGAAGAGAGAGAGAAAATAGTAAATGTTAACAAAGTGTTTGAACTTTGAAGTGATAAAATGTTCGCATATAGTACTCACTTTTTATATTAAATAAACAAGTCCTAAGTATCTAACTGATCAGATGAGTGTTACATGAATAGGTTATTGGACAAAGCAGCCATTGTGACCCCAAAAGATAAAATAAAACCAGATGGATCTGCAGCAGATCCATGGAATCTTTGCAGCATACAGCAAGTGGAGGAGGCAAAATGTGTGGTGAGAGTATTGCCAATATGGTTTGCAGCCATAGTGTACCACTTAGTCATTGTCCAAATGCACACCCTTCTAGTGTTCCAAGCCCTTCAATCCGATAGGCGTCTTGGAAGCAGCAACTTCAAGATCCCTGGTGCATCCTTTAATGTGTTCTTGATGTTGAGCATGACCTTGTGGCTACCAATCTATGACAGAATAGTGGTCCCTTTTCTCTGTCGAATCACCGGAAAAGAGGGTGGCATCACACTCCTTCAGAGGATGGGAATTGGCATTTTTATCTCTGCATTGTGCATGATAGTAGCCGGTGTAGTTGAAGAGCATAGAAGAAGTTTGGCTCTGACAAATCCTATTGGAGTGCAACCAAGAAAAGGTGCTATTTCATCAATGTCAGGTCTATGGTTAATTCCTCAGTTAAGTCTAGCCGGTCTATCTGAATCTTTCACTGCTGTTGGACAAGTTGAATTTTACTATAAGCAATTCCCTGAGAACATGAGAAGCATTGCAGGGTCACTATTCTACTGTGGCATGGCAGGGTCTAGTTATTTGAGCACTCTTCTGATTTCAATTGTTCACAATACTAGTGAGAAATCTGCGACTGGGAATTGGTTACCAGAAGATCTTAATAAGGGGAGATTGGATTTCTTTTATTACATGATTGCTGCTCTAGAAATCATGAATTTGGGGTACTTTCTGTTGTGTTCAAAATGGTACAAGTATAAGGAAATTGGCAGCAGTGACCTTGAACTCAACCAAGTACCCAAACAATCTGAAACATCCACCATTGGTGTTTAAAAAAAAAAACTAAGTTAATGTATGGAACTATAAAGTAGTGAAACAATTTAGACAAAAGTATTGTAACATGGATTAGGAAACTTTTGGTGTAATATTCTTAATTAGAAAGACTGGAACAAGGGTTACTATGCATGTTTCTTTAACGAGTTTTAAGTTTTGCTCATTCTTTTTCCATTATGATTAACGTGCCATTTTTTTATTTTTTATTTTGTTTCATGAGTATTTTATTTAGAAAAAAATTATGTATGGAACACTATTAAATACTAGAATTTGAATTTATCGTGCCATATTTGATTTGCAATGTTTTTTATAGGACTGAATATCCTAATTTTTATAATTGAAAGGATCAATCACCCAGTCATTCTCTTAAAAAAAATCACTCAGTCATTAATAAAAATGAATGGTATTTTCTTTTTACTGCAAAAAAAAAAAAGAGAAGAAAAGTGAATGGTATAATAAAAAAATACATACACTAGATTACTAGTAAATGTTTACGCGACCCTTTGCAAAATAAATCATCTTAAATTCTTAATCCATCATGGACTTTAATATATTTAAATATGACATTTATTATATTAAATAAATCATTTTATATTTATTACACTTTTATTGAGAAACTGTTTAATAGTCAGAATAAATCATATATTTAAATCGTTTTATATTAATTTATATATAATATTAATATGTAATAACATATATTACATATAAGATTTGTATTTAACATATTGTCTTATATATATTTTTAAAATTTTGGACATTATCATATTATACTTTGACTGTCAAACGAATCCAACACAATTTAAATATATGAAACTCGATAAGATATCAACTCAATGGAATGTTATGTCACGTGTGTAGATTATTAGTCTATGTTAGGATTAAACTTTGTAAACTGAGTTTGTTAAAAAAGTATCTTAAGTTTAATTCTCCAAAACTCAGATTTTAGGCAAAAACTTACTCTTAAACATACTTTTTTCATTTTAAAAAACAAACTTTTTTTAAGCCTCTTAACACATGTTTTTAAATAACTAAATATGATTTCAAATTTATTTTATTCTCAAACATATTTTTAAAACACACCGAAAATTTTCAAACATACAGTCATGTTAATAAGTTGTTTAGAACCTGATTGTAAAAGCTTAATTATTTGAGAAATCAATATTGTACCTTAATTATAATTAACAAAACTGTAATTTATTTTTAATTCAAGCAGTCTGATTCACATAGATTTTGACCTTTTTATCATTGCATAGACTTTGACTTATACTCTGTTTGAATTAGAATTGAGATAGAAAAAAATAATACGAAAGCAAAATAATAAGGAAAACAGTTTATTTAAGTGAGTGAAAAAAGAGAATGAAAAAATAAATTATAGAAAATATTATACTAATTAAAAATTATTTTTTACTATGTTATTTTTAAAATAAAATTATTTATCATTTTTAAAAAATGTTACAAAAATATTTAATTTTGAGAAATTAAAAAACAAAATAGAAAAATAATTTCCCTCCCATTTTATACCAAGTTAGATATAAAAAAAAAATCTAATGAGTCCCTGTTATCTCTCCTCTCAATAGAAATTTAACATTTTCATCGTATCTTTCTTATTTCTATTTCTTTCCACTATATTTCAATCCTATCATGCATATAATATTTGAGTCAATGGAGAGTAGATGAACGCAAGTTTTGTAGTTAGTATTATTTTGAAACAGAGTAAAGTAGAAGAGAAGTAGGAATGACTTTTTACCAACGGTTGAATTATTTTTTGTACAATGAATGAATAAAACAATAGGAATATAAAAAGAATACCATAAAATGTATTATAAAAAATATACTATTATATAAATAATACAACTTTAAAAAAAAATCCGACTAGCTACAATAGGAAAGTGACTCTGTTGTAAGTCTCTTGGTTGTGGTGTGCCAATACCTTCGACCAGAAATGAAGAATGCACTAACTAAAGTTCGGTTTGCGGAAGAAAAGGAGCAATACAATACAATTTCTCAGTGTCTTCAATGATGAGAGATGAAATATAATAGTTAAAGTTACGCCTTACGTACGCGTAAAGGTCTAAAGTTTTCTAGAAGAAAAAGAAGCATAAATTGACTCCTTGACTTCATTTAAATTTGCAGTTATGAACCATCGTTATCTCGTTTGTATCGAAGTATTTATTTGAAATAAATACTACTATTTTTTTTCGGGCAAATGATATTTTGTTGATTTATTAGAAATATCAGTTAAAATATATTTTAATATAATCCAGTGATTTTTTTTCGTTCTCTTCTCTTTTCATTCTTCTCTAGCCATCATTAGATGAAATATCTCTAAAAAAAATTATTATATAATAGTAGTAGTTATAATTATTAACAATTAATCGAATATATACGTTTACGATAATTTACAAAATTCATTTAAATTTCTTTATATGTTTTGATTTATAAAAAAAAATTTGTTACATTTTAAAAAATAAATAATTTTATTAATTACTATTGTAATAACATTAGTTGTTAGTGGGAGAGATTTTTGAATCCAAAACTTTTCTTTATCCTTTTAGTCAACAAGCTAACCTTATAACTCCTAACACTAGAAATATTATTTTTAGAATGAACTTTTTATTTTTAAGAATTGCATTTTCCTTTAAAAAAATAATCGGCAGAGAGAGAAGCCAAAAGGATCCTTTCGTGATTGAGGAGTATACTAGATAGAAAATTATTTATGCAACTGTGCTTACATTTGAAGTTTTTGTATAAATTATTGTATGTTAAGTTATTTATATTTAAGATAAAATGGAAAACTAAATACAGTATAAAGTAAAAAAAAAATATTTTGCAGGGTTAGGAGTTTTTATCTACTCAAGAGAAAATGAGAAAGAATTTTTTTATTGAAATAACAAATTTATCCATTTAAAAATTTATTTAATATTTTATCAAAATAGTATCAAAATAATTTAATAATATAGTTATATTTTTCAAATGATTTTTATTTTTAATTAAATATAATTTTCCTAATCTCTCATTCAAATAACAACAAATTATTTATTCTTTATTTTGTTTTTTCTCACCTTTTTCTGTCAGCATCAAAACAAAGCTGTAGTGATGTGGTTGATTTATGGAAAAGAAGAATTTTCTCAATATTCACATTATGTTTTTATTTATAAAATGAATCATTTTGTCATTATTATTTATATGAAATTCTACAATGCCCTGGATCCTAAAACATTGGTTTGTATAGCAGTGATGTCACCGTATATTTATACTAGATAGTACGACAAAATGGTGTTTATATAGTCAACTATTAGGTCCGTATCAAATATCAAATGCGCCATAAAATAAGGCCTGACAACCTTTTAACTGCTCATTTGTGTGCGTACAGTAATCATTCTTTTATAACTTCTCCACCTAATCTCACCAATTAAAATATATCCACAACACACAAAAATTGTTTAGTCTTACTTTTGGGTAGGTAAATAGAGGAGAGAAATTGAAGGAAATTTTTTACTAATGTCATATTTATATTTTTTTATTTTAATTTTAATATTTTTATTGTTTTTTTTCCGCTTCATCAAACTTATTCTTAGACTATCTATCTAGAATGTATCCTGTGTTTGGTTAATAGTCGGTTTCTTCCGACAAAAAGAAAATAAGTTAAGGAAAGAGGAAAAGAATTGAAATTTTGTCTTTAGAAGTTAAGCTTTTTTTCCCTCACTTTTTCTTCAATTAAACAGAAAAAATATTTTATCATCCGTATACTTTTTTCTTTTTATTTTATTTGTTTTCACTTATTCTCCAACCAAACTACCATAAGAGAAAAGAAAATGAGGAAGTAGAGAAATGTTTAAAATTTAAATTACAGAAAAACTTAAAGGATTTTTTTAATCTCTCTTCTTAAAATAATTTTTTAGATTGATTCTAGGGTGACTGAGATGTTATTTTTTTATGAAGAGGAGTTAAAAAATATTTTTTAAATTGAGAGATTAAAAAAATATTTTTAATTTGAGAAACATAAATAAAGCAACCTAAATTTATAGGAAAAAAATATGTAAAACAAAAAAAAAATCAATATCTTAAGTATTGTTTCTGCTTTATTTTTCCATTTGTACAAAAACATAATTGTTTCTATTTCAGGCCGTTGCATCAAGTACATATGCCTGCAAGCTTCCAAGGCTCTGATCCGCATCACTTGGATCCCAATGAAATTTTCTATTCATAAGCTATAAATAAAGTGTACCTGCTGTATCAAGAAATGCCAACATCACACATTATTGATATAATTTTTTTCTAATAATTATTTTTATCTTCAGTTAAAAAAAATACGAGACCCTTTAAATATTCCTACTCTTGATTTTTTAAGTTTTAGATAATGCTTTTTATTCAGTAGTTTTAGATAAATTCTAACTATTAATAAAAAAATATATATTAAAGTGTACTACTTAAAAAAGTAGTTTACTAATATTTTTCATAAGTAGTTAAATACATTATCAAATTAATGAGAGGATATGATTTATGGCAAGAAATTTATTAAACATGCTGGAATTTTCTCTTCTTATATTGCAAATTAATTCAAAAATGAAAAGCTTAAAAATTTGTTTACTTTGAGAAACATTTTTTTTTATAATTTATCTCTAAATGCATCAAAATATGCCTATTTTTCATATAAATCTTAAAAATAAAAAAAAATATAATATGAAACTAATGATATATTTTTATAGTTTCTTACAAAAATATTAAATAAAAATGTGAAATATTTATCAAACCTAACTTGCCATAATTTATATTTTTGCAAAATAGTGCATCTTACTTCAAAAAATAGAGATTCCTCATAAAAAGGGTTGGCACAGCCTGTGGTTGGAATGTGATTCATCCTTGCTGGTGCAGTCATTTAAGAACTCAAATATAGGGCCTTGAAAATTGAATAACAAATGGTCTAATTGTATAAATTTAACCAGTAGGATAAGATATTTGGTTGGTCACACTTTCAAGGAGAAAAATACTTATGCAGACATTTTGGCCGATAAAGCTCACTCTTTCGGTAGATTTTACTGATGGAGCTCTCTCCCTCAATTCTTAGTTGTTGATTTCAATAGGAGTAAATATGGTTATACAAATTACAGACTCAAATAGTTTTTTTTTTTTAATGGGTTTGATCTATGTCTCCCATGTCTTTTGTTCCTCTCTTTTATGGTTTAATGATATTTTCTGGCTTGTTGTATGTAGAATCTTGTAAGAGGTGTCAACCTAATTAGGATTTCTTATGCTTTCATTTGCAACAGTCAACCTTTCTTTATTAAAAAAAACTTCAAAAAGTGAAGACATCACACGAAATTTGGTTTATCAAAAAAAATTGTGCAATAAAAATTTGTTCGTAGTAATTGGCATATCACTACAAATAGGAGAGAACGAGTTCGTTTTATGTCACCTTGTGCTTAAGTTAACTAATGAAGATCGGAACTCAACTGTAACAATCTCACGAGCGGCTATTTGTAAATATCAAAATCTTTTTTTCTATTTTCCCTCTCTAATACTTGCTAATTCCTCCTTTTAAGCAAATAGTTTACTAGTTTCTTGATCAATGAAATTGAAGTCCTTCATTAACATCATTTTTGGATTTGCATTGTTTATGCATTTTACATCATTTTTTCTTACGTCACATTCACTGTAAATGCATAAGCTATTGAGAATTGCTTCTCATTTGACTTGGGTTTTCACTTCCGATAGTTTAAATCAAACATATTATATTTTGTAACAATATTCAATTAGCATCGATCACTTCCATGCAGCCATTGGCAACAATCTACCTCCAGTATCTAGGACATGCTTCTCTAACCTAATTTTTTTTTCTTATATATAAAAAAGTCTTAGTATGTTAGGTTCTGAGTACTCACCAAGATCAACATAAACTCAAAAAGTGTTTAGTAAAGTATTTATATATTAACAAGATCTTCTTCGTATCTACAACCAAAATCAAATTCATATTATTTGTGAAATATGAGTTCACTCGTTACCAACAGTTGAATGAACTTCTGTTGGTGGTAACTTAGAAAATCTTTACAGGAAGCTTACACTTTATGAAAGAATGGTGTAAAAATTATAGGTCGTGTCCCTCAGTTTTGAAGATGGTGATTGGTCCTAAAAGTGTCAGTTGGAAAAGTTTTTGTGATGGTCTCTTTATAACATCACAAAATTGCCTATAACCTCCTTGCTAATGCTAACCATGCATATTTCAGGAAGTGGCGTACGTGGTCCTAAGAATCTCAAAAGAGCTTGTAACGGCAAATGCATACTTGTAATATACCATCATTGCACTAGCATGTTATCCGCCATTAACCCTTTGGCTTCTAGGATATGGATGCTCATTGCTCCAAAGCACATTCCTTTCTTTCTATCATGGATTGGGGGCTAAAAAAATATCAAATGTTAGTTATTATTAGGACCACAAATAGATGATATATTATCCCAGTTTCCTGGTGCAAAGTATTCTAATTGGAGAAACCGTGGGTGAGGGAAGGACACTTTTGTGCAAATGAGGCCAAATATAGCGATGCATTCACTCTTCATTTTCATCCCGTGGTGTCAAAGTTACTCAACTCCACTGAGCTACACACACACACATATAAAATCTCGCCTTGGTTACATGAGTTAATTTGCCTAAATTAAATAAATAAGAAAAATTAGAAAGAAATAAAAAAAATATAATAAAATATTACTATTAAATCTAAATATTACAGATCATTTAGAAATTACAATTTTAATAACCTAATTTTTTAAAAAAATTAATTGAGTGATTAAAATAAGAATTTAATGGTGATACATTGATAGTTTAAAATAATTCCACACTACTATTGAATCAAAAGTCATTCTACACTACTATTGAATCAAAAGTCATTCTACACTACTATTGAATCAAAAGTCATTATCGATATGACTTTTAAGATTATTTTACGAAAGTTAATAAATTTATTATAAATGATGATTTTTAATTAGATAATAGTGTAGAAATATTTCACAATATCTTTTTTCTCTTAAAATAATAACAAAAGGTTAGCCGACTTTGAGGTCGCTTTGATCCACTATTGAGCCGAATTAGGCCCAATTAGTTAAAGAGCCGCAACTCACATTGACACCTCTATTTTCATCAAATGTTACAACAATGCACTTTATTGTTAAAACACACTCCTCACCACGGAATATCCACATTCACTCTTATTAATAAGGTACTTATCTCCGTGACATATATGCTTATAAACAAACCAAACGCAAACGTACCGTAACTTCACGCTCTTCTGCCAATTCACTTCAAACTTTATAATTAATTTCCAAAGATGAAAGAAATTGAGGTACATAGATAGAAAATGAAATCAGAAGCATAAGATACAAGGGTGAATATGAATTTCTCTTCGTTCATGGCATCATGAAATTGTGGAGAATGTGTGACAGATAGAGTGATAACAAGAAACAAGATGACATAAAGTGACCTCACAAAAGCACTCCTTTAAGTGCTCAAAACAGACGGCAGAGTAAAAAGGACATTAAAGTTGAAGTGTGTGATCATATTACATTATATGGTTCTTCAGCAACATCAGAATGTAACTCTTTACAGTATAAGTATGCAAATATATATAAGCATCTTTAGACTGTGTATGCTTGCTGAATTGTGTCTATGTCAAGCCCCTTCAATCTCACAACTGATTCTACGTGACCTTTTAGTGTATGCAGTTCTCTCAACCTGAAAATAAATAAATAAATGGGGTCTATAGGACATTAGGAAACAACTTAATTTAACTACGAAATATATGTTACCCTCGCGAAAGACACAGAATTGAAAAGTCTGATCTCATTTTTTAGGAGAATTAATAGAAGTTGTTTTAGTTATTGTCTAATTGTTGTTCCATACTCTTCAAAACATTGTAGTCATGAATGCAATATTTTGATGTATATCCCCATCTTAATTCCTTGTCAAATAAAACAACGGGTATGGCTAACCAGTACTCAGGGTTAAAGAATTCAAAGCGGGAAGTATTTATGATAAAAATCATAAGAAAACATAAAAAAAATTATGGACACTGTAATTTTATGCATCCCAATAAAAAATAGTTCTTTTAATTTCTTAACCAATGTCCTAAGGACACTGATTAACATTTGCCTAAAACAATTACCTTGCAATTTCAGCTCTCCTTTTAGCTTCTTCGGCCATTTGATTGAGTTCATTGACATGTGTACGCTCATTGAACTTGGTGTCAGCTGGTTGTAATCCATGCAATGTTCTTTGCGCATGTGCCCATTGTAGTTCACGTTGTTCCTTTCCAAAGTCCTTTTGCCTTGTGAATGCAATCTACAACATAATGAAATCCATAATAAGCATAGAACAAAAACTAAAACCAGCTTTGGAGTAATCAAACTCAAGAAAAAAAGCTCTACTCACCCTTTGCTCAATGACAAGGTCCCAAGCCCTACCACTCAGAGCATAGCGAATTAAAAATTTAATGATATCAAGTGGGATGTAGAATATGATGTTATATAACCATATAACACCAGCCCAACCCCAACCTATTCCTTCAATTGAGCAAAAGCTCCAGTTTCCATATACTGCAATCAAGGTGGCAATCTGCACACAACAAATTCATCATCAAAGTTGATGTAATGAAGGGAAGAAAGAAAAAACACAACAGGATTAAAAGGTTATGTAGCTTACCAGTTGAGCAACAATAAAAGCAAACACCAGCAATAAACCAGGACGCTCAACATAAGACCAACCTCGAGATCGAGTTACAAATATAAGAGCCTGACTAATAGTGCTCACTTGAAGATAGATTGCAGAGGCAAGTTTCCGGTAATCATCATGAGCAGTTTTTTCAAGAGTTGGGACTCCAAACACTCGCTGAAAACATAGCAGAGAAGAACAAGATAAATCAATCGGGCATCCAAAGAAATCAAAAGCCAAAAGCAGAATCCATGAAAGGAATAAATTGACATTGATTCACATTTCACATAAATAGGAAACAGTAATGAGTCTCCCAGTATTGCTGCCATTAAGGGATGAACATGCACAGATGTCACAATAAATTTAGATTTGGATTAGAAATCACAGAAGTCATACCGGGAAAAAGTTAGTTTTGTATGCCGCCCAAAAGAATATAACTGTCATCATTGCCAGGTAACTTCCAAGCACAACTCCAGTAGTAAATATCTCTGCTAGCTTCCAGCTATCTGGCAGAGGAGATGGTTTTACACGATCTTTTGAAATTGTCATAATAGTACCTACAACGCCAAAGTAATATTAGCCACCAATAAGCTCAGAATCACATAGAAGCATGCTGCAGAATACAAGCAAGAGGAAACAATGACAGTATGTCACAGAAGAAACAACAAACCATCATTTAGGATAGCGATAATAAGCACCATAAAGGGTGGAAAGTCAAACTTCCAAATGAGAGCCAGCAACATGAAACCAAGCTGTAAGGATGTCAAACATGTAGAAAACAGAAAAAAAATTAGACCCATCTAATAAGTACATTGTTCAAAACACCATGTCAGGTAGAAAATAAATCCAGAGTTGCATAACAATTTAATTACCACAATACGTATTGTAATTGATACTGCATAAATCTGCATGAAAGAGGAAATCTATTAGTCAAATGATATCCCAAGTGGAGATCGCCAGGACAAAACAAAAATTTCCCAAAACCTAATGAATGGTGTGGAGTATCATAACAGCTGAAGTAACACGATATAGATGATTAAGTGGGAAATTTTTTTTGAAAAGATATTAACAATAATTCATTAGCTTACTGTATAATTTTTCATTCTCTGGAAGATTGCTCGGCTTGTCAAAACAGCACTAATAATAACACTAAGTCCAGGTTCTGTTAGAACAATATCAGATGCACTGCGAGCTGCATCAGTAGCATCAGCAACAGCTATACCAATGTCTGCTTTCTTGAGGGCAGGTGCATCGTTCACTCCATCACCAGTCATTCCACAAATATGTTTCCTAGCTTGCAAGCGTTTCACGATCTCATACTTGTGCTCTGACCAAATATATAAACCGACATACATCAGCAAAGAATCATATAATACTAAATAACTACAGTTAGTTATTCCATCTTCTACATGTCAAACAATAAGCAAAACAATACATTGCAATTACAACACCAAAGCATACCAGGAAATACACCAGCAAATCCATCAGCCTTTTCTATTAGTTCATCAATTGGCAAGGCAACAATGGATTCATCCTTGTCCTGCCCAAGTAAAGCTGATGAAGGATACATGTTGGTACCCATTCCCAAGCGACGACCTGTTTCCTTTCCTATAGCAAGCTGATCCCCTGATAAAAAAAATAAAGGAAGATACATAGTTGAAAATTGGGAGGAGGATATGGAGTTGACTATTTCAAACATGCATTATATTGTTGGCCATTTTGAAAAACAAATCCTTTACTCTAAATGCATAAGTTAATTTCCAATGTTACCATGGATCACATAAATTCTTTCCTTACAGTACGACAATGATACTCAGATTGTGAAGTTGTAAACCCATCTAAAGCAAAAGCCTTCACCTACCAGTCTGTAAATTTAAATTCAATCGTAGGTAAAACAAGTTTGGTGAATAAACATTTGCTAAATCCCAGAATAACAAGCAAGATAAATCAGATGTTGCAGGACTAGTGAACTACCAACATTCACAGGACTCCAATCACATCAGTTTCTTATATAATAAAACCGCTTACTTATAATCCTTATTAAAGTCATTAACTATAAAGAACAATGAATTCAATATCGTAATACAAGCAAAACAAAGGTGTTTACTAACTTATATAATAGACCTGTAATCATTTTGACATTTACTCCAAGGTTTAGTGCCCTTCGTATTGTTTCTGCACTATCATGCCTAGGTGGGTCAAAGAGAGACAAAAGGCCAATAAATTGCCACGGGCCTCCAGCACTCTCTTTCCTTCCATCAGGAACTTCCTGTATAAAATGGAGACGCCCCAATTAACATTTCCAGCGTAAAACATAGGTATACAAATGCACCAATTGATTAAGCAATAAATTAATTACTTGGTATGCTACAGCAAGAGATCGTAAACCACGCTCTGCAAACTTGTCTATCACTGAATGAACTCTACGTTCAATGTCTGCCTTATTGTGTGCAAGATTCAGGATCTAACAATCATAATAAAAAGGACATCACAATGACAATACACAAGAGCAAATATTAACATAAAATTAAGCAAACAATGTTGTCAAATTACCTGTTCTGGTGCACCTTTGCTTACTCTATGCATTTTGCCATCTTGATCAAGATAAGTCAATGCTGTCCGCTTATCGGTAGGATTGAAAGGAAGAAAATGTACTTCTTGTATGCCAGCACGTGCCTTCAGTAGCAGTAAGTTAAAAAAGTAAAAAGCCAGATCAAATTGAATTTACAAAAATGTAAGTAAATGTTCAGATTATAGTTGCTGGCTTGAAGCTAAAAAATATGCCTCAAGAAGAATACCAGCGAACAATAAATCTATGACTATGACTAACCTCCTTTGGATCAGCCAACATCCCAACTATGGCTGTATCAATTGCATCTTGATTCTCAAGCCTTGAAGCTCGGGCCGCCATCAAAATAACAGTATCTGGATCCACTCCTTTTGCAAAAACCTTAATGTTAAAATAAGAAATTTATCACAACGAGTGCATATAAAATAAAATACAAAGAAAACAAGCAAACAACACCATTCAGCAAACACCATTCAGCAACCAACCTCAACAAGATTTTTGTCAACAGTAAGCTTATTCAATGTCAGAGTCCCAGTTTTATCACTGCAAAGCACATCCATGCCTGCCATCTCTTCAATGGCTGTCATCCTCTTGGTGATGGCCCCCTGCAGACATTATCACTATTAGTTCTTATATGTCCACCCAAATCCAAGGTGCTCGACCAAAAGAAACTAACTGACCTGCTGAGCTAGCCTGTGAGAACCAATGGCCATGGTCACAGACAAAACTGTGGGCATGGCAATTGGAATTCCTCCAATGAGAAGTACAAGGAGGTTATCAATTCCAGAACGATATGGCCGATCTTGGATGGGATACATAACAATAATTTCAATAACCATCCCCAATGCAATTGAACATATGCAGAAGTTCCCAATTGCAGTCAAGACCTGAAAAAGATGGCAAAAAAATACAACAAAAATGAAATCTGAAATTCTGAACTATGAATATTAATTGAACAGCAAGGGGGGGAGAAAGTTAAATTCTCTCTTATGTTACCTTTTGAAAGTGACCGACTTGATTGGTAGTATCCACAAGATGAGCAGCTTTCCCAAAGAAAGTATGAACACCAGTAGCAATGACCACAGCTTCAATCTCTCCTTGTTTGCATGTAGAACCAGAATATACTCCATCACCAGGACCCTTTGTCACTGGCAGTGACTCACCGGTAAGTGCAGACTGAAAAGTACGAAGTACCAAGGAAAAAGAGGATAATTTGACCAATTAGGCATGTGGAGGATTCAAAGAGAAAGTATTATATGAAAGATATATAAACAAATAATAAACAAATAACCCACTTGATCAATTTTCAAAGGATCCCCTTCAAGAAGCCGGGCATCTGCAGGAATAATATCTCCAAGTTTGATGCTGATTATGTCACCGGGAACCAGGACCGCAGCATCTTGCTCATTCCACCTACCATCTCGAAGAACCTTCACAAACACACCCATGAGAAATGAAACTATAAAGGGAAAAAAAGAAAGAAAAGATTCCTTCCAGATGCAAACTGAACCAATAAGAATATGGAATCCACACAGTTCTGAGATAAAACAAAAAGAAAGACACTGAGTTCGACACCTTTGCTTTCGGAGCGAGCCGAGCCATGAGAGCTGCTGCAGCATTACCAGCATTGTTCTCCTCAATGAAACTGATAGTTGAATTGATGAGAAGCAAGGTAATGATACCCACAAAGTCTTGCCAATCAGGAGCCTTCCCCTGCAAAAAAAAAAAATAATAATTAAGAAACAAGTCCAAATAATCAAACTTACAAACTCACACCTTCATTGCCAATATAAACTCTCAAAAACTAAGTGCACTCACCCCTCCATTTGCAAGAGCAATAGCCATTATAGCAGCAGCCTCCATAACCCATGACAGAGGATTCCACATAAATCCCAAGAACTTCAAAAATTTGCTCTCCTGAACAACACCACAGAAGATAAATTCATCATAAAAATTCAAATTTTTTTTAAGTGGGATTTAATCAAAATGAGTAAAAAAGAAGAGAGAGTAGTACTTTCTTCTCTTCTAGCTTGTTGTGACCAAAAATGGTGAGCCTCTCCTCAGCAGCTTCACTGCTGAGCCCTTCTCTGCCACATCTCAGATTCTCAAGAACCTCCTCAATGGGTATGTTCTCCTGCATTCACAAATTCATTAAAGAAAAAAAAACCATTAGTGAAAAAAAAACAAGACACAAGAAGGAACGACATAAGGATGAAGTGATTCAGATCTATCTATGTTAATGTTACCAAATCAACAGTTTCCTTCAAAACAGCCTCCAAAACTTGGGACTTGTCCCCCATCTTGTTATTCTTCTCTATGTCTCTCTAGAGCTACCAACTTTGGCTCTCACACTACAAAAACCGTTCAGAAATTAGAGAGTTAGCGTGCTTGCCTGAAGTGCACCAACCGAAAGAGTTAGCACTAAGTACAAGTAAATAAAAAAAAAAAAGTGTGCAAAGTAGAAAGGGTGTATGGTATGGTTATGGGTAGGAGTAGTAGTCAACCTAATCGAGGATTGATTGAAACGATGTACAACAACAACAACCACTACTACTCTTCACAGCACAGAAAAGCACAAACACAAACTCCTTTGGATCGTGAAGGAAACCATCATGTTAGAGTATAGTAACTACTAAGTAGATACATATACCATACTTGAGCCACTTGCTCAGTAATAGTCGCATCTTTATTTATCAACTTTGCTTATCCTTTTCTTCTCCTTATTTATTTCTCAGGCACTTTTTATTTTATCCTTAAATTTTCCTTTTTTAAAAATAAATAAAAATATAAAGTTGTCATAATTTCACGTTTTATTATGGACATAAGCGTACTTTATCAGCATGTTATAAGCTGTCCGTAGTTAAATTGGAAATACACTAGACTCTTACTAGTTACAACAACACAACAGTTTATACAAGTTAATGTTTTATGTCTCCATCTCTATATCACATAATTTTTTATTTTATTTATTGCATCTCATACCTTTTTTCTAGTTAAAATTTTGTACGATTTGTTATATAAATAATATTTCTCAATTTGGAAATGTGAATAATACAAGATAAAATATAAAATAAAATGACAAAACTTAGGACCAAAATTGTTTTATATATGTGGAAATTTAGGGAAGGAGATAATGTCTTCGATCAAGACAGATTTAAACCTATGATCTATTAGGGTTTTTTTTGTGAACAATGATCTGTTAGGTATGAAAATTATATTTGTATATTTATGTTAGTAAATTATTTGTTTAAATGATATTCATTTGTATATTTTACTTCGAATAAGAAATACTTTTCACTAAATATGTGTTATGAAATTTTAATTTAATGTCCATATATCATTATTTAATTGAATTTTTAATAGTAAAAATATAATATATATATATATATATATATATATATTAAATTTTTGTTCCATATAAAATAAGTTAAATTACATTTTTGTCTTTCTTTAATTCTTGATTTGTAATTTAATTCCCTTTATTTTTTTTACATTTTAAAAAATCTTCAATAGTCTAATCATTGATTATGTATACATTTATTTCTTTTATATTATTTTTTATGTTAATGAATTTGAAATAGTGATATATAATTAAATTATTAATTTTTATAATAATTATTTTGAAATTATATTTAGAATTATTTATTGACAATTAGTAATATGAAAATCTTATATTGTCCACTGTATTAACATCTTTCATAAAAAATAAAAAAAGAAATCAGTGTATTAAACTCTTCTATCTTATTGGACCTCGAAAGGGGCATCTTCTCTATTTATTAACGGTGATATTGAAGATGTTTGTTGAAAAGTTTCGAAATTACATTATAAAAAAAATCTACATTATGATCGTCTTTGTATAATTTTTTCAATAAGTATTTATAAAAAAATAAAATAAATTTATTTTATAATTTTAAATTAGTTTATATATAAGATAAAATTATTTTTAAAGTTAAATGATTTAAATTATACTGAAAATTTAATTTGAATTTATGCATGAACTGATTTTAGTTGTGTAAGAAACATATTTCAATTTTTTTTCAAAACAGGGAATCTATTTAATTTTTTTACTGGTCTTTTTTGTTATGCTCCTTTAATAATATATTTTAATTTTACATTAAGAGCTTTCTTCTATTATAAAATTAATAAAAAAAAAAAGGTACATGGTTTTGTTGAAAGGATATTAGTCTTTCTTCTTTAAATTTTATTATTTTACATTTTAACTAAATTAAGTTTTTTTTCTAATAAAAAGAAAACCGTCTTCTTAGCCGAGGATGAACGTTACTTCTTCTCTGTTAACTTAAAAACGTTATATTTTTCATAATATTTTTAATTAACCTTTTTAATATTTAATAAAAAATTCCTTAAATGTCTTTAAAACACAAAAGTATTTAATATATTTTTACTTAATAAGCAAAAAAATATTAAAAAATACGTTATAAAAAAATATAATTTTTTTAAAGAAAAAAATTATAATTAGTCTAACAAAAGTTAGTATTGATGCCCGGCAGTTTATCAATTACTTCGGCAAGTGTTAAACATATCTCAAATAATTACTTAATATATCTCATTTTCCTATTCTTTATTGAATTTACTTAAATATCCTCGTCTCTTACCTATCATTTTTTTTTTCACACACCTCTCCAAAATGAAGGGGGTGGCTTCAAGTCCTTCTTCGCCTAGAAGTATGAGCTCGTCCTTGTAGTCCTCCTATAATTTTACATACATAAGCCTCTCCCTTTGGTAATACATCACCACATAAATTTATATCTTCTTAAGTTATTTATGTAAGAATAAAGAATATTACAAAGAAGGTTAATTTGAAAAAAGTAGTTATTAAGTTCTTTCCGTTATTTTATTTGTGCTTGTTAGCATCTTTCCTGAATGATACAATTAGCAGTCAAATATTGTTCACCAAATTCCAGTTGAAGTATAGTACGGCAGAAAAATTAAATTCCAGTTGACTTGTAGGGGGGAAAAAATAGAGATGCAAAATCGATACAATAAGAGAAGGGAAAACTAATAATGTAAGAACTGGGTACTTTTTGCTTGTTTGCAATGTTAGTAACTTATAAGAATAAATTATTTATTAGTTTTTGCCTATAACCCATTTTTGTTAGAGAATCTAACCAACTACTTTATTTTAACTTACAATTTTGTTCATCTATAAAGCATAAACCTAACATTATGTTTAAACCTAACATTGTGTTTAAGAAATCCAAACTTAATTGTATCCTAAGAAATTTAATATTAGTTATTATAATTAATTATTATCACTTATATTACTTTAAACTTTATCAAATAGTTGGTCTAATCCCTTAAATAAAATCTTGGATGGTAGATAAAAAAATATGATTAAAAGAGAAAAAAATTACTATAAATTATTAGTTAAATTTTCTAAAAAAAAATTAATCATTAACAACGTCAATCAATATTTTATACAGAATATTATTTAAGCTTTCAAAGAGGTACGTTATAAATTAGTGTTTTTCCTATAAATAGCCTTTTTCTAAAATAAAGTACGATGGAAATGGGTGTGGCGCGGTGCGGCGCGGAAGAGAAGGTGGAGGCTGGACCATTAGCCATTAAGTCGATGCCAGCAGCCGCACATGCAAGCACTTACGATCTAAAGGCATCTTTCTCTCTCTCATTTCTCCTTCTATGATGTTCTTTTTATTTTTTTGTTTTTTGTTAAATAAACTTTTTGGATAATTTTTTCATCATCACAATTTATCTGATTTTTCTTTTTTCTATTGAGATAGGGAATTTTTTGTGGGACAAATACATTGAGTTGATACAAATAGTACAGAAAAGGGAATAATAACAACATCACATGATGATATGCTAGAAAGAAACATAATAAAGAGTAAAATAACACTTTTATAATAATAATAATAATAATAATAATAATAATAATAATAATAATAATAATAATAATAATAATAACACTCTTGAGAGAGATGTCGTCTTAAGCCGTTTAATTAGTGCGTGATGAAGAGATTATTAATTAGTTGAATCAATTGCTCACATCTCCTGTCTTTTGTGTGAATTATGTTTTATATATATATTTCCATTATCTGACGTTACTTATAAGTGTACTTTTGCTGTAACACAGTTTACCATTAATTAAGGGGTATCCATTATTTAACATTACTTTTATTTTTTTTATCATTTTTATTACTATTTTAAAGGTTATAAATAATTACATTTATAAGATTTTATTAGCATTCTCTTTATATGAATTTGATTACAGATTATTTGATAATAACATTTGTAATAGAGTAAACTTAATTAACTACATACACTATAAATATTCTCTCTTTCCAAATATTTTTTTTTATATTTTTTCTTTCTTTGTTTATTTCAACATTATTAATGTAGGAATCCAAACACATTACTGAATAAATCTTTAAAAACGAACTAAATATTAAGTTGTACTGTAAGCCTGAACCATTGTATTGACATAACATTATTATTATTATTCCAATTTTCTTCAAAATGTGATTAATGTAAACACTAGCTTTTATCATAAATTCATAAAATATTTGTGACATGTTGATGATTGAATTTTGTAATCTCGTGTCTTTAAAAATGTTTAGTTTGTTTTTTTTAAATATCTATTCTCTTAATATCATAATAAATTATTGATATAATTAATATTTTACACCATATGAATATTTCATATGAAATTTGATATGCATATCTTAGTTTTCATATTGAAGGTGGGTTTGCTCCTATTGTGAAGCATAATTTGCTAAAAATACAGGAAGTCAGGAAGTGCACGGGTGCAATTTACTCTATTTAATTTGGTGAGAATGATTCTTATTTTTTATATTTAGTTCTTCATTTTAAATGTCAATAGATTATTGAGTGTTTAATTACTGTGAAACAAAATTATGAATGATATCATTTTTAACAAATGCCTTTGGTGTTGAATTTCTCTATGAAGTTTTTGAATGTTTGATAATTTACTAATTTTGAACTAGATTTGAACAAAAAATTATTTAAAAAAATTATTTATGAAACGGTCAAATAAATTTTTTATCTAATAAAAAAATAAAAGTTACTTAAAATATTTTGTCAAACAAATTTTGTGTGACCTGGATTTGGGTTGAAAGACCACTTAGGAGAGAGAAGAAGGGCCAGCATATCACTTGGTTAATAAGGAATAAGATTTAATTAATATATTTTATATAATATAATTTATAAATATATTTCATATATGTTTTAAAACAATATATAAATAGATATTAAAATATGTAAATACTAACCTATTTAAATAATTTATTTAATATTTTATATAATATAATTTACAAAATACATTTCCAAAATATATTAAAAATATACTATATATTTTTGTTATAGTTAGTTGGTTATGTATTTTATTTTTATATACCAAAATAATAAGATAAATTATATTTTTTTATTATTTAACATATCTTTATAAAATTAATTTTTTTCATAGAAAATTATATATTTTGTTATTAGAATGAATAATTTAAAGCTAATAAATGAATAATATTTTTTCTTTATATTTTAATATTTTTCATTTTTTTATTAGCTGTATCTTCGAGGTGTTACACAAGAATATCTTTAGGATGAGAGAAATAATAAAAAAATAACTTTTATACTTTTAATTCACATTTTTTACATTCTATTTTCATTTAAAAAAAAAACATTTTTCCCTTTATTTTTATTCTTTAAATCAAAGAGAACCTTAAATACAAAAAGAAAAAAGAAAGTAGTAAGAAAGAAAAAAGTTTTTTTGGAAAACTTTTGTCCAATTTGCAGTGCAAGATGGGATTCCTTTGAAGTCTGATTGAATTCAACTAAAAACGAATAAATAAAAAAATAAGTTACGAGAGTGAGTGACAGTGACCATACCCCTTTCGCTTTCCCATCCCTATCTTTTCAATAATTCATTCTTTCATCTCTATCCCCGTGCACATGCCATATCAAGTTATCCACTAGGGACACTACATAATTTAAGTGAGGAAGTAATTTTTAAAAATAAAATAACTACTCTATCCTTCCCTTTTTTTATATTTTAAATTAAACTTAAATATATTTTAATTCCTCAAATTTAATTCATTGTTTATTTTTTTATTTTTATTTCCTAAATTTAAACTTAACTTTTTAATTCTTCAAGTTTAAAAAATGCTTTATTTTAGTTTGTAAGCAGTCAAAAATTGTTATAAACTATGTCTCTAAACCTTCAAAAACTAATCAGGAGAGATTAAAATAAATAAATTTAAATTTTAAAAATTAAAAATAAGTGTGATTTAAAATTTGAGAAATAAAAATATATTTAAATTATTACATGTTGACTATGAAATATTTAATAAAGCTAAAATATCGTTATATTTAGACTAAAATATCATTATTTAATATCTTAATCTTTGATGTCTATATCATTAATAGTGAATATTAAATATGAATATATCTTAAAAATATTAATTTGATTTTAAAATTCTTAAACTTTTTCCATAAAAATAAAAATAAAACCTTAAACGTTAATTATTGTGAAAAAACCAACAAAAGGCTAAAATATCAAAAAGAAATGAAAAGAATGTATTTTTTTTTCTTAAAAAATAGATACAATAACTAACTTTAGTTATTAATGAAAAAAATGATTGGTATTATATTCACATAATAAAAATTAAAAAGTAATCATTTCTATTTTTTTTTATAACGTACACTTTTTTTATTAACATATTAGTATAAAACATTTATGGTGAGACATGCCATTAATCTATTTCAATGTTTATAAACACATATCATACAAGTATTTTTCTCCTTTTAATATGATTTATTTTATATTTAAATTTAATATTCAAACTTTAAACTATTTAATTAAGAAATACAAATTATTATCACTTATATTAATTAATGTTGGTCTTATAACATATAAGAGGGGATATTTAGAGGGGATATTTGGTTGTGAAGAGAGAAGAGAAAATAAGGTAAATAAGTAAGAAATAAGAGAAAATAAAGTGATTTGATTGAAGAAAAATAAATGAGAATATAATAAAAAATTTGAATTAAAATGAGTTAGTAAGTAATAAATAATGTAAAAAAATATTTGAGTTGAATAAATGATCATTTTCATTTTTTTAAAATAAGATTTTTAAATAACCATTAAGAGGACAAGATGATAAAAACAATTGCGAGTAAATTTTTTCTTCAATCTCTTCATATGAGAGAGGAAAAAAATGTAAAGGTCCCCCATATTTTTTCAAAAAATTCTATGCACATTAGTTCAACCATACCACCGTGATACGCGTCTTTCCTTTCTCTTCTGTTCCTTTCCTTCTTTTTCTCCGTTATTTATCCGCAACCAAACGAGGCCTTAATATCTCATGATCGATTTTCTCTGCTAACTTATAACTGAGCCTAACTATAAAAGCAGGGCCAGAGAGAATAGAAGAAGGGCTAAGAGTAGAGTACTACTATTTGTTATTTGATTTGTTTATAAAACAAACTACTTTTTAAGGGAATCAATTATCAAAGCAAACATCCAAAAAAAATTCCGACCATTTTGTTTTCCTCCTCATATGAGTCTGTGAAAGCGATTTATAAAATATTTCTAAAATCTTATACCACATGAATAATTCATTTTGGAAGGAAATTCATGTTTTTTTTTAAGGGAAGGAAATTTATGTTATTGTTAAGTTTCTTACAGTATTTTTATCATCAAACTTTTCAGTTAAACAGTGGCATGTCTATACATTCACATTCTTTGAAGTTAAACAAAATTTCACTCGATCTGTCTTTTATTTTTTACTTTACACAAACTCCCTTTAATTTGTATAAAAACACAACACTTGTATCATTCTCATTAGCATGAATGTCTCTAATCTTTTATGCAATTATATATATTAGAGGATAACAAAATAATGTCAAAAAAGATAAAATAATGGATGTAATTTTATTAAATCGTGAGTAATATGAGTGTAATCTTTCTTTATTTATAATATTAAATATTTACAGTATGTGAACCACTAGGGTGAGCTTAATTGATAGGGAAGAGTTTGGATAGCTCGTACAATATCCTAGACTGCTTTGGGAGTATGTTTCATTAAACATTTTAAATTATTTAAACAGTAATGTTAACAATACTTTTAATGTAACTTTTTATTGCTTTTTTTTTTATCACGGATTAAAATTTCAAATGCATGCAAAATTCATTCAATGCTGTAATTAACAGAGAAAACAAAAATTCATCAAATACGATACTCTTATTAATATACTATATCCATTCCACTTTAGATGACATTTGAAAAAATTTAAGTTGTCATTTAAATAATTGGTGAATAATTAATTTTTTTTACATAAAGTATCCTTAATGAAAGGCTTTACTGTTGTGTAGTAAATGATAAGTAATTAATTAGAAAGATAATTAATATATTAAGGAGTTACATAATAATATTAGTGTCAAAATATTAATTGTATTTTTTAATGTTAAATAATTTATTTGATCTTTTATTTTTTATTTTTTTATTCAGTTTAGTATCTTATCTTTAAAGAATTCATTTTAATAATTTATGTTAATTAAAAAATTCAAAATAATCCTTATATCAACATAAATTTAACCGCAGTTAATAATATAAAATTACTTATGATTGAAAACTACTAGAAAAAACAATTTTCTCTCTAAACATTTCTATTCTGTAAACACACAACAAATCACAACCCATATAGAAAATCAAGAACCCCCAAATCATAACCTGAAATCTCAAATCCATCCGATTCCGGTTTGGTCTTCAAGTAGTTGGTTTAAATTGTTGCGGTTGGGAGGGTGGTCGAAGCCTATGAGTTTGTCCGGGGGTGAGGGTGGTGATGCAATAGAAATCTTATTGGGATCTATTTTGGGGCCTGCAGAAATCATGGCTACTTAGTATTGGAAAAAGTTATTTCTGAATATCATGTTTAGCTCTCAAATATCTATGCAGAGGAAGAAGGAGAGTGGAAAAATGTTGATAGAGTGAGAAATCAGACGAAGAAAAAAGGTTTGCAAAAGGAAATGGAATGTGATAATTGGGTTGAGATTGTTGGGTGTGTGAACTTCTTTTTATCCAGATATGAGAAGTACCCTCAAAGTGATTTTAATTTTGGAATCTAGTAACTAGAGAAAGAGGAGAAAGGAGAAGGGAGAAGGAGGAAGATGAAAAAGTTTTTTTTTTTTTTTCAATTTTGTAACAGTTTTTAATCATCAATAACTTCAGTTTATCAATAACATTAACTTTAGATAAATAAAATGATCATCTTTGACTAATTTAAAAAGATAAAAATTTAAAATAATATTTTAAAAATAAATTAATTAATTAAAAAAATACTAAATAGGTCATTTGGTCTATTTCTTAATCCTATTTGGCCTATTTCTTATTAGTGGAATGATCATTTGTTAATTTTGATATGTAATTTATTAATTAATTATTCTAAGTACCAAAAACAATAAATAATGTTTAATATCATATATTAGTAAAAAAAGAGAGAGAGTATATTTTCAAGTATTTTAATATATATATATATATATATATATATATATATATATATATAACATGAAAAAAATATCTTTAATTGATGAGCAAGATAAAAATTATAAATGAAAATTTTGTAAGAAAAGAGAACATAAATCAAATGAACATTCTCTTAGTATAAGTTGGCATGAGTTTCTCTTCACAATAATTAATAATTGAAAGAATTATAATTTTAATCTATAAGTAAAGTAAATTAAAAAAGATAATTGTTTTTTAATATAAAATTAACAAATATTTATAAATTTAAAATATTTTATGAAAATATTTATTTATAAATAATATTTACTCGTGTATAGCACGAGTCATGTACTCTAGTAATACTATATAAGAAAAAAAAAAATCTGAGAAAAGCATAAAAAATATAGGAATGTCTATATAGTAAAGTATAAATAAAATGTATAAAATTACAAGTTTAAAAAATGATCGTTTCTCTCAAAAGAAAAAAAAATGATTGTATAATCTAGTTGTTTCAAATTAAAAAAAAAAAACATTTAGCAAGAAGTGAATCGGTTGTAATTAATTTGATTTGACTTCAAAGTAAAATTAAAAAAATTATCAATAATGTCACTAAAATGATATGAATTTAATTAATTTGATTTTTATTGAGATTTTAATGGTTATGTGATCATAGTATTAAATAATTTTATATTATTATCCGGTCATAAATTATCATTTTTATAAATTTTAAATATAATTATTATAAAATTCAATAAACATATGATAAGTCATTTTTTTTTACTCATTTTATAACCATTGTTAGTGCACCCATATATTTTTTGTACAGAACCCGTGCGTTTTGTTAAAATATTTGCATCTAATTTTTCTTTTTTATACTATTAAAGTTCATGTGATCAACTTTTCTTTAGTTGGTGACTGACTATATGACATAAAATTGTTTTAGATTTGTATCGCCATATTCAACATTACTAATATGTTAGATTTACTTAATTTTAAAATTCATATATATATACATGTATTTTTTATCCGAATAATCTTATTTGATAAAATTATTATAAACAAAAGAATTATCTCTATAAAAATTTAATATAATTGTATATCTAGATCTAGAACTTGAACTTAAAATCATTTTTCAAATTAAAATAATCTTGAATCAATTGATTAATGTTCTCAATGATAAACTAATGTAGAAGTCTAATTACATTTGTTATTTTTTTAATTTGAATTATGTATGATGATGTCCTATTAAATTTTTTGAGTCATTTTTTAAATTAACCAAATTTAATCGCCCATCATAATTTTCTAATTGAAATTATTAAATGTTGATTTTTCTATCAAATTTTTTAAGAGAATTGGCTCCGCATGCAGTATATGTGGATGTATGAATAGAGACAATAAATGTGACCCAAAAGGGCCCCCAAAGACATGTGTAACAGGCTTAATTGGGCAATGAAAAAATTTAAAGCCAGATCTACAACACCATGGTGGCCAGCCCAACATCCACCGAAATATGATCACATCACATGATATGTGGCATCACAACAAGGTACGTTCCGTACTGTGTCGTATCGTGTCAGAGCTTTTGGGTACCCTATGTCTTTCCTGTGTTTCACACAGTAATTTTTTATTGGGATAATCTCATGGCCCTCGTACAAGCATAATTCAAAAAATGGATGTAATTATTAATTGATTCGCATAATTTAGTTTATAATAAAAAAATTAAAAATTTTATATTAGTCTTAAAATATAAAAATTCTAAATTTTATATCTGTCTTAAAATATAATTTTTTTATCAAGATAACAAATATATCGGCCTACTTTTCCTCTAATAGAAATGATGTATTATAACTTCTGTTATAATTTCAGTTATTATATACATGTAGAATTTCACCATTTAATTATAATAATATTATTCTTGTTCATATAACAAAAGTTTGAAAAAAAAACACATGATTTGAAGTATATTTTTTTATTAAGTTTCATAGTTCATATGAATTTTTGGGATTTTATAAACCTCAAAAGAGAAAGAAATTTGATATTTGACATGATGAGAGGAAGGAAGAAGAGGTTGATGAGTGGAGTGGCAAAGTAGAGCCGAACTATGAGAGGAAGGATAGGATTTGTAAGATTAAAATGGCTTAAAATCAAAACAATATCATTTTAAGCTAAAATTAGAAAAAAAAAAAAAGGATAAATGACCCGATTTGGATTGACGAGATCATCAGTTTAGTTTTACTGTAAACTTAACCGCATTACTTTGAGATGAAAGCACACTAGATCAAACATAAAACTCAACTCGGATCAGCCACCGGGTCGCCATTCAACTGATCGGACCGGCTGAATTGGTCCAAGTTTCAAAACTTTGCATACAAGTGTCTTTCTTAATTTTTTTTTTTTTTGTAATATTATTTTTTTTATTATAAAATTAAAATTGATCTTTCTATTTCTTTTTAATTGTCATAATTTTAAAAAGGTTTTGTTTTAATTTGATTGTTATTTTTAAAGTTTTATATAACATTAGTATCTTTTTTCCTATTTACAAGACTTAATTAATTAATTGGTTAATATTTAAAAAATAATTTAGTTGATAACAAAAAAATTATCATAAATTTATATATTTTTTCAAAAATACAATTGTCATTAATGTTTTTCCCTCTTCTAGACGCATGTTTATATAAATTTTCTTTTATTTAATTAGAGGTATTTTTAGTCTAAAAAATTTATTGTGAAACAATATGAATTGTGTCTTATATAAAGAAACAAACATGTTTAAAAAGGTGGATTTTATAAAGAAATAGATGTAATAATTACTATATTAGAGATAATGATTACTAAGGGGTCTAACTTAATTGGTTAAATATGATGTGTAAGTGTTGTAAATTTTCTGGTACTATATTTAATTTTACAAATAAAAAAATATTAAAAATAATGATTTTGCATGATTAAATTTTAGGTAGTGTGTGTCGAGTGCTATGACTATTTCAAGGGGGACTAAAATAAAAGTACACATGACTATTTCAATCCTTAAAAGTGTAAATCATTATAGTTTAGTTTCTAAAAGATTTTTTAATTTAGTTCTTAAATGTAAAAAAAATGATAAATTAGTTCTTCTGAGCAAGTATCATTAACATTAATGTGTGTATGTGACATGTAACTTCCTTATGTGGCATTTCATGTGTACAAATAGTTATTATGGACGTAGTAGACTAATTTGTTAGTGAATTAATGATTAGACAAAACTATCACTAATAAAAATTTATATTTTTTTAGAACACTCTACCTCCCTCCTTACCTTTAAAACCTTATTACCCCAACAACTACTTCCTCTCCTTCTCTATGTCTTATTCTCCATTAGTGACGATGTTGCATAAGTGGAGGTTCCCATTCTTTTTGTTTCTTTGTTCTCTTGTTTGAGCTTCATCGGTTGTTGTTGAATGGGTGATAGGTCATAGATTGGGAAAGGTGGAAAGAGAAGCAAAATGAGAGTGCATGGAGGTATCACATTAGTGAACAAATTTTAATTTTAACTAAAAACACACACAAAGTGTATAGTGTATTTGTTACTTTACCTTACCATGTAGTGCAGGACAAGGAAAATTAACTTTCGTCTTCAAGTAACGCAACAAAAATGTTTTGTCACAATGCCTATAAAGGTCATCAAAATTCTTGGTCTCACTCATAGGAGGTAGGAAGAGGAGACGTTAAAAGGTTTTTTCCTTTGGTGAAAAAAGATAACAAATGAAACTTCCATTTCTTTGCTGTCAAAGTAATAAAAAGCCAAAATTGCTTTAGTCGTCCTTAGTAAGCACACGTGTGAAACCTCATTGCAAATATCCAAAGCCACCTTATTACTAAATGTGTCACATACAACATTAATTAAACTATTAGCGATATATATATATATATATGGATTAAAATGATCATTTATTCATAAAAGATTTTTTTTTTGAAAAAAAGCACAAAATTTCCCAATTCCTCTGGCAGCCTTTTTCTTCAACCTATTATTCTTTTGTATACTCTCCTCCTCTCTCCTTTCCATTGTTTGTCCTTCCCTTTTGTCTCCCACACACACCCAAATTGTCAAACCAAACCGTAACAGGAACAAAGAATACGAAGAAACACAAGCTTAATAAAATCCTCTCCTCCAAATTTCTCATTGGTTCTTTTAATGTGCATGTGGATACAAAATTCAACCGAGGAAATCAATTATTTAATGAATTTAAATTAACGTGTAGTTTGTTAAGCTGTTTGGATGAATCATTTTAAGAGAATTTGAATTCACATCATTTTGAAAAATAATTTTGATTACCTAAAAATATGGGAATTGAAATTACACCTAAATCAAGAGATTTTGAAATTCTTCTCTCACCTCTCCACATGATTCTTCTCTCACGGACCTTGTTCCTTCTCTTTCACGATCCTTCCTCTCACACAACTCTCGTTCTCCCTTCCAGTTCCGTTCTCTTTCACTTAGTTGGCTCTCTCAGTGGTGGGTTGTTCTCTCTTAGGTTCATTTTTCTACCTTTTCAATATGGGGTTTCATTCTTGCTTTTGTATTTGTTTTTTATTTCATGTATAATTTAAATATTGCAAAATCACATGTTCTGTTTTATTCTCTAGGGTTTTGTTCTTGACACTTTGTTCATCACTCTCTGGCGAGTCTTCTTTTAATTGTATTATGATTTTTTCCTTCAATGTCTAATTCAAGGTTCATCACTCTCTAGTAGTGTAATTGTTGTATAGGTAACTAATTATTCAATAAACATGTCGTGACCCATTTTTTGTCAAATGAGTTTGTTATTGTGTTGGCTTATTCCCCATCATATTTCCTTAAATTGATTCTTCATTCCTGTACAAAAAGCTTCAAATAAAATAGATTTGTGTTGTTTTTGTTCTCTGTATTATTTTTTTACTTACAAAAGGATTTGAGGATGCAAATAGTAGTCCACGTAAGAAGTAAGAACACACTTATTAAAACTTCTAGTGCATATATCTTATGAGCATACATAATTCCTCCACTAAGTGTCATTGATTCTTTGGCTCCTTTTCTGACTCAGTTTTAGTCAAATATAGAAAAAGGCCAACAAAATATTTGATGTAATTGTTGAGAAGTTCCTTATAATGTTGAAAAAGAGATCGACCTCACGTTAAACAATTTTATTAGAGAGCATATTTAGAAGTTAATAATTATGATTTTTGCAAGATGTGTCAAATCTTTTATGACTTATGCATTGAAAGTTTTGCTCCTAAAGAAAAATGGAGTGAAATGGTGTTGTGGCTTGATGCACTCCAATTATAATAAATGTTCTAATGTAGTATGTGTTGTTATTACTGCTAATAATTAGTAATAATCATTCTGCAATTGCCATATAATGCATATAGGCACTGTTATAAATGTAATGTTACAACTCCATCAGATGATGTTATCTGCAATTTGAAACTATGCTTGCAAATGTATTTGTTACACTGTTGTGAAGGACTTCTGGGTTTCTTTAATTTTCACTAACGTTAATCAATTTGTTGATGATGCTTTATTTATCCCTTTCGAGTTTCATATATATACTTAACTCTAAATAACATTATAATTGCTTTAACAGTTTGGCTTGAGAAAATATGTTCTAATAAAGATTCAAAATTGTTTAATCTAATTATTATTTTTTATGTTTTTAATTATTAAATATTAGAAAAATTAATTATTAAAACTATTTTGAATATTTAAATATTTTAAAAATGACTAATATTTTTTTATTCAACATTGAAATTTTAAATTTTTAAATAAATATTTAAAAATAAAAATTTAAATTTAATTGAAATTAAATTACTTCATCCAAATAAAATATTTAAAAAATCAAAATAATTAAAATATTATCCATTTAAATTTTTTAAAAATTTTCAAATCCACCATCCAAACACAAACATTATTAACTTTTCTCACTGTTCTCTCTTCCCTTGTCGGAACACTCAACCTTTCTCACAACCGCTTCACCAACGCCATTCTAGATTCCCTCAAAACGCTTCTTCTAGTCAGTTGTGTGTTTGAATTTTTCATTTTTGGGATAACAACCTCATTGGTTGGGTTCCTTCAACCAATGCCCCATGCATGGCTTTCTTCGGTAATCCTGGCCTCTGCAAAATGTGTGCTTCAAACTTATGAAAATGACCCGAACCCAAAGGTTCAAATGAGAGAACAGAAGATGTCACATGGTGGTGCACGGCCTTTTTGTTGTGGTTGTAGTTTCTAGTTTTTTCTGTTGACATGATAACGATTTTTAACTATGATAACGATATACTACTGTATAAGACAGAGAACTGAAAGCAACTGATTTAGATAAATTTCATAGCAAAAGTAATATGAAAAAAAAGAAATAGATTAAATTTTCCATCAAAATTGTTAATGGTGGAATCTACCAAACAAATAACAAATGACATAAATTTAACAGCATTAGAATGATCGGTGAGAATGAAGTTAAACTCTTAAAATTAAAGAAACAAATTGAATCCAAAACAAACGAACCAAAAATAATAAATTAGGAATCAAAAATTAATTTAACCTTTATAAAGACACTCTCATTTTAGTCCTTGTTTACATGGGGCCTCGTGGATGGATAGTGGCATTTAATGTGCCAATTCATCACCTCTAATGAAGTTAGTTAAGAAAGATCTACGTACTTAAGTACTAACGTGAAAGAAAATTCAGAGTTTCTTTTTATTATTTATTTTTCTGCTTTCAGAAACAAAAGTTGAAGCACCTTTACTAATTCAGGGACCAAAAACCATTATTATGAAATAAGAGCGTATAGTTATTGTTAACTTTATGAGTGGAAATTATACAGGTAACGTACAAAAATGTTTCAAGTACGGGGCTTTGTCCTTCCTCTTAAGAAAAAGGGTATGTTTTCAACTACATTCAGATAAAGAAAATTAATTAATGAAGGTTTAACAATGTGGGGACAAGAGGGGATAGTAAAGCAAAGAAAGATACGCATAGTTTTGTATTCCTTCATCTTCATGTTTTTTCCACTATTTAGGAGTCAATGTGATCGAGCACAATACCTTGTTTGAAATATGTGTATAAATAAGATATACAGCAATAGAGGGACCTATATCTAGCCTGTCTTAGGACCCATTATTCAAAACACGTTACATCTAACATTAAATGCTTGTTTACCATATCTCTCACACTCGACACGATGAGGCTGGCACCCCAATGTTTCGTTCCCTAGAATCTAGATGACCAAAACAAGCTACCAACGAAATAGTAGTAGTATTAGTATTAGATCAAACTTATGTTATTTCAGTAATTCTCATAATAAAGACCTAAATATTGATTAAAGTCAGTGTTGATTAGTAAGGTAGAATTTTAACTTTTAATAAATAAATAAAAAATGTTAGTTTCATGTTTGAATCTTGGATATCAAATTATGTAAAATAGTATGAGGAAATTTTTTACTACTTGTAATAATTTTACCTAATTCAAGTAGAATTGCGTTTATACTTGTGATCATTGAAAAAAATACTTAACTTTGTTTATTAATTATTGTTCACATCAAGCTTGTTTATCTTAAAAGTCTTACGGCATATTAGGCATGTCGAAGACTCAATTGTCTAAAAAAACAAGAATCAACGTGCATTTTTAGACAAAGAAGTAAGAAAAAAAAAGAGAAAATAAATAGATATGACAAGTAATATAATAGTAATTTTAAATAGAGATATATAGAGTGATTTCAATTAGCGGCAAAAGGACTTTTTTTACCCACTGATGCACACACAACATAAAAACCTGTTGATACGTTGTTTTTATAATAAAACGTCAGACATTGTTATACAATTATTGATCCTTTTGAACATTATTATGAGGTTCAAAACTGGAAAGCCGAACAAAGAGGAATGGACAAAGATTAGCATGAAAAGGATGGCGAAATGGAGAAGAGAAAAAAGTTAGGAATAAATAATATAGGAAATAACAGAGTAATAATAACTACTTGAAAAAATGGAGTAAAAAAAACTACTTAACAAATAAAAATGTTACAATATTACATGAGATTAGCGTATATTCTTGGCATAACTTTATCTGCACAATCTCCTATAGAGGTGGAAAAAGGGCTTTGTCTTAACAACTCCCAAATAAAGTTAGACAAAATTCTAAAATTTTAGGCAAACAAAAATATCTGGGCAAAAAATAATCAGATTAATTGACTCAGAACGATCGATCCACCGAGTCAGGTATCCACGAAATGTAAGCTTGAAAACTATCAAACTTACTTGGCTTTATATTATTTAAAATTTTCTTCTTGTATTGTTTGTGTAAATTTAGAAAGAAAAAGAAATTATGAAACAATTTGACTTGGTCCGATTTGCCACACAAACCAAATTAGGTTAACAAATCTATAGTCTACTAGAAGTTTAGTCTGGCTCATCCTGATCTGAGTGATTCATTTTTTCATCACTGATTTTTATATACTGTAAAAATAAATTATGTTAAAACAAGAGCTTAAATGAAATAGAGATTAATTGACAAAAAAGAAGCTTCGGCATTAGTACAATAATCGTTGGTTACCATCGTAAAAAGGAACAATTCTATTGCAAAATCATTTCAATGGAGGGAGAGTATACTCGAAAAAGATTTGCTTTTGCAATTGCAAGTGAAATCGTAGGCGTACCTTCCTTATCAAATTAACCAGATTCTCATCTACTTTAGCATACTTTTTACACGTTTGCCATTATGACATTTTACGCAAGGTGAAATGATTTAAATTTAAAGTACAATTTCTATAAGATTTGCTCCTACTCTAATGAGAGGACATTGAAACTTAAGATCGACACAAGGATTAGGAGGAGTTATGATCAGAGTTAGAGTCAGAAAGGTAGGACCTGTAATAAATCTTAAAATAGGACCTGTAATAAAATACATTGCATGAAAATTATTTGAATGCATATTATTATTGAAGGGTGTTCGTTGATTTTCTTCTTTTTAGAATTAAATAAATTTGTATTTCTTTTATTTTTATTTTTCTTTTATTTATTTTAGTGATTAATAGTCTTGGTGTCTTTTATGTGCACCACCAGGAATTAAAGTCTCGTATTCATAATTGCAAGTGCACTTAGAATAATTAAATGTTGACTGTCTACATGTAGACAAAATTGTAAATAATAGACAGACTTAAATTTACAAATACTTGTGTATTGTGAAAGTATTCTAGGTTTCAGGCTGAACCCACCAATTCGAATTTATCAAGACTGTCCATCATCCTTGTGAGGTCTTCCTTTAGCTTATCTTTCATTCTAACTTTTATTCATTGTCATATCTACATTGTTATACTAATTTTGACTATGATACCGAATATTCAAATGACAATTATATCTTGTGTTGTTGAAAATACTTGTGAATTGTTATATTTAAACAATTTAAAAAGGACAACATTAGCTTGGGGATGTCATATATAAACAAAGAAATTTAAAATTTTGAGTAATCCATACAATTCAGACTTGAACAATAATCCTCTAAGTATGTCTTTTTTAACAGTCTCAACTTATCATTAAAATTAAAGTCATTATTAATAGTCCTAGGGATGTCTTTCCGTTTTACCACTTCTATGCAAAAAAAAAAAAATCAATCACAAGTGAGTTATACGTGATTAGAGTGCTATGTAGAATGAAAGTGCTAAGTAGATCAAATGAGCTCTAAGTGAGTATGACAGTACATTTTCTGGAGGATGATGCCATTATTCTCAAACATCTTAAATCTTAAATTGTTTACATTTGGAAGAGGGGTACCTTAAGGGACATCCTAACATGTCTTAATTATATATAATTGCCATTGATCGGGGTTTTCCGTTCTAATTAGCGTGTGTATTAATGGCCACCACTTATCCAGACGTATTGAATTTATGCTGCGCGAGTTAAGCTAGCTGGGCCGGGGAGGCAAGTAGTAACGTGCAATTCAGTAGCTCAAGTGGTGAGTGAGTTATACCAGTAGGTCCAGTAATCTTATTAGGTAGCTTTAGCAACTCGCTATAACACGTTGCTATCGTTAATTTATGCTGCATAAGTACATGGAGAGTATTAGGTATGATATAGTATATATGATCAATTATTATTTTTAAAAGTGGGATATAGATACCATGAAATATAATATCCAAAGCATAATAATAGTAAAATATTAACCATGAAGCACGTAGTTGAATCGGTGTGAGATTGTTTAAGTTTAATAGTAATCTCATTTTGAGTCTTAGGTATGTATTTGCGTTGAAGATCATGAGAGAAAGAATTTTATCATTCATAATAATCATATTTGACTCAAATAAGATTATTTTCAATGAAAAATACATGTGGTTTTTATATATATATATAATCTTAGGCAATTAAGAATCTGTAAAAAGAAATAAATAAAAAGCTCTAAAATTAACTAACAATCTAGCTTGCGATTTGTGCTTACCATAACTATTTGGCGTAATGAGGATTTGTCCCTCGGGCTTCGTTGACGGAAATCCAAATGTAGTTCAAATAAGGAGCTTTTGGGTCATGTTATCTAACATTTCATAACGGGCAGCATAGTGGATTTATACATATTTGGGCTTCAAAATATTCTGGACCTAATCTTGAGTGATTTTGGAGCGTTGCTAGGTGTATTCAGGAGTATGTTAGTGCACTCAACATTTTTTATTAATGTCTAAAATGTCTCTAACTCGTTGTTTTTTTTTAAGTTGCTCTTTCTAACTGAGTGGTGATTCATAAGCAAAATTTTCACATACGGATCAACTTGATTCGTATGAATTATATGGACAAAAGTAACTATTTAGCCATCCATATTCCTAAAGAGTAAAAAGACGAAAAATTAAGAAAATATTATATGACAAATATATCCCTATGTTGGTAATTAGAGATGACTATGTTGACAATCATTTCAGTGACAAATTCATTCATCTATGTTACATAAGCTATTTTATTAACAGTGACGAATGAAAGTTAATGGTTAGATATATTTGTCACACTTTTTACACTTTTGAAGACTGAATTTTGTATTTTCGTCTTTCAAAAATGCATTTATCAACGAATTACACATTCAAAAATAAAAGTGACTATTTACTCAAATTTTCATCACTTGCTCACATTCTAACGTGAAGGTTTCCAAAATATTAAGCGATAAAAAGCACCTATTCTAATCTCTATTAGAATGATCTCATGACTATAATTGGATGACATTGACATAACTATGACTCATTTGCATTTGAGGACTATAAATAAAGTACATTCAATATTACCAAGTAGACCACACAATTTTTTCTCAATATTGTCCCTGCTAGCACACATTGATTTGGGCTTCGAGTATTTTTGCAAGTGTCGTCACATTTGTCTTCTTGTTGGATTAATGTCTTCGTGGATGTTTGATTTGTTGTTAAAAATGTTGTAACACATCTTTCAATGCAAATCCAACATAAAAAACAAAATTATTACAAAAGCAAGAATATAATCTATTGACAAAAATTATTTTTACCTCAAATGTAATTTTATAATTACAAACCAAACATACTTGATCCTTAGTCTCCCTCATCAATTAGATCATTTTGGCACTAGGTGTAAGAACCGATAAATGTTCTTATCCTCATCAGTGTGGTTACTACTCATAATCAATCACCTGATGTTGCCCCATTCCCAGTCGTAACAACCACGTCATTGACTAGTTAGGTCAAGACTTCCAATGTCAAAAACCAGTTAGGCCTTCTTCATCATAGAGCTCCCACTCAACAGTCAACAAACCCTTTCATCACAACCAACCATGCAAATTCTTTAGGATAATAATAATTTGGGAATGCCCTCTCTTTGAAACAAGTTAGCTATAACATGCACATACAGTCAGGAATATCCATATTTTTTTATACTCTCTTGATATCTATATTATTTTGAACTTTGAATTGCTTTTACAGGTACTTTACATTAGAAGTTCGATCACACCGCCAATGAGACAAATCCCAACTGTTTTTTGCCCATCAATTAGAAAAATCACAATTACCAATGAAATTATCAAAACAAGAACAACACGACAAAGATATACAATGAATGTGACATTTTGAGGCCTGCAGCATGTGCCCGCGCAACTTGTGCTGACAAGCTATAAAACGACTTTAGTATGCAACCATCCAACGCATGCTTCAAGCTTCAGGCATCTAATAACATCCAATCCAAAACCTAAGCAACCCAACTCCAACCCAAGGTAAATCAGTATGCTTCAAAATGCTCCAACACTAAACTTGCTTGCTTTTTCAAGGAGAGTAAAGAAACTATGCTTTCAAGCATATTAAGTGGTGAAGGAAGATGAGAAACTGAGTGAGCACTAAGATTACAATTTCGGACTCAAACCACTTCAGCTTGACCACTAATATCGTCATGAAGCTGAAGTGAGCCATCCTTCATCAAATTTATGCTCAAGCTCTTGAATCTCTCCCTTGAATACTGCCTTGATGCTTTTCTCCAGTCAGTTCCAGTTTTCATCATGGCCACAAACTCTTCATAACTGATGCGACCATCCTGGGAAAACAGAAAAATAAAAAATTGTTTTAAGGACTTGTGGAAACTATGCATTGGCAGTATTAATAAGAAGTAAAGAACCTGCTAAATGGAAAATAAAAAAATGAGTCATGAGTAAGATTGCCAAACCTTGTCAGTGTCTACTTCACGCATGATGTCATTCAATACAGCAGTATCAGTATCTCCCGACTCATCTGTTAATGCTTTCTCTAGCTCCCCTAACTCGATATACCCACTCCCATCTTTGTCAAAATACATGAATGCTTTGCGGAAATGCTCATCATTCTCCATTCTTTGCAAGTGAATTGTCACGGCTACAAACTCTCCATAGTCAAGTACTCCATTCCCATCAACATCAGCCTAAGCATTTGACAGCAAAAAAACCATCCTTGAATCACAAATTTGTTACTCTATCCTTTTAGACGGATGAAGCTCAATTCAAATAAAAAATGGTGTTATGTGAAGCAGTATAAACCAGTAAGAGTAAGAGGTTACATCTTTCTTAGAGCAAAGTGAGGGGTGCCTAGTAAACTGGTGCTGTTTTCATTTTGAGATATGAGTTGAGATAAGTATAGCATAGCATAACATCCTCCTCACTTCATTTCATTTTACCTTGTACTACCATATTACTAGGTAATATAAGTATGATATCAGAGGACAGTGGATTTCACTGACTCGTTTATGCAATTTTTTTTTTTGGGTTAGGATACGCTCACATACAACATTTTCCTCAAGCTAAGGCTTCAGAAACAAACAATCTTCACATCTAAATTGAAAGAACCTCAAACATCATTTTTTTAATACCAAATACTACCACAAAACAAAGTTTCCATAAGTACAATTTAGGAGTTACTTACACCAAAAAATAATCACGTATTGAATTTGGCATCTAACTCTACATTATGTAATGCAAGAGAGTCCAAAACCAGTACGGACATTTTTGTCTTGCACACATCAATGACACTAGGAAAATCTTTATTCCTGGAGGGTGCAACATCATTTATTCATATTCATCATAGAATTCCATACTATTCCAAGAAATCATGCAACAGAAAATGGTTTAAAAGAGCTCCATCAGATTGTCTAATAATTTAGTGACAATCAAAGAAGTGAATATATTGAGCATTTACATTATAAATGGTATAAAGTTTAAGAAGCCTACCACTTCCATCAGCATCTTTATCTCTGGCTCAGCCAATTGTGAACCAACCTTCCGTAACCCAACCTTCAGTTCCTCATATGTTACTTTGCCATCTTTGTCGGTGTCCATTAATGTAAACATGTCTTTGATTATTTCTACCTCTTCAACAGACAAATGCTCTGCAATTACCTGTAGCATTCATTCAAAGAAATCCAAATCACCAACATTCCGACTTCCTTATTACCTCCATTATATACAGAACTCAAGTTAACAATTATGCATAAACCACAATAGATGCTAACCCGAAGCGCTCTCTTTTTAAATCTATTCATCACAGAGAATTGCTTAAGCCTTGTCCTCACAATATCTCCTAATGGAACATTTGAAGCTTTCTTTGCATTTTGTAACCAGGAATGCTCTGCAACCATAAACAAGGATGGTAAATATTTAATATCACTTTCTACATTAGGTAGGCCTAATGGCCTTCTGAGTTGTAAGGATTCAAATATGCAAAAATTTGTTCTTTTCTTTTTAAGGAGAGGGTAATTAATGAAGCAAAGGGTCCATTCTGAGACAAAGAAATAATCACACAGAACATAACATACATGGAAATTTTGAGCTGCTTAAACATTGTGATCCCATCCTACTGCACAAACAGAAGAGTACTAGTACTTACCAAGCACCTGTTCAGCCGTCAAGCGCTTCTTAGGATCAGGCTCCAACATCTGGCGCACAAGACTCTTAGCACTATCCGAAATCTGAGGCCACGGTTCTCTCTTGAAGTCGATCACTCCCCTCAATATCGCCAAAGCCACCCCTCGTTCGTCCTCTACAACAAACCAAAACATATAAACTGAAATTCAAACAACTCACCCAAAACACACACAAACGACTCAACACCTACCTGACCAAAACGGAGGAACACCACACAACAAAATATAAAGAATCACCCCAGCACTCCACACATCCACCTCTGGCCCATAATTCCTCTTCAATACCTCCGGCGCCATGTAATAAGGACTCCCCACAATCTCCGAAAATCTCTCCCCTATTAATTCATTCATTCAAAAACAAAAAACCATCAGTACATACATTTCATCAAAACCAAATATAGAAACTGAATTCTCATGAACATATTCTAGCTTAATCAGTAGTCTAGTTTAAGACTCTTTTTTTTTTTTTTTTGTTCCTAGTAATCGAAGACAGCAGACAGTGTCTCACATAACATGCTCAACTGAGTTAGACCCCATTAAATATTAAGGAAGAATTTTATTGCTTATAATGGCTTTATAAAAGGACTGTCTTCTATGGAATTACACAAAAAAGAAACAAATGAACTCACTCCTTCACTCACATACCTGGCTTGAAAAACACGGAGAGTCCAAAGTCAATAGCCTTGAGAACAGAATTCTCCTTCTTATTCGCAAACAGAAAATTCTCTGGCTTAAGGTCACGATGCATAACTCCATTGGCGTGACACATTCTAACAACCTCAGCAATAGTCCTCGCCACGTACGCCGCCGCACGCTCGCTGTAGTGCCCCCGCGCGACGATCCGATCAAAGAGTTCTCCGCCGGCGCAAAGCTCCATAACGAGATGAACGTTCTCTTCGTCCTCGTAAGTCGCCTTCAGCTTCACCACGTTAGCGTGCTCCGGTAAGGTGGACATGATCGCCACCTCGCGCCGCACGTCCTCCACGTCGATCGCGGTCCTCAGCTTCCGCTTCGAGATCGACTTGCACGCGAGTTCCTGCTTCGTCTCGCGGTCCGTGCAGAGGTACGTTATCCCGAACTCACCGCGACCTAGCTCCCGGCCTATCACGTACTTGTCGCCGATGAGGCTCCGTGACGTTACGTCCTTCAGGACGCGGATTGGAACGCCGGAGCGTATCTCCTCCTCCGCGTACGGGTTCGGTTTGGTTTTCTTATTATTCTTGTTTTTGCCGCGGTTTGAGTCCGCCACGTCATCAACTCTCACGCACGCGTTGCAGTTCCCCATGCCGCCGGTGATTTCTCCGGCTGACGGGAATAACAGAGAAGGTAGATAGATGATGACTTTGGAAAAAAAGTTGAGTTTTAATTCACTTGGATGTTGTTTGACTCCGACAAGATTATTTGACTGTAATAATGGCAGTTATTAATATATTTGATTAAAAATAAATGATGATAATAAAGTTCAATTTGGTTGGTAAAAAAAAAATCATTTTCTGAGTTTTTAAATTATACAGATCGGATGTGGCTGCGTTTTGAGATGACGGATAACAGCAGACGCCGCAGGTTTTTATTTAATTGAATTAATGTTTTTTTGGGTTCAAATTTATGTTATTATTATTATTATTGTTTTATTTATTTGAGCATGTAATGTATTAAAATTTTCATTTATTTGGTTGGATTCTTCAGGATCAATGCGTGGGGCTATGACACTTGGAAAATGTTTTTCTTTTTCATTTTAATTTATAAAGTGTATGATGGTTGATGGGACCAAGGAACCATGGTGATTCTTACTTTTTGGTTGGTTGGGGCCTCTGCGCGAGACTCTTTAGAACTGTAGTTATACTGTTTCTCGATGTTTGTTTTTTTATTTCTTTTAAATTGCATGCAAAATTATTAATGGATAATTTTGCTCGAGTGAAATAAGTGTGTGTCCTTTATACAGAAACATGTGTAGTTCAGAAAATAAAGTAAAATAAATAAGCAAAAAACTAAGATGATTTTATTGAATGTTTAGTTGTAAGAAAAAAGTGTTAGGAATTTTAGAAAATTAGGGGTGCTACTGAAGGTCTTTTCAGCAAAAGAAATTAAAGAAGAATCAAGAATTTATCTACTATTCCTATAAGAAGTCTTGACACGGGAAAAAAAGAATACCTCAAGTACACCCATGACATGCAAAGAAAGGGTTGTCTGTGGAATTGACGATGATCAAAGATTTATATTTGTTGGCAAGAGTTGTGGTGGAGACTATAAAAACTTTTAAATTGTACTTAAAGATTAAATTTTATTTGGATTTGTTTAAAACTTTTGTTGTACCGTTTTTTAGATTGAATTTAATTTCTATTTTTATTTTGGATAAATTTGGTTTTTCTTACTCATTTGAAGATGAAAAAGTTAGTTAATTTCTATCAGAATTTAAATTTGATTGGTTCCGGTTCCTTATATGTTGGATGTTAATTGTTCCTAGAATGACATGCTGCAAGGAAGTCTTTGTGTAGTAATTTTAGAAATTCTAATAAAATACCAATAATCACCAAAAACATATTACATTAGACTATCAGGAGGAATTGTGAAAAATACCTGAATTCATGATAAACAACAGAATTTGATGAGTCTAAGTAAGGTTGATTTTGTATTCTTCCTTACCCAAATCACTTTTTTACTTTTTGGACCTTAGGTTTCTTGATAGGAGGAGAAAATATAATTTCTGATTTGATATCTCGAGACACAACCTTATTTTAGGTTTTAAACGGTCAGAGTTTTCATTATTTCTTAATGGGTTAAACTGATTTTCGTCCTCTCAAATCCGTATTAATTTATGATGATAGTTCGACAGGCTCACCAAATTAGATCATTTTTATTGAACCCATAAATATAAATAACTAATATAAATGATAAATATAATATGTAGCTCACACTAACTAATTAAGAATTATAAATTTTTTTTAAAAAAACATATATATATTAAATTAAAAAATACAAATTTCTTTCTAACTCTAATAATAATAAATAAAATATATTATTTCGAACCTTTTTTCTTTCTTTTTCTTTTCAATTTAGGATCAGTAAACTTTTATTTTTGTTTTTATGGAACTCACTTGTTTTTTCCTCCTAATTTCTAATGGAGGAAAGATCACATTTATACATTTTTTTCCTTCCTTCTTGAACTTTCTTCTACTTTTTTTTTTTTTTCACGTAACAACCAAATGCTTAACTACTAGGTTTGGACCTTTACCTTTTTTTCTTTTTTCATAAGATAAATGTAAGTTCTTATGCCCTTCGGAACTGTCCACTCTTTTGTTTGCAGATTCCATAGGGACTGTCTTTCTAAGACAGCAGCTTTGTTCTTTTTCCTTTCTGCGGTTTAGCTTATCTCATGTATTAAAAAAAAAATGTAAGTTCTTTGGACTGGGAATTACCTGGCACTTCTTATTTCAAAATGCAAGGTCTTTAATTTGAGGCATTCCATTTTCCTTTTAAAATTCTTTTTATTTTAACAAATTATTTAAAAGCTTTAAGAATTCTTGAAATTGGTAATTAATGTGTCTTATGTAAAAAATAATAATATTCATGTATTTAAGCAAAAATGAACTGTAATTTTTGGTAAACTTCATTTACAACGTCAATAATTTGAATTCAAGAATTGGGTATAAGGTGTTTTTTTTGGTAAATAGGTAAGTCTTTTTATTTTATCGATTGCATTAGTCTTTAAATAATACCTTGAAGATAAATTTTCCCAAAAACCAAAAAACAATAACATAAGTCGTTAATCTTTTAGTTACTCTTTTTTTTTAATACAAAAAGCTCGATTTTATGGGTCAAGGGTAACAAATTGTTTCATTGCAAGTAACATGGGTTGATGCAATCATAATTGGCATAACAATTCGTATTAGTAGCTAGTTGCTTTGGTCTTGTTCATATCATTACATACCATATGCTTACAAACAGGTCAGCTTGAAGTTTACTATTTCGAAGTTTCAAGAATAAAATAATATTGCAACAGCTATCAAGCTTACCCACTAATTTTGTGACTTGGTCCTAGTCTATAATATCTTTTTCTTTCCCTAACGTCATGGTATATCCTTTAGAGCAAAAATGGAAAATCTTGTATTGTGACATAACAGTTATTGAATTATTTTCCTATGCTACTTAAACCAAACGAAGAAAAACTTACATGCTTGGAAATTTTCTCCAGATCAGTGGAAGCCAAAAATGAGATCCAAAACTAAGGATGATGAAAATGGAAAAGTGGTTTGTAGTTTTGTACTGTTGACATGGTCAATTCCAAACCTAATTAAAATCCAAAAGCTGTATTTTGTTTACAAAATTAAACTATGTGAGCTATGGCTGGAACCCACTTGACAAAAATAATATTTCTTCAATGCCTATGTCAATGAATAATAATCTCTTTTTTCTTATAATAATAATAATAATAATAAAATGTATTTTCCCCCCTTTTCTCTAAAAAAGGTGAGAGAGAAAACAAGGATATGATAATTGATAAGCTTTTCCTACATTGAAAGGTTATAAAGTGTTGGCTATTGGGTAATGTTTTCATTAGAAAGTCACGGACACCACCTTCCTTTTAACCCTAAGAATAAATTGTTAATATTCAATTCAAACGCAGTAAAATCACATTCTTTTTATAGTTTAACCATTTAAGCAATTCCCATAAAAAAACCATTTAAGCAACTTCTTTTCCTGTATTTATAAGCAATACATCACATTATTGGTCCACTTGAATAAGAGGAAATAAAATAAAAGATAAAAGCATAAATCGTAATGTATCTTTATTGGGAAAATCCATTTATTTAAATTTTCCCTTTAATTTAAAATTTTTCATTTTTTTTTCTTCTTCTATAGTATACAAAGTATTATAGTTTAAATATATATTTGGCAATTACTAAAGTAGACTTCACTTACACTTAGTTTGTCCCAAAAAGTAATAGAAGGGACAGAAACAATAGAAAGAGAGAAAAATAAAAGAAAATTTATTATTAGATGAAATAAAATAATAAAAAATAAATGAGTTTTTTTAATTTAAATAAGTGAACAAAAGAGAAAAAAAATAGTATATACATATACTTATAGTAGAAGCTTTGTCATTATTTTGCTAAATTTATACGCCTATATATATATATATATATATATATTTTATCAAAGATACACCTATTATTATATATAAAGTTTTTTTCTATAAAAATAAAAAATAATGACAAGAATTTACAATAATTTGTGCACTTTATTCAATTAACTGAGTAAAACCTCATTAACATAATTAAAGATATTTGATTGCATTACTTTTAATTGGAAGTTTAGAGATGTAGAAATCTATATTAAGAAAAGTATTATTGTGTGCCAGAATCTTTGAATCACATGATTAGGAATTACCTAACGAAAGATTATACAGAAATCAGACATGATGAAAGCTAGAAAGAGGATCCAACTAACTGGATTTAGCACCCTCAATTAACCTCCTCCATGCATATAAGAAGATGGAGGTTTGGAGATCATGACGTGTTTCAAATGCGGATAGAATAATTAGAGTAATGATAAAAACATTCATTATTTTAAACACATGCTTCTTTATTTTAAACTCTATTATACTTTTTTTTTTTCTTTATCTTTCTAGGTGTTAAATTAAATAGAATAATGGATGTTCACTTAATATTTTTTAAATAATTCTCTGGAGAAGCCTCCTTTCACGTAGAAGTAGTATCTTTATGCACTTGGCATGGCTTTCTACTTTTCCAGTTAGACCAATAATTTCTTTGGGTGAAAAGAGCCGAAAAGAAGCATAAAAGCCATGTTACACGATGATTGTGTTGGATGATAGGTTTGCAAAAAAGCAAGTGAATTCATTTGCTGGCTCGTCTCGCACCCCAAGAAAAATGGTTAAGCCACTTCTGAGCCCTATGAGGAAAATATGGATCTTTTTTTTATATAGTTTTCTTAAGAATTGTTCTTTTTAGAAAAATATAATCACTTTTAAAAGATTTTTATTTGTATTTTTTTTACCTTTTTAAAATAAGTTTAAAAGAATTTGAAATCTGATTAAAATTATAAGTTTTTTTTAAAGGATTTATCTAAGTGAGGAGAAAATCAGAAAATTATTTCATAGCCATTTATTTAAGTTAGTATGCTAACCGTTAACTTTCCATGCAAGGTTTCCCTATGGATTTTAGTATGGGCTCATTTTTTACGTGTATTTGATGTTGATGAATGTGTATATATGTTTCTTTTTTATGCAAAAATGAACTTGTATATTTTTGTATATAAAGACCTTACATCTGGGAAATAAGGCAATTGATGATGTTGATGGGCCATTGTCGCACCTAGATACAAGATATGAAATTAAGGGAGTTTTCGAAATTACTTAATGAACCCCTATTTTTTGCTTGATGTACCACCAAAAGTCCTAATATTCTCTTTTTGTGCTTCCTCTTCCAAGAAAACCCTAGCCACCTCTCCCTGAAACCTCCATGACCATCACACTCCACCTCCACCCAACACTACCACCGCAACCACTCAGTGCCACCTCCACAGTACTGCACCAAACCCACCACCGTGCCACCACCCAATCAAAGAAGTGGATGTTTTGCAATCTTCCACCATACAAACATTAAAAAAGGGAACAACCAATAAAAATAAAATTTAGATACAATAACAAATGACAAAGCAACAGTTAAAGAAGAAACAATTCAACGCAAAGAATCAAAAGACTTGTCGGAGATGAACAATAGGGGCGTCCAAAAGAAAGCATTATATTTCCAAAGCCCATTATTGTTCAAGGCTAAGAGGGGCTTTACAATATTAAAGTGTGATTTATTTCTCAAATATAACTATTCAAGACTTATAGTGTGTTTGGATACACATTCTTAATTTACGTTTTTGTTATTTTCACTTCATTTCTAAAGAGATATAGAAGTTTTTTACTATTGTTTTTGTGTCAAAATGTAATGAGAGAGTATTTGACATACATAATCATTTTTTTAAACACACTTAAACTTGATTAATGTATCTAATACAGACATATCTTGATATTTGACAAGAATATATAATTGATAAGTTAATTTTTTTTTTTAAAATTGATTGTATAAGAAATATTTGTTAAAATTACTTTCTATATAAATTATATTTTTATTTTAATGACACAAATATATATTTTTATGTAAGTGTAGTTATAATTTTTAGTTATTCTTCAAAATTCAAAGATTTCTGTTATAACCAAAGGTAGTAAAATGTACCAGTTTTGCTTGTCATGTCTCAAATCAATCTTCTAAAAATCAGGCAAGGTAGGATTATAAAAATAAAAATGAAAATGAAAAATGAGGGGTGCCAAGATCAAATAGGATCTCAAAAGCATGGGCCAACAATCAACATTCATTCTGCTTCCATCTCCCACAAACCCATAATTCAGCTTGATAAATAAATATAAAGATATTATAATCATTATCAATTTTATCTTCACTACAATATCTTAAAATCATATAATAATTCTACTAATGCGTAAAAGGTTATTTTCAAAAAATTTATATATTCATTGAAGAAGGAAAACAAGGTCCTTTGCTTGATTAATAAGGAAATTTATCGTCAATTTTATAGTGTGCAACTGTGCATGAAGTTGTTTTCAAAACCACATCTGGTTATAAATTTTAATTTACATAATTTCAAGTTTGATCTCTCTGTTTTCTTTTTCTTTTTGGGCATTTTTGGTCCATTTGAATTATTAGGTTTGGGAAGTTATATATTGTTTCGTACTATTTGAGAGGTATTAATCGACTTAAGTAGAAACGAAATATGAAAATTTCGCATTAATTTTTGCAACCATTCAAAAAGAATAAATAAATAAAATAATTTGAAAGCAAAAATATTTTATTTTAGTAAAGAAGCTCAATTCATTTCATTGATAATACTATGCTCAGTGCAAGATGATATATAATCATATGACATGTGACCAACACTAAATTGCAAAGCTCTTACTAAAAGGTGAGCCGACAAAATTAACTTGTCTCCTCATAAAATTTATCTCAAAGTTTAGATAAGTTAATAATTAATAATATTAAAATTCCATAAATATAATTATATTAATTAATTAATCATTTAATTGGAAATGGTGACTAATATGTGCTTGGTGGAGAAGAAGCAAACAAAGGTAGGCTCGCTTGCTGTCTTGTTCTCTGTCGCAAACTGGGATCGCTCACCAGCTAGGTCAGATTGGAGCAAGAATTTTTCATAACATATTTACCCATCTAGGCGTTCCTTGACTCCTAGGACGTTGTTTGGGCCAAGAGCCATAGTTAATTCATTTATTTTACACGCAAAGGTCAACTTAATTAAATCATTTTTAATTTGTTTAAATTAATATATTAGTGTTATTATTTTTAAAAATTAATCTAACATCACCTGTTTTAAATATTAAGTCTGTGGCAATGTGTAGCCATGATGCGTAGCCATGTGTCTCTTGTAAATTGAAAACCAAACAACAAAGCGCGCAACCTTACATTAGCTTCTAGTGGTTTGTTTGAATAATAATTCAAGTGAGCGTCTTGTACCTTGTGGTTTTATAATACTCATTTTTGGTATCCATCTGTCCCGTTTCTATTACAAGTATGACATGGAATATGGCCTCTCTAATATTCTGAGAGCCAAACTAATCATATCGAGATGATGGATAAAGGAACTTAATGTCAAACATACGTACTGTGTTGTGTCTCTAGTGTTCTTAATTCTTATTATTTATGTGAAGAAATGAACCTGATTCCTCTCTATTTCTTCCAAACCACATGTTTTTTTACTCTGAGTTGCTGAAAAGTAGACTGCTAGTTGGTTAAGTAATAAGTACACATGCTAAGAGTTTATATTAGCTCAGCTCATCTAAATCATTAGTAGTGTTGGTGCTGGTGCATACAAAATTTATAGCCCCTGTTGCAATTTTTTTTAATACAAAAGTTAGAGTAGGACTCGTGCCTGGTGGCATCTGTACTTTGTAGGGGTAGATTTGTTGTTTGTTTGCTGCCATGGCCTGTTTGCAGAAAGTTTGTGAAAACTGGGCCTCTTTCACTTTTGTGATTAGTTTCTTAATTTCTTGATCATGAACTATTTCTAATAAACTTTATTTGCAGACCATGCTACGAGAAAAGCAGATCACTGCACTTTCTAGCAGTGCTAGGAGTTTTCTCATTGGTGGTTCGCGTTGTAATGCAGCAGATGGTAGTTCATGCTCTTGCACAGAGGATGAAACTTGTGTGTCTAGATGACAACATATAAAAAAACATGTTTTACCTGCACAGAAGCCATCCTCCTTAGTATCCAAAGCTACGTCTGAAGTGGATGAAACATTGGTTTCAGCAAACTCAGTAAGTGGGCCAGCTTGTTGCAAGGCTGAGGGTGTTGATAAATCTAGCACTATTCAGCAAATCGGGTCTGCTTCTAGTCCGGCAAGTAAACCAGATTCTGTAACATATGCTTGTGATATTGATGGTGTTCAGGAACATGTTGATCACTTGTCTCCTCTCAATGCTGATCACTTGATGGTATTGCAGCTATAAATTTTCTTTCCGATTTAGCTTATTATAAGTTTCCTTTATCAAATGGAATGGACATACTAAGCTACTCCTAAAATTGTATGGTTGATACTGCCAGAACCCCACCCAACATCAGATCTTCAAATGTGAAACAGATTAAGGAGAACTTTACCAGTGTTCATCCCAGACCCTCTGTTTCTACTGATTCGAAGTCTATTAGAAATACTTACACCACCATGGTTGGTATCCTGGGCCGTACTAGAAGGTTTGATGTGATAAGCAAATTGCAAGAACAGATCGTGTCACATACTGTACATTGCTAAAGCTGGATTTATTGATGTTGCCATGTCTATGTACAAAAGAATGCAAGAAGCTGGTCTTTCTACTCACGCTTTTACTTACAGTGTTATAATCAATTGTCTTGGAAAAGCTGGATTTTTTTAAATGTTATCTAAATTATTTTTACTCTTGTATAAAATACTATTTAATGTTTAAAGCGCTTTAAGAACCAAAAGTACTGTATTTTAAAATTAGAGGAATGGAAATAATAAGAAAAATTATATAAGGATCAAATTCAAACATTAGTCTCTTTAAAGACTTAAAACATATTTTGTTCTAAAATTTCACAAATAGTTTAGTTAATATATTTAAATATACTTTTTCTTCTAAATTTTTTTTAACATAGAAAGCGATAGAATAGTAGGAAGATATAAATGTTAATCCCCTTCAGTCAAAAAAATAAATGTTAATCCTCTGTTGCACCACTCGCTCTCTCTAAATTTCTAAATTAAATGGTTTGGAAATTTCTTTCTATATATATATATATATATATATATATATATATATATATATATATTTATATACGTTTGAGAATTGATATGCTACTACAGCCATTGTTTTTTAAAATATCAATTTTTAAATTTCTTTATAATTTATTTTATTTTTACCCTTCTTGAATTATTTATTAAATTTCCTTATTAGTTTTTTTACATATGTTAACATTTTTTTTTGTTTCTCTTATTTTTACACGGTTTATTTTAACCACCGTGCTATTTATATTATTCGTTATTATTATTTGAACATTATACTTCAATATATTTTATCTATTACATTAATCAACAAAAGTATGGCGCTTAAGTGTAGGTTAATTTTTTTTTATCAGTAATATAGTTAAGTGTATGATAATTTAGTTTATGTTGGGAACATTTTAATATATGATATAATTAATAGTAAAATGCATAATATGAAGAAAATATAACAATTGAAACAAAAATAAAATAAAATAGTTGATCTATAGATAAAAATTATAAGAGTTTAAAAATAATTAAAACCTAAAAATATAATTACTCCAAAATATATTTGTGAAAAAATAATTTTTTTTTATTAAAATATCATATAACAAATGTTCATATTTATTATTTTATATTTATTAACTACTTCAACAATTAATTTAATTAAACACTTAAAATTAAAATTTGGTTGGACAACATGTGCTTTGTTGAGTTCTGTGTGTAATATTGGTGCTAAATAAATGCCCAAGTGTATCTTGTACGTGTCCTGAAGTTTTACACATGGGTGTGCTATGCTTAGTTGTTTGAGAATGTCTTACGTGTGATGCTAAATGAAGTTATCATGTCTTCGTGGGGAGGCTATATAATTAGTTTTAATTTTTCTTTGGTGATGTTGTAATTTTATGTGTCCTCTTTGAATGCAATTGACCCCGTGTCATTTTGATATTGCACAATTTTTAATGATTTTTATAGTGCAACCTATCCAATTGAGTGCAATCCTATGTAGTTGCTATAATGAATCAATATTATATAACATAATTATCTTTGAATTCTTATTCGTGCAATTTTCTTCTATGCTACTTGCCTTTGTACTAGTATGTATGCAAGGCTAGCTATTTAATAAACCTTATATCTTAATGTATGCTAGTTCATCTCACCCTGCCAAACTGTTTATGTTACCACAAATCTCACTTTTGTTTCTGGCTTATCCTGTAATCAACACTAGATGGAAGATATGATCAGTTTTAAGAGACTCAGTCTAGGGAGCATTTGGATGTTAAATTCAGACGTAGTTAGTTATTATTAACTAAATATTTCTATGTTATATTCTTAAAAAAATTATCCCCGTAAAATAAATACCTCCATCACGAAGAAAAAACAAAAAAAATATTAATAAGTTTATAATTTCCATTCACAACACTCACAGCTCACTCAAAATCTTATTAAAAGGAGAATTGAGTTGAGTTTCATTGGAATAAACAATTTGTTGGTATTCTAATTCTAATATATGTAATATAGATATTTTTTAATATTAATTAAAGGAAAAAAGTAAAAATAAATCATATTATAAAATTGATTTTTCACTCTTAAACATGCATTCTTTATTATTCTTATAACATGCTACTTTATCATTATTTATTCTTAACTTTTTTAAGAAAATCTCAAAACTATTAATTACATTCAAAATTTTCCTTGATGTTATTTTTTCTCAAAGATAAAAAATCTCTTAAATTAATTATTTTCCACTATGAATCTCTACATTAAAAGCGTCCAAAATGAGAAAAACACACGATTCTCTCTCTCTCTCTCTATATATATATAAGAACTATTCTTAAACTAGGGTATTTGTAGATTTTTTTATTATAATGAGAACGTTTTAAAGAATTTTTCTTGAACTCTTATCTATTTCAGCTTTTCATTTTAATCTTTATTTCTAAATTAGGTTTCAATAATTTGGTTTAAAAATATCAATAGTTAAAAATAATTTTTATTATGAATATAAACTATAATTTATATATATTTAAAATATCTATTTATTGTAATTTTTGTATTTAAAATATTTTTTATTATAAATTTTAATTATTTAAAATAAATATCCATCTCGTATTTTGTTTTTGCTGAATGATATTTATCTTGCTTTTTGCACAAACTAAAATAATATTTAGTGCAGCAAAAAAAAAACTATTTATTCAATAAGATAAGATAACGTTTAGATATCATATCATTTTCAAGAAAATGACTAAATTCATCATACATAATAATATAACAGGTATTATAAAACTGGTGATATATATTTTCGGGTTTATGTACGTTTCTAATTCCTTAAAAAACATTTTTTTATTTCAATTCTTCTATTTTTTCTATTTAATATCTTATTTTATCAAAATGAAAATACATATTTGTTTTTAACCCCGATTGCCAGATGAGTTTGGTTGAAAGATCACGTGATAAATAATCATGATATAACCCGATTATGTCACGTCATTCCTTAATATAACTAATTTACTAACAATTTAAAAAAATATGCATTCATATAAATTAAGGCCAAATAATCTTTTTTATCAGAATTAAAATACTAGGGCTTGAATATTTTTCATTAATCTGTACGTTGTTTTATTTAAATATATCTAAATTTGTTATTCAAATAACACTAAGATAATCACTTGAGTATATTTAAATAAATGAAGATCCATTAAAAGAGTTTAACTCTTGATGAGAATGTGTGAGTACTGAGGAGAGCGGATAAAAAAAATATTAAAAATTAAAATAAACTTTTTTTAAAATAAATAATTATTTTAAGCAAAATAAATAAAATAAAGAACTAAAGTGATTTTTTTTAAAAAATAAATCATCAAAGTGAAAAAAGATAAAAAAAATTAAAAGAATTATTTAGTCTAAATAATTTTATAAGAAAAAGATATTTAGATTTGTTTCTCTAAAAGAAATGAATTATTTAAGTAATTGACATTAACATTAACATAGAATAAAAATAAAAATAGAAATGAAAAGTGTTGTGGGGGTTAATGTGATTGATTAGGCCGCATATTAGCGATAAATTTATCACTAGTATCTCTCGCTCTCCGTTTCCATCAAACCCCACCCCTCTTGTGTGGGTATGTGCTCAGTGCTCTTTCTTCTCTTAACTCTCTTCTTCTTCTTCCCCTAACCCTTTCACCGTCGATCGTTCTCCGTAACCGTTTTCGCCAACCACTTACTCGCTTTGCTCCTACATTTATTAGGTCAGGTCGCTCTTTTTTTCTTCTTTTTTTGCATCGCTTATATGTATGTGTATTTTTTTTTTTTTTCACACAGGCACGTTTGCGGATTCTCGCACGTGTTTTTATGCACGCGAATCGGATTTGCATGAACTCAATCCATGGGGCACAAAAAGCGAAACCCTGCGCCGCGCTCGAAACAATCCCCCCCGGCCGCCGCCAACGGTGGTAGTGCTACCTCGCCGGACGCCGACAGCGCGTTCAATAATGTTTCCGATCACAACCCTAGGAAGATCGAATTGGCCTCGCCCCAATCCGAGGGTTCCGATTACTCCACAGTCAAGCTCGAATGCGAGCGCGCACTCACCACGCTCCGCCGCGGGAACCACACCAAGGCAATGAAGCAGTTGAAGGAGATTTGCGCCAGGGAAGAGGGCTCTCCCCACGCCGCGTTCGTCAACCGAGTCCACAGCCTAATGTGCTTCAAGACGGCCACGGTCATCACCGACCCTAGCTCGAAGCAGCGGCATTTGAGGAACGCGCTCGAGTCGGCGCGCCGCGCGGTGGAGCTCATGCCGAATTCCGTCGAGTACGCGCATTTCCGTGCCACGGTGATGTTGGAGGCCGCGAGTGAAGGGAAGGATTATGAGGAGGTGGTGCATGAGTGTGAGAGGGGGCTTGCCATTGAGAACCCTAGCGATCCTGCTAAGGAGACATTGCAGGATGAGAGCGAGCATAAAGCATTATCTCTTGAGGAACGGATTGGGCACGTGCAGAATGAGTTGAGGCAGCTTATTCAGAAGTCAAATATAGCTTCATTGTCGTCTTGGATGAAGAATTTGAGCAATGGGGAGGAGAGGTTTCGGTTGATTCCGATAAGGAGGACACCGGAGGATCCTATGGAGGTGAGGCTGGTTCAAACTAGGAGGCCTAATGAGATCAAGAAGGTGACCAAGACACCCGAGGAGAGGAGAAAGGAAATTGAAGTTCGAGTGGCTGCTGCTAGGCTGATACAGAAGAATTCAGAGTCGCCACAATTGCCGAATGAGGGAGATAGGGATGACAGGCCGTTGGATTCATCTGTAGGGTCTGGTCAGAGGATTGGCGATAGGAGGAGGCATGTAAATGCGAGGAAGAGTGGCTTTTCAGCTGAGAGGATGAAGTGGGTGCACTCGTATTGGAATTCGGTTAGTATGGATCTGAAGAAGGACTTTCTTAGGGTTAAAATTTATGATCTTAAGTCGCACTATGGGTCTTCAAAGGATACTTTGCCGAACGATATCTTGTCGGAAGCTTTGTTTTATGCTGAGGCCAATAAAACATGGAAATTCTGGCGTTGCTGCAACTGTGAAGAGAAACATTCCAACCCGGATTCTCACAGGCATCATGTTGTGCAGGAACACATGGGGAGTCTTTCACCACAAATGCAGAGACTTCTGCCCCAAAATGTTGATAGTGAATGGATTGAAATGATTCTTAATTGTTCTTGGAATCCTCTGGATGTCCTAGCTGCAGTTAGAATGCTTGATAATAAAGCAAAGTTGAAAAGTTCACCACTTCCTGAGGATTTGTACTTGGATCATCATGCTCTGGACTATAATGATTGTTTTAAAGATGCAAGCAGCTCTTACATTGAGAAGGAAAGTTCAGGGGACAGTCGTCGTAATTGTTCGGTAGAATGCAACAACCATTGTAAAATTGAAAATGATGTGAGAGAAGGTGTTGAAGACCAACTATCTATGGCTAATCCCATTATTGACTGTTGGCCGGTGTCTGATGACCCTGAGCGTGCAAAACTTCTGGGGAAAATTCATGCCATTTTTGAGACTCTTATTAGGCACAAATGTCTTGCTGCTAGTCATCTTAATAAGGTCATACAGTTTACTATGGGTGAGATACAGGGTCTTGCTGCTGGTTCTCAACTTCTAAATCATGGCGTGGACCAAACACCAATGTGCATATGCTTTCTAGGAGCTACACAGCTTAAGACAATTTTCCAATTTCTGCAGGAAATATCTCATGCCTGTGGGTTGGCCAGAAATGCTGATAAAGGTGGTAGTCCCACAAATGATTTGCTCAATATCAGTCAAGGTCCCGAGATTAAAGACAAGATTGTACTTGATGGAGATGCATCATGCCTCCTACTGGATGAGTATTTACTGCAAACACAAGTCACTGCTGGTACAGTTCAGGGGGCTATCTTGGATGATGTGACCACCCCAAGCTCTCCTGATGGAATTTCATGCTATAACGATGCTTTGCTATCCTGGATATTTTCATGTTCACCTATTGGGGATCAGTTGACATCATGGCTGCGGACCAGAGAAGATAAACTAAATAAAGGAAAGGAAATTGTCCAGTTGCTTGAGAAGGAGTTTTATCATCTACAGGGCCTATGTGAGAAGAAGGGTGAGCGAATAGCTTATGAGGAAGCTCTGCAAACAGTGGAGGATCTTTGTCTTGAAGAAGGTAAGAAGAGGGAAACTGTTGGTGAATTTGTCCAGCGAAGCTATGAATCTGTCTTAAGAAAGCGAAGAGAAGAGCTCATTGAGAGTGAGAATGATATGATGTATGTCAGCAATAAGTTTGAGTTGGATGCTATATCAAATGTTTTGCAAGAAGCAGAAGCAAGAAATGTTAATCAATTCGGCTATGATGAAACTTATGCTGGTGTGACTTCTCAGTTATGTGACTTGGAATCTGGTGAAGAAGATGAATGGAGAATGAAAGATTACTTGCATCAAATGGATGGTTGTATTGAAAATGCTATTCAGAAACTGAAAGAGCATTTATCTATAGAGGTCAGTTTGTTGATTTGTTTTATATGTCTACAAAGAAAACAAACAACAAGGATGTCCTTCTGCCTTTATGTTCTAACCTTCTTTTTTTCACTGTGTAGCTTAGCAAAATTGATGCCCGAATAATAAGAAGTGTTACAGAGATGCAGCAACTGGAATTCAAGCTTGGGCCTATTTCTGCTAATGATTATCGAGCAATATTAGTGCCTCTAGTGAAGTTGTACCTAAGGGTTTGTATTCAAACTCCTGAAACACGTTGTTGCTTGACCTTTCACTTAACTGAGTGTTCCTTTTTTTTTTATATGTATATATATATATGTATATATATATATATATAATTTAGGCTCTTTTGGAAGATTTGGCTGAGAAGGATGCGAGAGAGAAGTCTGATGCTGTAAGTGAAGCACTTTTGGCTGAACTTGCTCTTGATTCCAAGAAGGCTGTTAAGGGGGGAAGTGAGAGTGCAAGACATGTCGAGAAAACAAAAGATAAGAAGAAGAATAAAGATCACAGAAAAGCAAGAGATTTTAAGGTGTTCATCATGCTTCTGGAATTTGTTCATATATATGGGTCATTGTCTATGACAGCTGACTAAAGTTTCTTTCTCTTGCAGGTCACAAGTGGTCATGCACACTTCTCACTAGGATCAACAACTCCTGAGTCAGTATATGTTTTATTTTTTTCTTCATGATTTTTATTTTTTATTTTTCTGTCACTCTTCTTAAAAATGTTTTTGATGTGCTTCTGTTACAGTTCCAATCTAGTTGCACCTGAAAGTGACTTCCCAGATAATGAGGTTGTTTCTATGAATGATGATGACTTGGAACAACTTGAAGAGGAATTTAGACGTAAGATTGAGTTAGAAGAGGAGGAGAAAAAGCTTGAAGAAACTTTGGAATTTCAACGAAGGATAGAAAATGAAGCCAAACAGAAGCAACTTGCAGAGCAACAAAAAAAATCATCTGGGTTATACTTGGAAGGAGTGGTAGACAAACTTCAAGATTCTGAAACAAAGGTGGATGCTTATCCACCAGATGCACATGAACATGTTGGAGTACCTGTGCAGGTATGAATCTATTTTTTGAATCTCTTGGGAATCATGATTCCTAAGAATGACTAAATTTGTTTGGTTGGTCTTAAATATTCTCGTATAAGTTCCTGGAAATAAAAGAGTAACATAGTATTTTTACCACAAAATTATTTACCACATAAATGATTTAATAAGAGTAACGTGATATTTTTACAGCAGTAATACTTATTCTTTAACTTGGAAAAGTTAGGTTCCCACCTCCCCCATGGAATATTTTTGTGGGAAACGTAGCAAAAAATATTCTCGGGAAACATTGTTTCTTGGGAATGTTATTTTTAAAAAACAAACCAAACATGAAAAACATACATTCTCAACTTAAGATTTCCATGAAACTAAAAATTTCCTTTGTACCAAACTCCCCCTTAGGGAGACAGAATTTCTGGTCACTAGTCTGAGTTACTGTTGCATGGTTAGTGGAAAGTAAAATACTACTGCAAGTGTACTAATACTTTATAAATAAGAATTAGGTATTAAAGGAAATATACCTCTGAACTTGTACATTTTTGAACCTTTACGATTTTGCAGGACCAACTGGTAAAGGAGAATGGATCCCAAAGTAGTCTGGATGGTGTGCTTACACCCACAGCAAATGGTTCCCTTGATAATTATTCGCATCAGTCAAATAGTAAACAATGTTGGTGGTTTGAGTGTCTCAAATGTGGTGTTTGTTTTTATTTGCTTGAGGTTCTTCAAATTTATTTACTTCATTTTTGCAGCAAGTTTGCCTAATGGAGTTGTTCCAGAGAACGGTCTAGATCGCCGTGCAGGAAAAAAACATAAACGGAAAAATTCTTCCAGACAAGTTGATGGAAAGTTTGAATTTATCTCATCAGCAAAAGACAACATTGAGGATACACATACTGATTATCACCCGAGAGAGCAATTCAAATTTGATAACAATCAAGATGTTAATAATGGTTAGTTTAACTTTGCCTAAATACTCTTTTGATGTAATGCTGGTGCTTAATTATCTAACTAGTTTTATTTATCTGATTTGACTCCCAATTCTTTTCAAAAGTAGCATTAACTCAGAATTAACTACTGGCTGCTAGTTTGTAGTACTGCATAGCTTGGCTTACGAAAGTGTTTATGGGTGCACAAAATTTGAAGAAGCTGTGGGAAAGACTCTTTTGATGTAATGCTGGTGCATAATTATATAATTAGTTTTATTTATCTGATTTGACTCCCAATTCTTTTCAAAAGTAGTATTAACTCAGAATTAACTACTGGCTGCTAGTTTGTGGTACTGCATAGCTTGGCTTACAAAAGTGTTTATGGGTGCATAAAATTTGAAGAAGCTGTGGGAAAGACTTTCTTCCTTCTCATAATAAAAAGTTTCTTGTTAAAATGTACATCTGCAGTATAATATTAAATTAGATGCAAAATAAGATTTCATAGTGTTTGAAAACTCATTAGTGTCACTGTTGCTTTCTTTTCCTGGGAGGATTATATCAGTATGTTAGTTGAAATTGTTTGTTCATGCAGATATCTTATTTCAGTTGGTGAGCCTAGTTTAAGTAATTTATAATGTTTTTAAAAATACTAATAATAAAAGCATCTTTTGAGTATGAAAATTAATTAAGTTGATGTTGCTGGTATGTGCATCAGTGTGGCAAAATAATGGATCAAAGGTGATGGGAGAGTTGCAAGTAGAAGATGCAGAGGAGGAAAGATTCCAAGCTGATCTTAAAATGGCTGTACGCCAAAGCCTGGGTATAATTTTTTCATTCCATGCATACGTAGTTATTTTTATCTTTTACATCTAAGATGTATTTTCTTATACTTAGTAACTTATAACACATCTCTTTTATAACACATCTCTTTCTTGATGCAAAATCTGCCTCACCGTAAATGGCTCAAGAAATGAAATGAGCTTGAATGCTCATTTCTCTGAAAGTCTTCCCTTTTCCTATTCTGATCTTTTGGCATGTTGTTTTCTGTACTAGCCTCCACAGGATTAATTATATACATGTGATTTACAATCTCAAAGATTATATAACTAGGAAGTTATGAAAACATGTCAAATCCTTAATATTTATAGAAGAATAGAAGATATTTCCCCTCAAAAAAATAAACCTTCCTACACATACGTAATTTGTACTTGGCTTACAAGCAAAACTGGACATAGACTATTAGTTGAATCCTGAGAGTAATGCTTATGTTTCCTACTCTAAAAAGTAATTCTGGGTTCATCTTGAAGAATTATGGAACTATGACAATTCTCTAACTTTAAAAGATATTCTTATCAGACACATATCAAGCTCGTGGAAATTCACATTCTGTTTCCAGTTTAAGAATGTCACAGAGAGCTTCTTCACAGGAGGATAGTGTGGATTGCCTGCCTGTGGAGGACTCAACTGATAATGTGAATGGGGCTACATTGCTTGGTACTGGACTGAAGAATGAAGTGGGTGAATATAATTGTTTTCTCAATGTTATTATACAGGTAGGTCTTTTGGAATTTTTCCACTTAATTATAATATTGGCTGTTGCATTATTATTATTATTATTATTATTTTGTATTATTTTCCATAGCCTAAAACAATTTTTTGTCTCTGTACGAGCTCCAGTCATTGTGGCATTTAAGACGCTTCCGGGAGGAATTTCTTGGTAGATCAAGATCAGAGCATGATCATGTGGGTAATCCTTGCGTTGTCTGTGCATTGTATGAAATCTTTACTGCATTGGACACTGCATCAAAGGATTCAAGGAGAGAAGCAGTTGCACCTACATCCCTACGGATAGCTCTAAGCAACCTGTATCCTCACAGTAATTTCTTCCAGGAGGTAACTTCATTGACAGACAGACAAAGAATGGAGATATTTCTTATGTGGACGATTTGATTAATAGACTGACTTTTGACAGGCTCAGATGAATGATGCTTCTGAGGTGCTGGCAGTGATATTTGACTGCCTTCATCAGTCATTTACTCGTGGTTCAAGTGTTTCTGATGCAGAATCAGCTGAAAGCAACTGCACGGGATCTTGGGATTGTGCAAATGGGAGTTGTATAGCACATTCACTTTTTGGAATGAACATTTTTGAACAAATGAACTGCTATCACTGTGGTCTTGAATCCAGACATTTGAAATATACTTCCTTCTTTCACAATATAAATGCCAGTGCCCTCCGGACAATGAAGGTATTCTTTTAAACATTTGACAATTCATATTGCTTCTGATTTTCTGCTGCTGGAAGCATGGGCAAACTATTATGCTTGTTAAGTACCTTAGCTGGATCCCTTCTTCACTTGCTAGGATATGTTTGCTGAAAGTTCCTTCGATAAGCTTTTGAATCTTGTGGAGATGAACCATCAGTTGGCTTGTGATCTAGAAGCTGGTGGCTGTGGCAAGCTCAACCACATCCATCACTTACTTTCAACTCCACCCCATGTTTTTATGACAGGTACCTCATTTGTTGCTTTTGGAATGTTGTTGACTTTTTTATATATGGTTTTGCTACTCTCTCTTACATGCATGTTATTTACAGTCCTAGGTTGGCAAAATACATGTGAGAGTGCCAATGATATAACAGAGACTCTGGCAGCCCTGAGCACCAATATAGATATCAGTGTCCTTTATCCTGGTTTAGATCCTAAATGCATCCATAACTTGGTGTCAGTGGTATGTATTTTATTGTTAATATGTAAGGAATGTTTATATTTAGTTCGACTACTTATTTTATTGTTAATATGTATTTTATTGTTAATATGTAAGGAACTTAGTGATGAATTTGGCTTTATTACAGAAGGTACACACTACTATATAAACATTTTCCCAGTGTTTTTTTTTTTTTTTTAAATATTGCTTTTCTTATTGAGGTCCTGAAAGGACTGCCCTGGACAGTGAAAAGGCTCATTTATATACACGAGCTGTTTATCTTTCCATAAAATGAAGGAAAAAATCTAAATGAAAACTGCAGATAAATAATATACTTTTACAAACCCGGCATTCTTCCATTTTTTATCAGATGGTTGAGCAACATTTTTACTATTGATTATTGAGTGGAAAAAAGTAGTTATATCACATGCCACAATTGTCTGCATCGTATATGTGCTAATGTGTTGTTTAACCTTTAGGTTTGCTACTACGGCCAGCATTATCATTGCTTTGCTTATAGCCATAACCATGAACAGTGGATTATGTATGATGACAAGACTGTCAAGGTGAGTTGAATCTATGAACAGATGGGAATTATTTTTTTGTCGTTCTTGCTGTGTTAAAAAAATTTCTTCAATGACCAGGTAATTGGTGGATGGGCGGATGTTCTTACAATGTGTGAAAGAGGGCATCTACAACCTCAGGTTCTTTTCTTTGAAGCTGTAAACTAGATTTTTGGTGGAACTGATAACATCATTTGCTGGACTGAAGAATGTTGACTTTTGGGTTTCAATTGGTTTCTGGAGTGGCCTTGTTTATGCAGATGCATTGCATAACACAAAAGTGGTTCGGGCAAATAAAATTGCAAGTTGCATTGCATAACACAAAACTAGTTTTGGCTTACATACCTCTGTGTTGGGATGTATAGCATTTTAAAATTTACGATACAATTCAGGATTTTAATAGGAGCAGGTTCTGGCGAGGGATAATGATGACAAATGCATTTAGTGTAACAGGATGACTTAGAAGAGCCGAGAGTGTTTGGTACCGAGCATCACTGAACACAATTGGTTCGTTTTGAGAATATCGGATTCATTCCTTGTATCCTACCAATAAGCAGGTTTTGGTATTTTGCTAGATGAACCACAATTTGTGGAGGTTGACCAGCAATGTACGAGAAGATCTTGGGCTGTTTTATGATGGAAATAATTGCCCATTATTGTCGGGAATATATATATAGCATTTGTACGAGGGGAGTTTATTCACCAGTTGTCGAAGAAATTTCCTTCCCACCCCCTTCCCCCAAAACAAAAAAGGGATCTGTATAGTTCTTATACAATTAGATTTGTCAAAATGTCAGCTTCTTGTCACTTCGGCTGTAAAAGGAGGGTCGTTTACTGATCTACTGGACTACTATTCTCCCTTCCAAGAAACCTGTGTTGGAACGTGCTTCATGACAGATTTTGTGCAACTGTAAATTGAGGGCTTCCATCCTTTGGATCCACAACACTACTCTATTCTTGTTTTCTTCCATTTGGGTGTGTGGTGTTGGATGGGGATCCGTAAGTTGAGTATGATTGAAGGTAATGAACTAATGATATCAATTGTTATAGTTGGAGAGGTTAACTGTAGCTTTGAGTGTGGAAAAAGCTGAAAGGTTTTGGCACAATTTTGCCATATTCTAGCGTCAAGTGAGATGGATTATTATACTTCATTATTCTATATACATTAGTGCAAAATATTGTGCAATTTAACATCTAAATTTGCACTCGGGTTCCCCTAATTGTGTTAATGTTAATATTTTTTAGGTTAAATACATTTTTATCCATGCAATTTAGTGTTTTTTTTTGTTCCTGTAATTTTTTTTTCGTTTTAGTTTTTAAAAATATGATTGTTTTGTTTTTCATCCTTAAAATATTTTAAATAATATTTTTTGTGTTTAAATTACTTTTTTATTATTTAAAGCACTATCTAAAGCACTTTAAGGATGAAAAATAAAATAAAAATATTTTACAAGAACTAAAAAAATATATATTCATAGAGAAAAATGAAAAAAATGTTAAATTGTAAAGAAAAAAAATGTATTTAAGTCTTTTTAATACTTAGAGCAAATATATTACGATAAATAATGTTGTGTAAAGACATTTTTTTTTAGAGATAATTGGTGTCTGACTCATGTAACATAAGTCAAATGGTTAGTTTAGGTGTTTTTGTTAAGAAATGTTTCAAGAATTTCTCATGAATAGAATGATAAGAATTGTAACATAAGTCAAATGGTTAATTTAGGTGTTTGACTCTTTGTTTCTATTTATGACTCTTGAATCTTGACTTTTCATCCAGAAGTTGAGATGTGAAGAGTCGCATTTACTTATACTTGCAATTTTTTTATGAAGAGACATAATTTCATGAAAGAATGTGACCCTCCATTAATTTAAAAAATCTCTCACGAGATTATGAAAAAGATTAAATGATCACTTAAATTATTCATTGTGAATATACATCGTGCAATTTCATATTGTAAACGTTATTTTATTTGATCAAGAGCTTAAAGTAATGAAGATAACTTAAAGTAATGAAGACAACTTATTTATATTGTGATTATATACATCGTGCAATTTCATATTATATTCTTATAAGTTTTTTTCTAATTTATTTCAATATACTTTTAAGATAAAACTTATAAATAAGTTTTTTCTTATAAAAAAATCAATATTAATTATTAATTTGTTAGTGAAAATGACTTGAATTTATATTTTTTTTTTCAATCATCAAGTTAATTTTATATCTCTTTATCAATAAGTTCTTATTTTATAAGAATTTCTTAAACAAGTAGATCAACTATCTTTTTTATGAATGCAGTACTTAAACTATTTATTGAAATGCATCCTAATTTAATAAATAACTATAATGTAAAATTATTTAAATAAGTTAAAATGGAAGAAGTGCCAGGGAGATATCTAGTTCAAATCTTTTCCATAAATAAAAAAATTAACAATTTAATAATTAACATTGGTCTTTTAAAAAAAAAGTTAAAATGTTTTTGTAAAAAAATTGCAGTAAAAAATGATTGCATAGATTTAACTATCTCTTTAATTTTTAGCTCAAATATTTAATTAGATTTTTTTTGAAAGAAAATATTTAATCAGATAAATACATATAAATTTTTATCCAGAACCTACTAAGTTGAAAATAGAATGATATCAGGTGCGCCTTCTAGCATGCACAAGCTAGATAGATCCTGTACCGTGTGAAAGTATTCAGAACCGTAGGATATTGCAGTTACAATATGGATGATTGATATTCTCTGTAGGATCACGTGTATTCTATGATAATAACCACATGGAATCACGTTTGTACGGATATACATATATTAGGAAATTTGTTAGTAAATCCAGGTGTATTTTTAGCAATATCAAATTGAACTCAATAACAGAAACAATGGGAGCTTAAGCACATCACGCTTCGCATTCTGCATTCAACCTAATCATACAATTCAAATGCACAACAACATCTGTGAATACATTTTGCAAACATAAAATTAAGTCAAAACATAACTTTTCATCTCAAAACGAACGCTAACCAAATGCAACCTAGACATCTAAAGAATCAGGAAAATGAAACATTTACTCAAATGTCACCGACACAAGACAACGCCGACAAGAATGGAAGTGCATGTTAGAATCCCGTAAATTCAAAAGAAAGAAAAAAAAAACTGATGGATAAAGACTTTTATTATCAACGGTTTCTCTAAACACATGATTCCATACAATCATTACCACAGAATATCAGTCATCTTACGATCCAGAACTTCTTTGCACGGTGCAGGACCTTCTCTACATTTTTCTAGAAAGGAAAAAAGAAAAAAAAAATGAAAAGGAAGAGAGAAAAGGTTAGAAAATGCAAAACATAATCAGTTTCTGACATGAGAGTCAGATCAATTGTCACATGCAAATAAGGAGTAATGATGTCTAAAGAAAAATGGAGAACAAAAGAACTTATTGTAATTATTATATATATAGATGTGTATATGTATAAATAGTCTAAAACATGGTTAAATTCATTAAATCAGTTATGATTTTTTTTACAGACAGTTATGATTTTCTTATGCACATCGTTTTAACTTATTCAATAACAATATGTAACGACGGTAGGTTTTTCGGTCTCAAGTTATCTTTAGACATCATTACCCCTTAACTGCATGTGATAATTTATCTGACTCTTCTTATGTCACAGCTGTTCCTGTTTTCACATTTTCTATCAAACCTTCAATTTTCAGCTCAAATATTTTTATGAATAACATATATATATATATATATATATATATATATATTGATTGGTATATCTTAACTGGTCATCACATGAACATTACTCTTGTTCAGTTTGTACCTTTTTAAAGAAGAAAAATTATCATTGAAGTTTAAAAAAGAATATGTTTATATATAGACTTGCAATCAATTTGAACTTCGTAACAAAATTTAAATTATCATAAAATTTACTGGGATTGCATTTGTTAACTAAAGACAAAATATAAAGGATAAAAATATACATAAATAATAATGATTTTATCTAAAAAATATTCAAAAATCAAAATTTAAATATGGAAATTTTTTGTAGCTTTGACAATTTGTATTTTATTGGTTACAAAAATTAGTTTTTTTTAGGAGCCCAGAAAGAGAATTTCTGCTTGAGATGGGAAAGGCGAAAGTTGGGCCCAAACAACAGGGGAAAGGTTAGTGGGCCGGGCTTTGGTTTCTCTACCATCGGAACACAAAAGCATCTTCGTACTATTTCTTATTACACCTTTTATCATCTGTAACTCTATCCCGTGTTTGTTTATTACCAATTTGAAAATCGTGACAGAACAAAAAGAACGAAGAAAAGGGGAAAGGGTTTCGATTTCGGAAGAGGAACAATAAGGAGAGCTTCTGAAAGAGAGGGTTCAGTGTTCCTAAAATGAAGACGACGAAGGGCGGCAAGGTCATGAACCCTACCGATGCTTACCGAAAGGAGCTTCGGAAGAAAGAATTGAAAAGGGTACTCTTCACTTCCTTAACCTACGCCGCTCCATTTTCTCTTTCTCTTTTAATTTGATTTTGTTTCTTTGCCAATTGATTTTAAGTGCAAGTAGATATGCTACAAATTTAAAATAAATAATGAAATAGTGTTGCTAATAGGGTTTTTAACTCAAGGAGCTGTTTCAATGAAATGGACATTTTTTTTTTTTGCAGTGATTTCTGTTTTCCTTAAAGTATATGTTTTGTTGTGTATTGCTTGTGTTTTGGGATAATTCAACTGATGGTCTGATTCTGTACACTTCCACTTTTTTTTTTTTTGGTGAACAGAATAAGAAGGAAAGAAAGAAGGTGAGGGAGGTGGGGATTTTGAAGAAAGATCCTGATCAATTGAAGAAGCAGATTGACAACTTGGAAATGATGAGTAAGTCGTGCTTTACTTTGTACTGGAAGGCAGTGAAGTCCGATATCATCTATTTCGCTTATCATTATTATTATTATGGCAAAATGTTTATTGAGTGATGAACTGTTTATAGACTATTTGATCGAGCATCTGGTAGTTGTTGTGGTTTGAATGAATATCTTATTCTGTGTAATTGTGAGAATCAATTTGCAGAGAGCAGTATCAAATTTTGAAATTTTTGTTAGTCATAAATATATTGTGATGATGAAAGAGAACCAGTTGATTTGTACAAATTTTTTCATCAGCATACTAGTAAAAAAATCAATTTAAAGTTGGTGAACTCTCAAATGAACATGGAAAATCAAACCATGGCATTACAGTGTTTAGGGAAGTTCCCTTTGAATTCTGTCCAGTTATTTTTTGTCCTTGAAGGATACCTTTTTGTCTCCATGGAACATGGACAAAGGACTATGTCTCCATGTGGATTGGATAAATAAGAAATTATGTCATATGCAATTATTTATATAGATGCTGTGGTATGAAATATAAACATTTATATATTTGCTTCTACCAGATAGTTGCAATGGGAAATAATGTTACTACATATACATGGACTCATGTGGTGTGCTACTTACTGCTTTATATGGTTTTTTGGTGTTGTGCCCAGACACATGGAGTTTTTATCTGCAGTATAGCTTCTTTTTGTTTTCTTTTCCTTGGGGGGGGGGGGGGGGGGATGTTCTAGGTTGTCTTGTTTATTCTTTTTTTTTTGTTCATACTCTCTAATTTCCACTTTTGTTTATAAACTGTCTGGCTGGATATATTGATCTATTACTTGACTATAGTTGTTTTCTGGGATGTAATTTTATAATGGTAAATTAAGTATGATGTCTTTTTGGGATGCTTTTACTTATTCAAATTCGCTGTGCATTGTTGATTGTGGCAGAGGCTGATGGTGCTTTGGATAAAGCAAGAAAGCACAAGAAGAGACAGCTACAAGATACACTTAATCTTGTCATAAAGAAGAGGAGGGTAAGAATATATTATGTGTTCTTTGTGTTGGACCACTTTTCTCTATTATTTGATATTTCTTTGTAGATTGTCCTTTACTTGTGTGCTGTGCACAATTATGTGCTATCTTGAATGTAAATAAAGAAGATAAAATGGTGAGGACTGATCTCTGGGTTTTTAAAGCCAATATGCAAGCTATTTCTCTTAATGATCCTGTGACATATTATAATACCCTGACTACTTTGGAGAAAATTTCCTATCAAACTTCTTTCTCATACGTGAAGTAAAGGAAAACTTGGTGAATTTTAGATAGTGATTTTTCATGTTACAGTGTATGGTAGAAACAGGATACTTTTGAGGGATGAAAAATACTCATTAATCCATTATATCATAATCCAGAACAGCACTGACAAATGTGTTATGATGCAAAAATGTGCTATAACATAGGGTAATTGCGATTTTCTGACCACTAAGGACCAGGCTTACGGCAAACACCTTGGTTATGTACCATTTTTGTCCACAGGCATGTGTTGTTAAAGTACCTTAAGGTCCCCTCGGTTTATCTCATTCTGCAAGTGGTAGTTCGTTATGGAGTATCATAGAAATGTATACTGTCAATGAATGTAAATAATCATTACATCGTAATCCAGATCAGCATTGACCAATGTGTCAGTTATAATGCTAAATATCTCTTGGTTCTTTATAGTCTTTAGTCTCTTTTTCTTTGTCATGATTAAAAACCATGTATTATCGTGAATAGTGTGATTGCTAATTTTGTGCCTCTGAAAACCAGTTGTAACAAGCACATTGGTTGATGTATCATTCTTATCATGGGCAAGTCCCATTAAGAGTAGCTGAAGGGCCCCCTCTTGGGTTTATCACACTCTGTAAGTGGTAGTTTTAGTCGATATTTTCTTAAACCCATATAAAAGGTTGTGCGATCCTGCTTACACCTGTAATGGGTCATTGTTAAACTAGACTTTTGAGACGTGTGCTTTTTTACTACAATTTCTTGAGTGGTACAAACAGAACTTAATGTAAATGGAACATTCATGAAGTGAGCTTGATATTGTATTCGTAGCAGAAGCTGTCTGGTTATATGTATATACTATATAGTTAGTAGAGGACTGAAAATTCAGTGTTCAGAATTTGAACACAACATCTGCTTTATTTAGTTAAATGATTTCTACCAATTGTTAATTATTGATGATCTAGATCTAATCACTCTTGTATAGGAATATGAAGACAAAATGCGGGAGAAGGGTGAGACCCCAGTTATGTTCAGGTGAAGAATTCTCATGTCATTTAAAAATATGGATTTATTCCCAATTTGTGTTTGTGTAGTTCACACATTCTAGGGTGTCTTTTTGGCAGTCATTTGGGGCTTCCTCGAAGGAGAACAACTGCAGAAGAAGAAGAAAGGGTTAGCACCCAAAGCCTGAGGTAGGCTTTAGGTTGTTTGTGTGTGTGCGTGCGCTTATGTTTTGTTTTTTCTTCCGAACTAAACTGGTGTAGCTGTCAGTAATGGTTGAGTTAATGATTTTTACTACAGGACTCTGTTTATTACCATCCTACATTAAACCCTACAGGGGCTCCACCACCAGGGAAACCTCCTATGTTTAAATCATCTATAGGTATGCTGAGCTTCTTGTTCATATTTTGTGTTGTAAAATCATGAATCTATAAACGATGTTGGCTTGACATCTCCCTTATTTAGTCAAGTTTTGTGCTGGAATGCAGGACCCAGAATTCCTTTGTCTGGTGCTTCATCAAGTGCTGGTGCATCATCCTCAGGAACAGAGTTGGAGGATGATGTATTAACTGTACCTCCACCTCCCCCGCCGCCACCACTGCCTGATGGTAGCAGTGCGAGTTCAGCAGATGATGCTGTTTTACCTGAATCTTTGCCATTGCCTCCTCCCCCTCCCATGCCTCCAAAGCCTGCTACTACTGTGCCTACATCATTACCACCACCTCCTTTGCCTCCTCCACCTCCTGGTCCCCCACCTAAAGAACAAGTTGCAAATCGTACTCTTCCCCCTCCACCTCCGCCCCTACAACAGTCTCAACCTCCTCCACCTGGTACCAATGGAGGTGAACGGAGAAATCAGTCTGCATTGACAGATGATTCACCTTCCAAGGAGCCTGGCCAGGTATGCTCTTGTCTAACTAAATGACGTATATTTTCTCTTTAAAGGCATGATCTGATGGTAAAGGTATTAAAGGACATGAAATTAGTGATGATATTGAAAGCATTCATTGGTGGTGTTTTAGATATCTGAAATGATTTAGTACCTGGATACGGCTGTATTTCAAAATCTAGGATGTGGGTATGGCAGGGAATATTGATTGAATAAATACTAAAAGTATGTTTGCAAAAAAATAACATATATATTTTCATTTTAAAAGCACCAAAGACAGAGATGTTAAAGGTTTTATAGGGTTGTGTAAATCTTTTAATCTATTTCATCATGCTTTGACTTTCTTCAGAACCTATTTTGAGTTTTGAAACATTGTAAAGCATTTTTTGGATTTTGGACACATTAGAGACATTTTGAAATGGTCAAGACTCAAGTTGAAAGAGGACAGGAAATTTGTTGTTTTTTCTTGTATGTGTTTTGGTCTTTGATTCAGGTATACCTCTGGTTTTTTGGTAGCTTTTTGCATATTCATGCTTAATAGATAGGAAGGTAATATACATTTATCATGGTTGCCAAATGGGAATGCATTACATTTGATTATAAGTTTAAAACCCAGGACCTGGTATGATTCTCCTAAACAAAAGCTTCTTACACAGTAACATAATTTGTAAAATGCAGGTGCAGCTTCCTCCACCTCCTCCACATAGTCAGGTGCCACCCATGGCTGGTGTCATTCAGTCTGATGGTGCTGTGCTTTCTACTGAGAATAAGAATTCACTTTCAAGCCAGGAGATCCCAAAAATGGTTGCCGGGCATCCTCCTCCAAGACAACAACCCCCTGTTCCAGGACCCATGTTAATCCCAAGTTTACAGCCTGATGTATTGTTACCCCCTGGAATATCTCGTTTCCCTCCACCCCCACCACCACCTGATATGAAACCTCCTTTGCCGGTTGCAGGACTACCTGCTCAGGCACCACCACCTCCTGGAATGATGGTCCCCCTAATGCCAAGGCCACCATATGGTCCTCCACCTGGTCCTCCTCCAATGATGAGACCTCCACTTCCGCCTGGTCCTCCTCCAAACTTCCAGGAAGAGGATCATATGGCAACTAGGCCACCTCCTCCTCCTCCGAAACCATCATATGTTAAATCTGCTGCTTCTACTGTTGTTAAAAGGCCATTAGCTCAACACACTCCAGAACTCACAGCTATGGTAAGTTGAGGATTTTTCTTGTGTTTTTTATATTGTCTCTTGATTTTATTTTATTTTCTTTATTTAGGTGATCTATACTATTTGTTTGTTTGTTTTTAGCTTAATTTTATAACTATCGAGTTTTTCAAGTAAAAAATTCTTTCAATAGTGTTTTGATTATAAGCTTTCCTGAACTCTAAAGAAGCTCATGTTATCATACTGTAATTTAGCTGATGGGAATTGCTTGTTGCTACTTTATGTTTTGATTATTTAAACCAAAAAGGTAACAACTAAATGATTTATTGTGTGCATTTACTTGTAAGGAACAATTTTCTTAACGGAAGAAGTGCTATCTATGAGTTTGAATCATGAGGAAAGATAGCTGTTAAATAAATTAATTTAACATATATCCTGAGCTGTTTATGATTGAGAACTCAAAACTTGTTATTATTTCAATCTCTTTGTATATATTCTCTAATGGAGTCTATATCTGGTTTATGACTAGGTTCCTGCATCTGTGCGAGTGAGAAGAGAAGCGGCGGTGTCTAAAACAAAGCCAAAACCGGCAGTGCCAGGACCTACCTCCAGGACAGTCTCTGGTACATCAGGACCAACTATTGTAAAATCAGAGTCGGTGAGCTCGTCATCAGCTCCAAAAGCACAGAGCATTGATGACTCATATACGGCTTTCTTAGAAGACATGAAAGCCCTTGGTGCACTTGATGGTTGAGATCACTGTGAGTGGGGGTGCCGGATGATGGTGACTGGTGAGGGTGTGCACAATGAAATTTGCTTAGTTCAAATATCCTCTCTCGTGACCTCACTCAATTTTTTATTCTTGATAATCAAGTCTAGTCAAGACCATGTATACTCTCTTTTGTGACTCCTCATTCATCTCCTTTATCACTCTAGTTTAAAGTAGTGAACTTTTAGTTAATAATAATATACATTATTAACCAATGGTGTGTTGATACTTCAATAAAAAAAAGTTACATTCTATACCTACGTTTAAAAAATAAAATAAAATTGAGAAAAATGAAGTGGAGATTGATATTGCAACACTTTTTTTAAAGAAAGGCAAACTAGTTTAAGTGTTTTTTTAAAAAGTATATCTAATTTATTGTATAAGAGTGGATTAAACAAATAAAATTAATTATTTTTTGGTAAATAAAATTAATAAAATTTTATTGTTTTTAAAATTTATTATAATGGTTATGGATTCTTTATGTTGAATTTTAACATGTGAAAATTGTCTATTTATCATCTGAAAACTTATACAAGTGTGGGGGTTTATGTTAAAATTTGTATTTGAGAAAGTCAATTTTTATGAGATTTGATCATGGTGAAAATTTAACTTATAAGTTATCTGGGAAAGTGTGAATAGACAACCAAACTCCGTTTGCTGGCCTATCCTATCAGGCCATTTATTGTTTCGTGAATAACGTAAAACAATTCCAATTAGTTTATTGATGGAAAATAATGCAGTATAGTTTCACAGTCTGTCGGAGGATAATTAGATGACTAGCATGGTTAAGAAAAAAGAAAACAAGAAAAATATCTCATAAGTTTTATTTTTTTAAACAAAATTAATAATTTTCCATAAAAAAAATCTGTTGAAATCTTATTAACAGAGAGATTGAATCTATGATTTTTTTTTCTTTTGTCTTAATAATTTAATTCACCTTTTATTTCCTCTGACTAGTGTAGATGGCTTTCACCTTCAAGTGGTGGTGGGCTAGAATTTAGAGCTTACTAAACCAGTGCAATCTATGCTGGCCTCAGACACCGTACTGCACAAATACATACATTTAATGAGATACTATAATGTGACCTTAATGAACCGCTTGGTCTTCTAGATGCTGACTCCCTCATTGGTCAACAAAATTAGTTTTAGAAAAATAACTATAATCATAATTAGTTAATAAAAATAGTTATAAAATTATAATAAATTTTATATTTGTGATTATTTTAAATACCTTATTTTTATTTATAACTGGTTATATATCATATTTTAAAAACAATAACCGATTATAATTAATTATATAAAACTAATTATGATTATAGTTATAATATTCACTAATAATTTAATTATTTATTAGTTATAATTACATAAATACTCAAACAATGATCCCTACACACCGGAAATTAAAGCAACTTTCACACTGCGATTCTTATTATTATTTAATTAAATTTTTAACATTACTAAGCGGGTTGAATGAAATGAAACTTTGTGAGCTGACTTAAATTGGACTTTACATTTGGGTAAAAGAAAGATACAGATTGAAATTTGAAAAAATGGAATATGCACGAGAGAGAGGAAGAAAGTTGAACACTCCATGAAGATGTTTTCCTCTAAAAACTATTCTCTTTGTTCATAATTTCAATCTACCAACCACTAATGCTTCTAAAATAAGGATGGCGTTACTGTTTATGTGAACTGGAGTACAGACAACTGGATGGTGCCATGAAGGCTGTTCTTTCCATCACCTTCTTGTTTTGTTGCTTCCTGCTGCTTTTGGATTCTTCTATTTCACTTCCTCTATGCCTTCATTCAAGTCTGTGTATATTTTCTTCGTTTGCCATTACTTTTTGAGTTTTGCAAACCCAGTTTCATTATAGATGTATATGTGTGACCCTTTTTCTTTTTGGTGTAGGGAGACCATTTAACCTCAATACCAAACTTGGATTTTGCCCTTACAATGGAAGCACGTGTTGCAATTCTACAGAAGCAATTCCAACTGATGAATGTATCTGATCATGGCTGTGCCTCGATTGTGAAATCAATACTTTGTGGGGTAAGGTTCTCGTTTTTCCAAACCATGTAGTATGCAGAGGACTAAAAAAAAAAGGAAATAGCGTTTTTTTTCTTGTCTCCCTCCCTTAGGGGCAAGTTAGCGACTTATTCATAGTTTTGATAAGACATCATGTAGTTATTGATACTCTCTCATTTTAAAATAATTATTGTGGTAAATTATAAAAAAAAATAATTTTATAAAATTAATCTTATATTATTATTAATTTATTTATAACTTTTATTATCCACTATTAATATTATAATTATAAGTAAAAAAAATAATTAATGTTATCTTAAAAAATTAAAATGAAATTATTTTAAAAATTTTTTGTTCACACATGACAATTATAATGAGATCGAGAAAGTTGAAACAACAGTCAACAGCATATGTCAGCATGGTTGACTAACTGCTATTAATGTCCTTCAGTCACAACATGTTCACATTGGAGGCTCAAAAGCATGCTCAATTTCATTTCACAACGTAGATAGATAAAGCATTGGTTTATGCTAATAATTTTCTTGTGGAATAAACTTTTCAGGTGCGAAAAATGGAAACTTATGGCTATAACTTTCTTGAAGCTATATCGGTACATTGAGTAGGGTAGGAGGAATTTCCTTGTCATCTAGAGTGACTATATCGTGTTGCTGTCATGTGAGCATTTGATATGCTGACATCTCTAATTGTAATCACACTATAGATAAATTTCTAAGAAAATAAGAGGAAAAAATAATGAAACTTCTACAATAAGTTATAATTAGTTTATACACAAGTTAGACTTAGTTTTTAATTTTTCGCACCTGATAATTGTGGATAGAATAAGTGATTCTATCCACAATTCAAAATCTTACTATGATTTGAAACTCAAAACCATGTTGAAAAAAAATATTTATAATTTTGTCAAATTTATTATTTGTGGATGAAATTCCGCTTAATTAAGATTTAAAGCATGCAAAATATTATTATTATTTTTTATCCGTAAAAATTAAAAATATATACCAAAAGTTAACATGTTATGCAATCAATTCAACTAGAGCCATCCCTAAAATAATATAATCTAAACATGCCGGATATAATTATGTTAGTACGAGTAGTTGGTTAAATGCGGCACACAATTTCCTTATTGTTGTAGCGTCATCAATATTCAATAATTATGAGCTTCGTGGACTGCAAGCCTTGAGAGTTTTTTTTATTTATGCATCTTAGTTGTATTCGCTACAGCCCAACTTATTATTACTATTGTTGAAAAGATATCATTGAACTCGTGAGACTGAGAAATTAATTACTGTTTGCACCACCAAGGAAGAGTAAGGTAAATTATTTGCCAGTTGGTGTGATCTCATCCATACAAGTGTCAGTTTGGCGTGGCATTATAGTTTTGGGAAGGTTTGGTACAGCTGTATTAGCAATTGTAGAGATAAAATCAGCTTGGAGTCTCAAGAATTGACAATCCACTGCAAAAGAACACTGCTCAACCTGACACTGAATTCCTTTCATCAATTAATGTCCTTTTAAGCAGAGCAAATTGGGGACACGAGAATCACTATCAAGACCTCAATGCATTCACATACCAATTGTGAGTAGAAAGGTCATTTAAACAGCATATATATATATATATATATATATATATGATAACAATCTAATTAGCCACTAATGTTAAATTGTTAATTGTATCTCTAAGGATCCTTTTGGTATTGTAAAAAAAAAAAGTAAATTCAAATTAAAAAAAATTGAATTAAAGTAAAATATAACAATGTAACAGAATGATAGATATTATGCAGAACAAAAGATCCTCATGTTAATTATTACATCATTATTGTTATAAGAGTTTAAGCCGAAACCAAAACTAGTTTCAGTCCGGGGCTAGTGCTGACATTTTGCCAGACCTACTGGGTCTATGGAAACAAGGCCGAATGGGTTAACTGAGTCCAAAAATGTCTGATTATTAAAACTGTCCAAAAATAATGAATTAACCTTCTCCGGTTAAGTTTATTTTAAAATTTTAATTTACGGGGCACGATCAATATATTATTAATCAATTAAAGAAAAAAAAACTATATATATATATATAGATGATATAAACTTATCTTACATTGTTATAAATCATAAATAATAAATTAATTAATATATATAATAAATTTGTTTACTTTGATATATAATAATTATTCTATATATAATAAGTTTAGTTGATAATGTAAAATCTTTTCCACTAACAATGTATAATTATTAAGATAATAATTAAAATTTATCATCAAATGAATTTTAAAGTATTAAAACATCTTTGCACTCTTAATTAATATATACTAATTAACTAAATTTAATTATTAAATATTGTTACAAGTGTGAAAATGATTGTGTATGATCGGATATTCTATAGGCAGTTTTGGTCGCATATACTTACTTGCCCTCCTTAACAATATCAACGTACGCTACGTGATATCATTGCATGCATGCAAAGCTGAAACTCCCTTTCAAGATAATATGCAAATCATCTTTTATATCAAAGTGCCTGGGTCGATACAAAACTGAAATCATCATCCATCATTAATTATTAATTAATTGGAGATAATGTTATGAGACCACATACTATTTAGGATCTAACTTGACAATGCATGTAAGTTGTTATAAATTTTTTAAAATTTATCTTTGATTTTTACAGATAAAAAAATACAACCGTCAATATTATTTGGTTTTGATTGCATGGTATATAATATTTATAATTGTCTTCACGAAATGACATATTTGAGGTTGCACCTGGACACAAAGAAGTAGATGGTGGGCTGAAGTTTCACGTGGAGGGGAATCATGAATATATGTTGCCAAATTTTGATTATTGCACCACGTTTTATAATGTGTTTAGTTAATTTAATTTAGAGGTGATATAAGAAAATTACGGCACCACGTTTCACCATATGTTTTGTCCACTATATATGCCAGACCTTTAGGCTAGCTAGCCATCACAGTTTTTTCCAAAATGCATTTACATACATACTCTTAAAACCTCCTCTTGCCCCTCACATTCTAAATGCTGGACCAACTTTCCACGAGATGCATTTTATGGGAAGGAAATTAAATATTTAGCTAGATATATAGTTGTCAAAAGAGATGAGGCGTTTCTGTGTAGAGAAGGTATTGTTGAATGATTTTCCAGCCTGTTGAGTGTTAACAAAATTTAGTTTTACGATTGTGAATGGGAAAAACCATGAACGCTACTTGTTTATATATAGTCATGTTTAATGTTTGTTTTAGAAAGAGTTATATTTATATAATTTTATGTAATGATGTGATAAGAATTATATATGAATATATAACATCAATGATTGAAGTTAAAAAAAACATCGATGATTTATTATATGTGACAAACATTTTATTGAGATAAAATTTTGATTAAAAACAATATTAAAAATATATAAAATACTACACTTAAAAAATGCATTTAATTAGCATTTTTTAATACCTTATTATTACAAAAAGTACATAAGAATGAGAATTTCTTAATTTATGCCAGTTAACACTTTTGAACTTAATTTGTATTGTGACCCTATCAGAATCCTGTCAAGTTCAGTCAAGTTCCATTACATATCGAGAGTGGATCGAATAATTGACTTGACCCAACTCATTGAGTAGGTTAGTACCTTAATTTGGCAATAGCTTTAATGAGTATTTCTTTTCCTGTTTTTGCCAATGGTAATTTCTCCTTTCATATATTCTTGTAACATCTCCCACGTACACCTTTCAAAATATTCCAAAGAAAGAACATATGCCTTCTAGTTACCATTGTAGGTAGCTAATATGAGATTATTAACCAAAAAGTGGCTAAGAATTAAAATTCATGCTTTCATCATTTAATTTTTTCTTAATATATAGCTTGGGCTTAATTGAGTAAATTGTTAAGAACTCGAGTAAATTTTTCTGCCTAAAACACCTATCCGGTCCATAGATATTTAGTGCATATTACTTCCTAATATGCTATCACATCCATGTTAGCTAGCCAGGAAAATATAACATTGTACCTCCATTGGCTAAGAAAATACACGACCCATCATCTATCAAGCTCAAAAGACTCGGTATGCAACATGCATAGCACAACACGTCTATAATCATGTTCAAAATCACATCAAAATCTCACAAATAATGCAAAATAGATAAATAAAAAAAATTACTTCAAATTAATATATGTCAATCTGTCATGTAAGCAAATACGCACTTAATCTGACTAGTGTGTCAATATGTCTTATAAAGCTAATTCTAACATACTTAGTCTAACTATAAAAACAGAAGAACTGAAGAAGTGTGTAGTCAAGAAAATCTAAAGTAAACCTAGTCAACAGTCCAACCTAGGAGAGGAAAAAAAAAGTAGATTTTATTTTACTTTTACGGTTTTACCAATTGATCCAAGGTGAAAGCAAATCTAACCTCAAACCAAACCAAATCTACCACTGAGTGACCACTACTTCTCCCTCTCTCTCTCTCATCACTTTGCTTCAAAGTGTTTTTCCTATTTTGCAGTGACTTTGATTCACATGAGCAGCTCATAGAGTAACACTCACCTTTGAATTTGAGGGTTTGGATTGGACCCTTTGGTCCTTCCTATCTCCTTCTCTCTCTCTCTTTTTTTTTTCTTTTTCTTTTTCTACCATCTAATGGTAACCCATGAATCATGATGCTCTACATGTAATCTCACAGTAACTTCCCTAAACCCTAATTTCATCTTCGTCGCCATGCCCTACGGATCCCCTCCTTCAGTTCCCGGCGAACGATCCTCGCCGGAACCCAATCCTCCGAACCATGTCTCCGATTTGAAGGAGGAAACCACCGCCGCCGCTCCTCCTCCGCTCACCACCAGGAGCACCCGCCCCTCCCGCGCGTGCACCATGCGCGCCTCCTCTCGCCTCCTTTCCTCGCCGGCGCCGTCGAAGAAGGTGGCGCGTGCGAGGAAGGAGGGTTCGCCGCGGCCACCGTCGCAATGCAGCAAGATCGTGACTCCGCTGGTGGAGCCGCCGTCGCCGTCGCAGTTGCCGCGGTGGAACCTGCGGTCGATGTGGGAGTTCGCTTCCGTGCTGAATTTCTTGCACGTGAGCTGCAAAGTGTAATTTTTTTCTTTGGATTGCGTTTTTTGTGTTTTCTGTAAGTTGAAATGTTGTGCCTTTTTGCAGCTGTTTAGGCCTCTTTTGAATATCTCGTTGGAATTCTCTGCGGAAGAGTTCGAGACAGCTCTTCTTGCTCCCAACGATACTTTGTTTCATATACATATGCCTTTGCTAAAGGTCGGTTCCCCCCCACCCCCCCTCCCTTGAGCTTGTGGTTTGGTGCTTTGTTCATGTTTAGGGCATTTCATCACTATTCCGTGATGTAGGTATTAATCTTTTGCGGATTGAGTTTGTCTAGAGCTTGTTGTTGTGGTGTGGTGTTTACTCTGCACATGTTTAATTAGTATTCTATGATTGTGTTTCTTTCTGTTCTGTGCTGAATTTACTTATTTGGAATGTTTATACTCCAACTTAGATTGCAGAATTTAGTTTTGTAACCTGGTTGAGTTGGATGCCTAACTGTAAAGAAATTTTAGAGTTATGAAGTGGGGTGTTTCTAATTATGGCATGGAAGCATAAATGTAGCTATGTGGTTGGAAGAGAGTAGAGTGACAGACATTTGCATTGGTGTTGTTTAGTCTTAGTGCAAGCATAAATGTAGCTATATGTGTTCAGAATGTTTTTATGACAAAGGTGAGAACTTGTGTAAGTTTTCTAAGTGAATGAGTTGGACCCAGATCATAAACTCAGGGCATTCCCAGCAGTTGGGCTGAATCTTTGTCCAATGGGGTAGTTGACTTCTGTAATACTGGATTTGATGGAAGGAATCCTAAATTTTTTAGTTTTCAAATTACATTAATGGATTGATGACCTTGCAATGAATTTCACAAATATAATAGTCTGAGATGGATATAATTGTTTGTGAGTTGTGACTGATTGCGTGCTTGAGGTTGACTGAGATTTGTGAGTAGAAAGCAGGTACTTGATTGGGAGGTTTTTATTACAATTATGAGAAGCCCTTTATTCAATAGCTAAAAGATTAATATGAATTTGCATTTTTCTTTCTTCTCCATGCATGAGTGTTAAATTGGGGAGTTGTGATAAGCTGATCTAAAGTCCCATTTCCCTGCTGAAGCATGGGATGCAACCATGATGTTTGTTTATTCCATGTAGTTGTCACTTTTAAGAACAAAAATGATAGTGCTTTCTTTATGAAATGGTTACAAGCTCCAAAACAATCTGCATAAATTTTAATATCCATGTGTTGACTTTTGGCCCCTCACTTAATGTTCTGGATGCAAATCAATCTAAAAGTTGCTTTTGCAAGGGGTTATATATACCCTGGATACCAAAAGGAAAGGCCAACTCAGAAGAATTCTCTAAACTTTGGGGGTACAAAAGTCTTTTTCATACCTAATTATTACTGAAAGTTTTCTGACTTGAACTGTAGTTTTCTACAAGATTCAAATACTGTGACTTGTGAGACTAGTATACTCTGAAAAGTTTGATGATTTAACATTTTATTGTGATGTTCCTGTGCTTATAAATGATGTTAAAGGCAGCATACTTAACCAGTCCCTGATCTAATGAGTCACGGACTGAATGAAAACAGTCGTGGTACTTGAACTTATGTTTATAACTATATGAATTATGATTTTAACTTGAGTATTGTAAAAACATCAACCTTGCACTAGTCTCTATTAAATCAAGTGGGGGGAAGTCAAGGCTGTTAATTGTAAGTAATCGCACAGTTTCAAATCTTATAAGAGGTGTTTGAACTTTGAAGTTGTGGATTTAGATGTAATTCTTCTGCAATGATCTTTCTCAAGGTTTATTCCTTTAGAAAATCAGTACTTTCTTCTCCACATGTTTGCAGAGCTTCTACTGGTCTGATATTAACATATATTAAACATTTTAATAGGCAATCCCTCCTATTACACGAATGGCACTCACACGCGATACTTGGATAACCGTATTATGCAGGAAATTGAGAGATTGGTGGCATTGGGTAATAAATTAATTTAATCAGCAAGCTGATATTTTATAATAATGTATATTTTACAATTTCTAGAGCTAATAAGATGATGGAATTCAAATGTAGGTTGCTGATGGGGATCTTCCAATTGTTGCTTCACATGGGTAAGTGTTCATGCAATTTTTGTAACCCTAGAATCTTAATCTTCATATATCTCAAGTCTCAGATTATGCTAATGTGACAGGGCGGAGATTGAAATATATAAATTACTTGATCCAGGGGTCCGTGTTGTTATCTTAAAAGTATTATGTGATATTCGTGTTGAGGTATGTTATGTTTTTTTTAATATTCATCTATCTATATGTTTTCATCTTAAATGGGTGAACTTTGGTATGGTATGATGAGGTCCCTCTATGATATTAGCTTGAATCTTAACGAATGATTATATACAAAGTCCATTCATGTTGTGCACTGAGTTAGATGCTGTTTATGTTCTATGCATGGCATTGTCTCTTTATTTTGCTTATTTTGCCTTGCTCCTTCTATCTTTCACATAAAAGAGTCTGTTATGCTTGCGTATCTAACAATTTGTTATAGTCAGCATCAACATACTGTCATGTCATGTATTACAAGAGTAGTCCTGTTTAGTACAAACCAATTGTTATGAAAGGGAGCACGAATAGTGGAAAATAACTGACAAATGACCATACTTGGTGGGGTCCTTGTAAATTGCTAATTTTCCGTTACTCTGTATCCTTCTTTTTATGCTCTCAACCAATGATATTCATTGTACTGTTTTTACGAAAAATTGTTCATACCAAACAGCATTTTCCATATTACAATCCACACATATGTGTGGCTATGTTCTTTTTTCTTTTTTCTAGGGCCAATGAATTTTGCCTCTTATTAGGCCTCCTTAGAAGTCTTTAAGGGGTCAGGGAAGCCAGAACCCCAAGATCAAAACCCACACTGACTGCACCCACAATTCCCCAAATGTTCTTCTTACTCTGTTTTCCCTTTTTGTATTTTCTGAGTGATGTAATGATCAAATTTAAGTAATGTTTTGCAGCAAGAAGATATCCGAAGTTATATTGACAACTCAATGAAACACGGTGTTCAACTTTCAACATTCCGTAAAGAGCGTATTGGAGGTGATTCAAATGGAATTTCTTATTGGTAATAAACTTTTGTTTTTGTGATGTCATGGTAAAATTTTGAAATGTTATATTACAAATTATTGTACATTTAGGTCTGGTTTTTATTCATTTGAAATTTGACTGGTGCAGGTATGAAGATGACCCCATTATTGGTCATAGGATGTATCGAGAAATAAGGAAAACCGAAGTGGTACAAATGAAGAAAGGGAAACCAAGAGGTTCCCTGGTTCTTTCTAACACATCATACCTGTGGGAAGTAATTGCTACCAATTTTGATGAATTTGAAGATGTTTCTGTAAGTTACTAAAGCTGGTTGATCTACGTTCATCTTAATGAGTTACTTATCACTTAAACACAGAACAATTAACATGTTTGTTGTAATTGTTGGATGGATGGCTTGATTGAAGTTGGGACATTGGTGTTATAGATTTGTGATTTAGATAATGAATCACTTAATAAATTTAAAAGTAAATTACATAATAGTGTTGTTATGTTGGAAAACACAAAACAATTCTACTTTAATTATGATTAGAAAGCCCAATCAATATTCTAAGCAAACTATGTTAAGGTACAAAACATTATTTTTGTTGGAAATCCAAATTATGTTTTATCCCTGAATTGCGAACATGTTAGGTTAACAACTTATTTATCATAATCAAATTATATTTCAAATGAAAACTTGCATGATTGAAGTTACCCAAGCTTCTTATTTCTTACGTATTTTCTTGATTTTGTGTATTTCATTATTTAATCTTACAAAGAAAAAAGAACATTGTGCTGTTAGTAGGTTATCACAATCCACTTTAGGATACACATGCATAAATAAGAAAATGAAAAAAAATATACTGTTAGATATCTGAAAATTCTGCAAGGATTTTCTTTAATATAATAAATTGCTAAACAAATGCTGTTCTTTTTTTTCTTTTTTCTTTTCTGCTTGGTACTTATTGGATTTAGCAGTTCTTACACAAAGGCAGGCAAAATCCTCCTCAATCATGTTGTGGGTGGTTCTCAAAATTCCAAGACATCTTTGTAGCTTTGTTATGTAGGTTTCATAATACCTGATTCAAAATGTTTGAGCTAAACCTTTATTGATCTCACAAGCAAACATTATAACTTGTTTGTAGCTAAACCTTTATTGAATTATAATTATACTCACTGCGGTCAATGTTATTTAGCAGATAAAACTTTATCCAGATGATTGGATTCACCCTTATTTTTCTTTTTCGTTTTCTGTAAGAACAAAAAACAAAGAATCATGTACCCCTTTCCTTGCTCTTATTTTCTTTACATTAAGCTGTGTCACATGTGAATTTAATCAATTCTTTCATCTGCTCACACAGGAGAAGCTTTTCTCAAGTAAAAACAGAACAGAGACTTCTGTGGGGAAAAGGCTGAAGATAGACATGCTTCCTGAAATTGAGAAAGTTCATAAGGTACTCGAGGGTCGAGAAATTTGAGAAGAACTGGTGTTTGCAAAATTAAATTCCCAAATTTCTGTCTATTATTTTAAAAATCTTGATTTGCGATCCTTGAAGCATCTTAATTGCATTTTGAAATGATACCAAATTGATTTGTTTGGCACAGAAAAAGGAGAAGTTGCTGAAAAAGCAACACAGACAAGCTCTTCTGCTTGATAATTACTTGGTTGTTGACGGGCTTGGTCCTGGGCGTTCTCTTCGTGACAGGAAACCTGTTACCTACACTTTTGGTAAGAACTTGAAAGTTTAATGATAACTGGAGCCAATTTTTTCATGGTATTAATGCCTACATTGCAGGTTGATTAGTCTGCACTCCTTTTGTATAAATGTTTGAATATCTAAAAAAGCATCTCATAAATATCTTGATTATATCGTTGAATGTTTTAGAGCATCTTACATGATCCTATATATTGGGGAAGCAATATGGGGAGTTGTTTCCCAATATTTCCTGATTTGTTTTCTTATTTAATTAAGATTAATAATTTTATTGTATTAGTGAGCTTGGGGCTTGTTCTAGTAAATTCTATACTAGTACTTGACCTAATTATTAGGATAAGTGGGACTTTTGAATCAGTATTTTCTTTCACAATTACAACACATATTGATGTAATTGAATAGTATTATATCCTCCTTTTCCTACCTAAATATTATAATTTCAACAAAAAATTGAATTTCTGTGATTGTGCTTGGGCCCCAGGCACCTCCTAGTGCACCTCCTAGTGTTTGAGGCACTTAGGATGGATCCATTTACCCATCATCTCTGTTATGTTTCTTGGGAAATGTCTGGTTACCCAAAGGCCTGGGGTATGCCACTGGCTACTACTATAGCAATACTGCACTGGATCTGGAACTACCTGATTGTAGCTCTGTTTTTGGATCATCCAATGAGTCACCCAATCTCTTAAAATTTGGGTTTTGGACCTAACTCTACATTACAAAACCGGTTTGTAAGGTGAGGGTTGCCCCCCACTTATATACTCTATCTTGGCATTAACTCTAGCTGATGTGGGACTTGGATTTTTTCCAATTACATGCTCAACACTTTTGGACTTGGTGCATGAAAAATATGGTCGGTGGCTCGTTAGTGGATCTAGGATAGGCTTTGTTATCATCTTACAATTTGGGTTTTGGATCTAACTCAACCCTACAGAACTAACTTGTAAGGTGAGTGTTGTTCCCTCCACTTATATTCTCTATCTTGGTACTATCTCGATTTGATAAATAATGTCACATTGGATTTTTCATCTCTGCCAGTCAGCCTGTTTCAACATGGTAATTTTTTTTAATAAAATTCTTGGATTCTTTATTTCATACTTAGTTCTTGGGTAATTTATGAGGGTAGGCCCTTTGGGATGGTAAGATTTTGACCTTGTGGTTTCGCGGTCCTTGGTTTTAGGCATATGGAAACAACTCCCCTCACAAGGGTAAAAGCATATGTAACCTTTCCCATTATCGCAACGGTTGTAGATTTTTCTTTTTCAATCCATGGTGGTTCAAGATCCAAAAAACTAGTTTTGGATGTGTTTTCCCTTGTAGATTTTTCATTGTCACATTTTATGCAAGATGCAACTTCATATGTTGGCATTCTGTTAAAGCTAAAATTGTGTCCATTTTTTTTTATATTGAGCATGATGGTCTGAACCTATGATTTGCATATTATCCAAAACACTCACATCTAACCCACTCCTAGTGGTTTTGTTCAAATTGTTATGCCTGAACTTCCTGGTTTTCTTTTATGTTGGACTCAAATCAACTTACACCCTCAGAAAACTACTATGTGCTTGTTTTACCCTAACCTAACTTTTGAAATTACTGTTATTGCAGATGATTATGATCAGTCAATCAAGGAAGCAATTAAAGTAACCAAGTATGTGCTTATATCCTTTCTCTCTTTGTTGTGTATATGTGTTATGCAATGTGGGGAGGGAGATGAGTTGGTCATATTCGTTCACTTGTTCCATCTACTCAGGGCATATGTATCTGTTTCTTCATTTTCAGGCAGAAACAGTCATCTCCAGAACATATGCCCAGGAGAGAATCGGTAGCAAAAGCGGAAGCTTTGACTAATGGTAAATATGGTCCTCCATATGCTACACTAGATCGGAATTTTGGTATATCATCTCCAGAATCATCTGATTCTGATGATGACAAAGAAGATAATGAAACTGACAACTTGGATCGAAGGTGTGTAGTTTTTGTTTCTTTCAAATATGTTAAGATGCTTTCTTCCAAATATCACTAATAACTTCATTTTAACATTAGCAATCGTCAAAGACGGAGACCTAAACGGTATACAGAAAGAGAGTTTGTTGAGGCAGTATCAGATAATGAGACAGACTTCGACAGTGATGATGATATTGTTGGAGAAGCCGTATATGATGAAGAATATCTCAAGAAACGCAAGCAGAAAAGGATGTCTTCTAGTGGCTCCGAAGGAGATGATGAAGAGTATCAGTGGGATGAATACAATGTTGAAGATGATGAAGAAGAAGATGACGATGACGATGATTCCTTAAGCATAAGTGAGGATAGTGACAAACCCCTCAAGGTCAAACAGTTGCGTGGCCGCACAAGGAGAGAAACCAAACTCAGGTCTGTGGGTGAGATACAATCCGGTCTAAGACGCAGTAAGAGGGCAACTAAAAATCGTATAAATTACCGACAATGTGAGGCATCAGAATCAGAAACAGAGTTGATCAAATCTGAGAAGTCTAATTCATCAGCTGATCACTCAGATCCCAGTGAGAATGGTGAATACATGATGGAAAGTGAAGATTCAGATGGCAGTGATAATGAAGAACAAGAAAAGAAAGTAGATGAGCCTGTTCCATATCCAGCAGTAGAAGAGAATGAACAAAACCAGCCTCCTGAAAAATTAAGCAGTCCTGGTCAGGAGGAAGTTGAGAGCAGCACAGGAAAGAGACGCTTCCTTGATTTGAATGAGCTTGCCCCTAGCACGGGTTTCGATGATGGTCCAAACACAATAATGAAAGATGAAGACAATGATTACTGAAGCTTCCCATTATGGTTGAGAGCAGGGATTGTAGTTTCCTATCAGGGAAGCCAATGGGTATGTATGATAATAGAACTATAAATTTTGTTATAAGCCCCCAGAGGAAGTTACGATCAGGTCTCTTCCTATGGCACAATCTAAGCAGCCCTTGGTGCATGATTTGCAACCAGAAGCAGCGTGATACTCAGTTATGTAGATTAGGTAGTCATTTTTTTAGTATTTTTACATTCAAAGGGTCCCCCAAAAATGAGAAAATTGATCGGCGTTATTTACCCCATCCGATCCGTGTACAATAACTGTAACTTTAAAAAAGATGTATGTGGCTTTCAGACTATCATGCCCCCGTTTCTCTTTTTTTTTTTCTTCTTGAATTTGATACTGATTGCTGATTAGCATTACAGTAGAAAATTTAGATTATTTTTTTCAAATTCTGGTCAATTTCATAAAGAACATAATAATATTAGGTTAATCATAGTGAGAAAATAAAGAGATAAAGAAAGTGGAGGATACCTGTTACCAAAAAATGTAAAGAAAATGTTAAGGGTGTCAAGAAACTTGGAAGCTACGCGAAGATTGCAGAAATGAAGAAAAAGAAAGAAATCAGTTTATTTAAAGGTACGAATACATCTATGCACACCTTGTCTTAGAGTAAGTTAGCACGTTGCTACACTTAGATAGAATAACTCATTTAGAGGCCCTTTGCCTCATGTCAAGGAATCTAATCCATTTTATACTCCTATAAATATAGATAATGTCAATAGTATTTGATTAACTATTACTCGATATCATTACTCTGGTACTCGAGAGTGTCTTGCAGGGATTTATGGTATTCACCACATCCCAATCACATCAAAGTGAAATGTCACCATCGATGTATTTTAAATCTCGATCAACAAAATATTTGCAGAGTTCAGTCAAAATTAACTATACATGAAACATAACATCATCAAAGCATAAATTATGATAGTGGTAATATTATTAACTTTTATACTAATTATGTTAAAAGTTATATTTAAATTAATTTCTAATTTATTAAAAATATAAAAATCATCACAACAACAATATATCAAAATTAAACTCAATGTTTTAAATTGATTATTCTAATGATAAATTTTTATTAGATTCAAATGTTCTTATAGGTCGCTTTCAATTTTAATACACAATCAACAACAACGTGATGCTATATTTTCTTAACAGATTATTGTAAGTACCCAAGTCTAATATAAATTCTTTCTTTTAAATGGCAATGCGTGTGTTGTTTTTACCTAAGATACTATTTTTCTAGGACACTGTTGGAATGGTTATATAAATATTACATGTATTAGAAATTTGTTGGTTAACAATCGCTTTACACACTTCAATTCACGAGGGAATCTAATACTAGATAAAAACAAAATCGAAATGAGAACTGTGAAATGACCATACAAGTTATTTTTAGGATTCTTATACTTGTCTTTTGAATATATTCCTAGATCTTTATTTTTCAGAGTGGGAATATTTTTATATTGTACTCTTTATTTTTGTTTCACCTTATTTGATATAATTTACTTTGAAAATTTGAATTATTAATTATTTTTAATTTTTACATTAAACTTTAATTTTTATAAATTACATTTTCCTTATTTTTCACTTTAAGCATAGAAGAAGAAGAAGAAAAAGGTGCTTTTCCGTTTACAAGCGACACTAATATTCCTTCTTCCACGTTAACTTGAGCTCTCTTCTCTCTGTTTTTCTCTCAATCATGGTTCCTAAGGTTTACATCCGAGCCTAACAGAAACAAAATTCAGCAATAACCCACATAACATAAGGTTCCGTTATGTTCATACAAAACATGATGAAACTAAGTTTTGTTTATACGGCGTGCAACAGAAACATTAATATTATATTTATGTCGCAATTTTGGAGCCACAACAGCAAATTGTTTCAAGGGAAAAAAGAACAATTAGGGAGGGACCTATCCCAATAACAATAAATTTCATCAACTCTCTAATACAAGTTCAAAATTAATTCCAAAAGTAGGAGGATTTAGTTGGGTACCAAAGATTTCAGACGCTAAATTACAATCTGAACCAAAAACCAGAGAGCGTTTTGAAGTAGATAACCCCTCCCTTTTTTAATCATCTCATGGAGTTGACTAACATAGATTCATAATAGTGTACACAAACATTATGTATCATTAACGAGCCAGATCTGGCACTGATTCATTGCTTTGTCACCATGAAGCTCACCATTTTCCTTAATGGACCCATTTTGTTGAAGAAGCTCCTCCTTAATGTGACTACTCCTCTGCTTCATCTCCTCTGCTTTTGCAGCTTCCTCAAGTGCTTCAATCAAGTTTGAGAGACACTTGTGAGGATCATCCAGTGGAGACTTAGGCATAAGGTTTTCAGCAACATCAGCTGGGGTGATCTTAACCTCCCCAATAAGGCTCTCAATGGTGTCAAACAATGGATGAGTCTCAAGCTTCAAGTAGTTATTCGCGAGAACTTTAAAGCCATCAAAGGTGCAATAAGAGAGCTGAATATGCTTGTCCATTCTCCCCCTTCTAATGAGAGCAGGATCAAGCTTCTCCACATAATTGGTTGTGAACACAATCAACCTCTCCCCTCCACAAGCAGACCAAATCCCATCAATGAAATTCAAAAGCCCTGAGAGTGTGACTTTGCTGCAGCCACTACTCCCTCCTTCCTCCTTGGCCTCTTTCCTTCCAATAACATCCTTCTCGGCCTCGTCCTCGTCCCACGAGGACTTATCGCCCTTCTTCTTCCTCTGCCCTGTAAGATCAAGAGAGCAATCAATGTCCTCAATTACAATTATGGACTTACTTGTTGTCTCAATCAGAAGCTTCCTCAGCTCGGTGTTGTCCTTCACTGCTGTCAGCTCCAAGTCATAGACATCATAGGCCAGCAAATTCGCCATAGCCGCGATCATCGTGGACTTTCCGGTCCCTGGAGGGCCGTAGAGAAGGTAACCCCTCTTCCAAGCCTTCCCAATTCTTGCATAGAAATCCTTGCTCTTGCTGAAAGTGACCAAATCCTCAATGATCTCTTTTTTCTTCTCAGGCTCCATGGCCATTGTGTCAAAAGTTGCAGGGTGCTCAAACACAATGTGGCTCCACATCGTTTGCTTGTAACTTGGCCACTTGTAGCCGGGACTATTAGTATACAACTTCCTCTGCCTGTTCCTCAAACGAATCTCCTTCCCTTCCCTCATCACATGCTTCAAATAGGACTCTGTTATTGTGTCCCTATTCTTGCTGTGAAAAGTGAGCTTGTAGAACCTTTTCTCCTGTTCTGGATAATAAGACATTGGGGACCTTGTTGGTGACATAACTTTGTTAGAGACCCACCAAACTTTCACACCATCATAATCATCTGTTACTCTTTCGTATTCATCCATGGTCAAAACCAAGTTGCTGCTATCTTTTCCCATTTCAGCTTTGAGCCTTTTGGCACTCTTTGATGTGTTGGCACTGAGGTATGCCTCCACAGCTGCATAGGCCTCACTTCGCTTCAACCTGTCTCCCATGTACTCATGAAAGGAGATTCTAATGTAGGGGTAGAAGTAACTCATGATCCTGTGTGTGTACTTCTCGAAGAAACGTTGAACACCGTAGGGACAGTACTGCCTCATGATCGTCCACAAGAACATGAAGCTGGCTAAGGTTGACCCCATTGTTGCCCACATCTCACTCATCTTCATGGTGGTATATTTTGATCAACTCTTTTGTGGGGTGAGTGTGTTATCAAAAACCAAGGGAAAAGAAGAAAAAAAAACACTAAAAAAGCAGTGTGAGATAGTGAGTGGGTAGGGATGAGAATTGATATTTGAGAATTGAGAAAGAGGAGAATGGACAGTGTTTATAACCAAAATGAGTCAAATGACACTACCGAAGGCGGTGTGGAGTATTATTAAAATGGGAAAAGGACAAGTGAGATAGAATATTTGGTTCCACTAAGTGTTTTTTGATTTGGTGGGACTATGTGGAAGGTGGTCCAAGAGCCTAAAAATTATTAGCTGATTCACGGTATGTTGTGTCTCATTGGACACTGCAAGGCAAAGAAAAGGCTCCGAAAGACTGGAACTGAGCAAAAGAAAACGTTTGATACACATCAAATTCAATGTGTTATCTAACACTTAAAAAGAGAAAGTAAAAAAAGAGAAAAAAATGATAGGTATAATATGATTTAGATGTAATAGAATGATAGAGATATAAATAAATAAGAAGTGTTAGTAGGACATTTAAAATAAAAGGTAATTTGAATCTTGTACAATTGTGTATAGTTGTTTTAAATATTTGAAGAAATTTTTTTATTATGCATAATAGTATTACTTGACTCAAACAATATTATATCCAATGAAAAATATATATAATCTAAACCAAAAAGTAAAAGATCGTTTATATATCATTACTCACTTAGCAAATACATAACAAAAAAAAATGTGGCCCCCTATCTATGAAAGGGTGTTTTTGCGCATGACTAGTGAAAATTAAACGCTCTATTGAAGTTGCTACTTGCCTGTCAATGGAGATGACGGGCTTCTCAACATACGCATAATGGGGTCCTTCTCATGCTCACTATACTTAAAATTTCCAAGTACTTGTGTGTTGTGTCTCTTTCTCATTGTTTGATGCAGTTTCTTGTCATTTTCCTCAAGTTGTTGAAACATAACACAATTACAAGCATATTTCAAGTTAATAAAGTTACCTCACTAATGTTTTTCCAAATTAGATCCATGTTAGATGTTTGTTTCTTATCCAGTTTTACTATTTTCCACTGCGATTATTATAAAATTACATTCATTGTTTAACCTGGGTCTAAAATGTGTGACGGAGTATTCACTTATTATTATAATGATGCAAAGAACCTTGAGGTCATCAAATTAGTGACTCTGGAGTAATTCTTTTCGTACTTACGTTTCCTCTTTCTCGCCACATATGTACATCCGGTCTGATAAGTTAGGTGGGTCAAATTAGATTTGAAAAAATCTATCATCCAATTCAATTAAAAAATCTCAGATTGGATTGAGTCACATTCTAGTAATTTTGTTGTTTAACTCAATTTAACCCAATCCGATTATGATCCGTAGGATCAATTGGAACATAAAATTTAAAAACTAAAAATTTCACAAAGAAGGATTTTTTAAAAATAATTTTCTTTAAATTATACAATATAATTACATAGAATATATAAATTTATTGCATAAAGAAATCTTTTTATTTTTTACTTTATTATATTCTTATTAATAACATTAATATTTTTAAATTTTTTATTATTATATGATCTGGTCAAAGTTGAACTCCGGATTAATTATCCAATCCAATATAATTAGATTTATATTAAGTTGAATTAGATGTATTTTAAGTATTTTTAAAATTCAAATCATAGTATAATTAGGTTGGGTTATGGATAAATCCACCCATAAATACTCCTAAATAAAATATTAGAAACACTCCTTATTAAAAAGAAAAGAATTTACTAAGAAAATTTAGTTTAGTTAATTAAGTATAATGTGTGAGTATTATAAACTTATTTTTTCTCTCTTCAATCTCTATTAATAAAACAAAAAGAAAAAAAAAATCACAAGTCAGAATCGTATTCTATTTCCCCGGTCGAATAAGTTTTCACTTCAAAAACAAAACGAGTTAATCCACTCAAGTATAGTATGGATTTCTGCCCCTTTTAAAAATATTTTCAGCACAAAAATATAGAGTATCTTTCCTAAAAAAATAACACGTATATGTACTTCTTAAATAATTATTCAAATATGCACGTAATAGTGGAGGGTTTAACTTAAATAGCTTCTATTATGCACATGTTTGAATTGTTGAATAGGCAACACTAACATATATTTCTAAAAGCGGCTCTTGCAGCATTATGGTGTATCTTTTTTAAAAAATTACAAAAACGAATAATTTTTTAAAAAAAATACCAAAATGAGTAAACTAAGCTTTGACAAAAACATGCTTCAAAACACGATTTTACTTTACAGAAAACATTTACAATAAAATCGTATATTTTCATATGATTTCAGTTTTTTTATTATTAAAAGTTGAAATTATGTATTAAGGCATGATTTCAACATGTTTTTGTTTTCTTTAATTATTTTAGAAAAAATAAAATAAAATTGAAATCATATTTCAAGATATAATTTCCGTAGAAAAATTTTGAAATCCTTTTTTTTAATTTTTTAGAAAAAATAAAAAAATAAAAAAGTTGAGATCGTCTTTCAACATACGATTTCAGTAAAAAAAAATTGAAATTGTAGTTTAACATACAATTCTAGTTTCTTAGAGAAAAAGATATTTTAAACGATTAAAAAGTGAAATCATATTTTATGAAATCGTATATCATTTACCCATTTCCGTAATTTTATTAAAAAAAATTATCTATTTTTGTAATTTTTTTTAAAAAATTCCCATGATGATAAAAAAAATTTAGAAAAGGACCTATTTCTGTAATTAACCCTCTAAAAGCATTCCCTTTATTACTTTTGCGGTGAAGAAGCATTGGATTCACAGAGTCGCAAATCCAACGGCAATACAAAGATGCCTTACATTTTAGATTTAGCGGCATATACTGTAATAATAATAATAATAATAATAATAATAATAATACAAAACAAAACAAAACAGGGTGGTAATTAATTAGCCCAGAGAAAATACAAATATTAAAGTTGGATTTAAAGAGAGTAGGATTCTGTTGAATATTATCGACAACATTCCAGGACATCTAATAGTGAATCCAATATAAGCCTTAACTTGTAATTTAAGAAAGAAAATTAGATAATGTAACTCAGTAACGGTAATTTTCTTGAGGGTGAAGAAATCTGCTGCTTTCATTAACTGTGTAGAAAAAATATTTTAAATTAAATGAAAAAAGACTGAAGAGAATATTTATTTGGCGGAAAGAAAAAAAATCAAATTGAACATTAATTGCTGTTCTATGTGTGATATGTCCCTAACAATGTCAATTTTACAGTTCAGCAGAATCTCTTCACACTCCACAGTAATGCCCATGTGATGCCTCATACCTGCCGCCACACTTTCAAGTTTCCAATTCAATTCAGAATCCTGTTTCAAGTTTCTAGCACGTGGAAAATTATATTTGCTCACATACATGTCCCTGCGAGTGAGAAGATCCAAGGAACGTCGTCACCGGAACTACGGGACAACGTTTCCAAAAAGAATATGCGTGAAAGAAGAGAAAATAAGAAAAAGGGTATAATGGATATTTAAGAGGCAGAAAGGAGGCATGGGGGTGTACTTAGATAAACGGGGAAATGTAAATAGCAAGTGCCCAGCTCCTGCCGAATTGTTTTATAGTGGGCTTGTGCTCACGAGGCCCGTATTTCTTAGACTTGGGCCTTAGTACTATTATTTCGACTCTTTTCATCTAAAGTTTTCAACTCACCCTTTTCTGTTGTAAAACCCTAATTGCGGTGTAAAACCCTAGAAGGAGGAGGAGGAAGGATGAGACCCTTGGACGAGAAGGAGACGAGCGCAGTGTTCGAGAAGCTGTTCAAGTTCGTCGGAAACAACCTGAAGAACATCGTGGAGAACCCCTCGCACGAAGGTCCCGATTCGAACCCCGGGCGCTACTGCTTCCGGCTCCACAAGAACAAGATCTTCTACGCCAGCGAGTCCCTCGTGAAGCGCGCCACCAACGTCGCCCGCCCCAACCTGGTCTCCCTCGGCACCTGCATCGGGAAATACACCCACGGCGGCAGCTTCCACCTCACCGTCCAGGCCCTCAACTTGCTCGCCGCCAACGCCAAGCACAAGGTCTGGCTCAAGCCCCAGTCCGAGATGTCCTTCTTGTACGGCAACCATGTCTTGAAGGGCGCTCTCGGGAAACTCTCCGAAAACATCGCTGCCGGTGACGGGGTTGTCGTCTTCTCCATGGCCGACGTGCCGTTGGGTTTCGGTGTCGCCGCCAAGTCCACGCTGGATTGTAGGAAGCTGGATCCCAACGGGATTGTTGTTCTGCACCAGGCCGATGTGGGAGAGTACTTGAGGATGGAAGATGAGCTTTGATGCATTTTCCTAGTCTTGTAATTGGTTTTGATCCATCTTATCAAATTACATTATCTTCTATATTATATTATCTGAGACTTCGTTCTCCTTACATATGTATTACTTCAGCCAATGGATCTGCTTTGTTGATTTGTTGCTCTCGCGTTTTTGTTACCTACTTCTTCATATAAAATATGTATATCAACTTGTTCCTCTCGTGAGTTTATTTGGTTGGTATATGGAATCTTCTTCAACTTCGTTGGCTTACTCCCTAAACGTTGCTGTTTAATTTGAGATGTTTGGAGTATCAATTTTACTCAGTTGGAAGGAGATGAAAGATACAGTTGGAGTATAATCCTATTGTGTTCTTATTCATTTTTTAATATTTTTGTGTTCAAATTTTGGACAGGTGGATGATGCAGTACAAGTTAATGACCTGAATTGTATCGACGAGCAATCTCTTTATTCTGGTGTTTATGATGTTTTTGGTGAACCCAGACATAATTCTTCCTACTTTAGTTTACTAAATTATCTTGAATCAAATGTCTTGATTAAAACAAAAAAAAAAACATTTAACTTGTATCATTGCATGCATAATTGGGCTCTAATTTTTTTTAATGTGTTATAATACATAGTTGCTAATTTTATTTGACAGCTTATTTTTAAAAATAATGAAGATAACAAGACTTCATTGTTTTACATAAATACCCCCGGGGCAGGACTCGGTATTGCGAGTAACACTAAACTTGAAAAACCCAGTTTTATAGATATAATAAGGATTAAAGTAATATTTTTTATTTTTACTGCAGATTAAACTAATATTTTAGAAAATGAGATAAAGCATAAAATTTCAAAAAGAGTTAAGATATAAAATATAAAAAAAATACAGAACTTCTATATTTAACATGTTCCTGCTCTCCCTCAAAAAAAGAAAATGTTCCCGATACCTATGGTCCTACGCCTACCCATAGTTCCCGCCCACCCTCACGTTGATCTTCCAATCCCACTCCCATGCTGAAACAAAATCGAGTAATCTAAATAATGGAATTGTCCTTCCAAATGAATAAATAAATAAACAATGAAATTTAAAGGGCCACATTTATACAGGGCTACATTTAACTATCCAAGCTCCACTATATTTACAATATTTAAGCTAAGCTATGACTGCAAAACTTGTTTACTTCAATGGCAACCTATACCTCAATGTTATCTCATGTTGCAGCACTCAGGCGTTGTCTTCATCTGCAATTTATCCCACAGGCATATCATCTGCCTAGGCGATTGGTAATGGGCTGTGTAATAGCCTTCTACACAACCATATTGGCAGAACTTGAAGCTATGCAAATAGTTTACCGGTTTCGATCTGTTAAATTGCTTTACCCACATTCCCATACTCACATCTTCCATCTTAAACAACTGCATAAAGATGAAAACGCCGACAACTTCAACCACTATGGACACCAGATGCACCAGCATCAAGATACTGGGAGACATTACAGGACAACAGAGAGAATGAGCAATGAAATAGTAGTACACTAACCCTTAATTTATGCATCTCAAATTCAGATATAATGTAGTGTGCAATATCAGAAGACAAAATATAACCCGGTCCATTTGCATAGGGTGGGTATTCCTCTTCTGGCCACTCCTGAAAGCAGAAGAGAACAATAAATTATCACCAGCAAGAAGTTAGATGTGACAACAGTAAGGAAGCAAGAGCCTTTGTTAAATCAATCACAGCCCATTCTATTAAAGTAAGTGCTCTGAATACTTAATAAAGCATTTCACTGAATGTTAAATTCAGTTAGGGATCGTGGTCTCCAGCCCATAAAATTCGGACAACTGACTATGGTGCTGCAAGCCTGCAACTAGGTTAGGTGCTAACCATAAACAATGGGGACCTGATGGCTGGTTGCAGAGAGGGAAGAATAGCAATTCTTGCACAGAATAATTATGGTATACGCGCAATGCTTATAACCACAACCAATCAAAAGCTAGCAAAGTATTAAAATAACAATGAAGTATGTGTTAAGGTCAAGTCGGTACTGAAGTTATTTTAATATCATAATATTGAATTGAGCTTTTGCTTAGTTGTGCCTAAAGAAACTGTGCTCATGCACAGATCATACATTCTTTGGATCAAATATAGACACTTTGTTAGTGACATTACAACACAAATATTTTTCCCAGACAATGCTCACTGCTTAATTAACTATGATAAAAGCATTGCAGCAGCCAACAGGTTCTGATTACCTTATATGTCACAGCCCATTTACCCCAGCGCAAGGGTTTGTGTCGGTAATTAATGTTCCCAATATAAAAGCTCATAGAACGTGGAACATTCCTTGCTTGATTCATAACAGCATCAATTTTTACAAAAGTGTCATCATCACCTTTCATGATATACTCCGCAGAAACTGTGTGAACCTGTGAACAGCACAACACATCTCATATATTAACTTAAAACTATTTCCTTTATCAAACTGAAAGATCTTTGAGCAATCAACAACTTACCCCATATTCACATATGGCCATCGTTTTCAACACAACAAGGTCATAGTTATCAATGTAAGGAACTATAACAATATCACCAAAATATTCTGCTTCCTTCTTTAACTCCACATTAATTTCTTTCCTCGGGTGCTGTTAAAACCTTTCAACTATTAAGAAACCTACACAACAAACAAAGTAACAATAAAATTGAGAAACTTGTTCGCGTTACCAGTGCTACAAAGAAACGAGTGACCACTTTAGAAGATTTGATAAAGCTATGCTGCATCCATGACTTCCTCACAGCCATCCGCTCAGCAAAATGGTTTCCAGCTGAAAGGATCCCTACAAACAATTCCACACCATAGCGAGGAAGATTTGGCGCACGCCATCTGGTTGAAAATTCAAGATGCTGCTGCGAAGAAACATTAGGATGCACCGAAGGCAAAGAAGCAGCAAATACAGAATGGACATCAATGTCCCCACTCAAAGTAAGACCAGTGGCATCCTCAAGAGTAAATCCCTGTTCAAATTGAAACATTAACATTATTATATAGCAGAACCCTCTTCAAGCTGATAAGTTGAAGAACATTGATTACCCACAGTGCGATAAGGAAAAGAGGTCACATGCCTCCCATCAACATTAATATGGAAACCCTCAAATCCAGCACTAAGAGTAAGAATAAATAGCTTGTTCTCAGAAAATGGAAATGGCCAGTCAACATTTACTCGTTTTGTTCGCCCTATCAATCTCTTCAACCACCACGCTGCCTTGGTCTCCACTGCATCCCTATTATCTTCATCACCCCTAATCCACTTCTCACACTTCAACAACCCATCAACTGTATCAAACACAAGCAACAACTTAATTCATCCCGATCATAACTTATGATGCATGGATGCTATAAGTGTATCAGATACAATACAACAACGATACAATTATTCTCAAAAAAACATATAGCACATGACACATACAAGATATATCTGAATATGTATAAAAAAATATATAATTGCAATTTTGCAAATTCAAATTAAGATCATACTTCTTGGACATTGTGAAAAACAAATAAAAATTATAAATCATTGTGATTTTTTTTATTGATAAATGTTAGTTTGTTAGCCGAGAAGATTGAACCCGTGACCTTTTCTCTCCCCCCTTCTCCCTTAATCATGTAACCCACCTTATATCTACTATTATTGTGATTATAAATCAGTTCCTATTGTCTATAAGTAGGAGTAGTATCAATCTCACTCCTTTCTTGTAATCAACAATTTCCATCTTTAGTGCTTCTATGGTTCTATATTATATTCGTATTGGATTTCCATAACTTTTTTAAGGCTTGGATACTTCACAAATAGCTGAAGTATCCAAAAGGTATCGGTATCGAATTTGCTTCATACATCACAACCATAGTGAATATAAACATAATTTTTCTTACCAGTATCTTCACCAGCTCTGGATTTCCAACCATCACATCGCAAGGCAGTACCCCAATGCATGCGGTAACACGTGTTGAGTTCAATCACGGGCTTCCAACTCCAATCCCCTTTCAACCTAGGGTTGAAATGTAGCACCCTGGGCGGTTCCTCACCCTCCACCGTCTTCAGCCCCAGCAACTCCATCACGAACTGACACGTCTTCCGTTGCACCCTTGACGGCTTCCCAACCACCGTTACGTGGGAACCCAACGTAAGCCCACACGGAATCATCATCAAACTCCCGCGGCCCAGAAACTCGGGCCCGGACACGGAGACGGATCCCGGGCACGGCCCAGATCGGTTCTCGGGCTTAGAAATGAGGCCTCGCGGGCTCCGTGATTTTAGTTTTAGTTCTTCCCAGATGGCTTTTCCGGCGCGGCAGGAGGATTGGTAGAGCTCCGAATCGAACGCGGCGTCGTTTAGGATCAAGGCGGAGACGACGCCGTTTTGGCGGCGAACGAGTTGACGGCGGGTGTGAGTGGGTCGTTGTTTTTGGGCGATTCTGAAGACGAGGGGGATTTCGAGGGTGAAGAAGAGGACGTACAAGAACGCAATGGCGATGAGAATCTGAATGGATCGTTGTCTGCTCAATGCGACCAAATTGTTCCCTCTTTTCATCTCTAGTTTTGGCTTCAGAAATTGGTTTCAGGTTGGCGGTGGTGACCGTGACGACGTCGTGTTTGTTGTTGATGGCATTTTGTTGCAATGGGGAGTGATGTATGTGATGATGAATTTGAAAATTTGAAATTGATGGTAGCATTAAACGTGGCGTAGTCGTTGATGGATTAGCTAAGCAAGAAGGGCTCGTTGGCGTGGTGATGTTGATGTTGATGAATCTCAAGTGCACTATTTTCCTGCAACATTTTCAGGTCACTTTCCATTCAGCTTTTTTTCGGTACATAACTTTCCACTTTCCAATTCCATCCAGCTTGAAACCGTGCGATACCACCATTATACCATGTTATTACTATTTAATTTGGTTTTAAGAAGTTTGATTTAATTCCTATTCTGTCTTGGGATACAAATTTCCACACTTCTTTTTAATTTGAGACGTTAAATTTATCCCAAAAAGGATATTAAATATTTTTTATTCTTAACAAAAGACATATTGTATTTATCGGTAGTGAGTTTTTATTATTTCTTATCTAACGAAAACATATTTCCTTTTTTGTATTTCTCACTGAAATTTTATTTAAGTGAAAATAGTATATTCTCAAAACAAAATCTAAAGCCACGTGAGAAGTGTGAATCTCAAATTTATGAGTAAGAATAGCAATTCCATTATTTTGCAGAAGAAATGAAATGGGACCAAAAATTTTCTAAACACGTGTTTAAAGTTGGGCTCTAGTTCATCTTAACTTGGGGTATTGAGTTTCCAAGATGTAATGGGACGTGACAACAGGAAATAATAGCGGGACTGTAATAAATTTTAGCCTAAGTTAGGTTATTCACTTCGACCAATCCATAAGAATCACTTAATAATAACATATTGACTTATGAAGCTAAAAAAATGTATTTGATACTAAAGTGTCCATCAGTCTCTAAATTTCAACGTGCAATACAATGTTTGATATTATATGACTGCTGAAATCTTCTATCATCAAGATCGAGCGAAGGAAAAGTCAAATATGGTTTGTCTTCTTTTTTAGTTTCTTACCAAATGTCACTGATTCAGGTTTATTACTTTATATGATCACGGGCTAGTGTATTTACGAAAATATTACATCTATACTTTTGAACTATTTTTTCCTGATATAATTGAACGAATTCTGATCCTTTATGAGTATACTACTAGTATCCTATTAATAATTCAAAATTTAAAGCAATTAATTTAAGACGTGAAATATGATGAGTGTACGTTATGCATTTATTAAGAGTTTTAACTCAAAGAAACAAGTCCTTTGCTAATGTCAAGGATACAATCATAAAGATCTTCCATGATGCTTCTCTCTTATTATTTGATATCGAACTAAAATTTCAACTTAAAGAATAAATTGTTATGCATTTCCGTTCTTCCATTGTCAGAACATTCATAGATGTAGTTTGAGAAATTTGAAAAGGAGAAATGTGATGGGGAATTGAATTAGTATAAAAGGTTCTGCTCTATTTGTCCACACTATACTGAACAGTAAACGTTATTTCAATATTATTTTATAACATCTTTTATTTTCAAAGCACTCGATGTTAATCATCACATCAATGTGAATTAAACCTTTTTGTTTACAACGTTTTAAAAATTAAGCAATTTTAATCTGTGTTTAGCCTGTCAACCAAAATTAGACAAAAAAAAATATTGATGTCATCGTGATTGATGATATGTTTGACTAACTTATTTATATATTTTAATACATTTTAAAAAATTTAAAATTATTATTTGAAAGAAATAATTTTTATGATAAATAATATCTTTAAATTTTAATCTTTAAGCGAGTCTAATAGCATTGTATGATTAATATAGTTATTAACGTCACCTACTACCATAAGACTTTTGTTCTTTTTTTATAAAAAAAAAAAAAAGATAAGATAAGATTTTTGTTCTTGTTATATTTAAAATTTCATTTGAACTTATTACTAATAATAAAATTTTATATATTTTCCCAATAAACATTATACTATTATTTCAACATTTTTTATTTAATATTACAATATTTATAAATTTTTTTAATAAAGATATTTTATTCACAAATTAAAAAAATGTATAGAGAATCATATATATATATATATATATATATATATATATATATATATATATATATATATATATATATATATTCTTATAGCATTGCACATTACTGAACAGTATAACTCAGTAAGTTAACTTTTCAATCTTTCAATTAAAATACTTCTAATAAAATTCAACTCTTGTAAAATAAAAAATTATCAATTTATTTATTGTTAATTTAAAATAAATTAAGCTTGGAAAGTACTTTAAGCTTAGATAGCATTTTAAATAACTCTTTGCTTTTAAATTTTAGATGAGCCAATGATATAAATGTTCAAAGAATAATAAATTTTAGTAATTAATGTGTACATGAACGTTGTTAGATTAAAAGGGGAAAGCAAATTGTCCTTCCAATTAATGACATGTAAAGCGTCCATCATGGCAGCATTTTCCTTCCCCATTGGCCTTTAACTAACAAAGACCGAACAACAATTACGACTCCATCATCGCCCACATGTGTGCTATGATATGACTAGGAATCTAGAAACACGATTACAATGAAACATTTGAATACACAAGCCTTAGCCTTCCTTTACACAACCCTACAAAATTTTAAACATCATATTTAACAATGCAACAACAGCAATAAAACCATTTTCTGAAAAACTTCAAAATACCAATCAACAGTAATCCCAATAATAATCTATTCTGTACCCATGGCCCTTACCTACCCTACCCTACTATTACAAACCTGTGCCCAATACCCATTCTCATACGTAACGTAAGAGTATCCGGTCAACGGTCAACAACTCCCCATCCCCGGTCCCACTGTCCCCATGGTGCGTGAGGGAATTAAACATCATTTTTTTTAATCATATGATATAAAAGATTTATGGAGTTTGTCAAATAATTTTTCTTTACAAGAAACTATGTTGAAAAATATGACTCAGATTTTAGTGAATTCATTACCACTATTGTTTTATCTCACCACACAAGTCCCCATCTAGTGCACAGTATAAGTTGTAATGAAGACATAAGTTGACCACCACCTCCACCTTTGTTATCTTCGGTTTAAGCGTGGATTTGAATTTAAATTGAAAATGCAATCCTGCATACAAGTAAATCCAACAAATAAAAATAAATTAAAATTAAAGACAAAAATAATAATTTATTTACAATCTTCTACTCAAACACAAGTTATTACTTTCCCTCGAACTACTACAATACATATAACAATACAACACAACTCTACATTACAAATCCCATCTATCTATCTCACTATCTGTATCTGATTATCTTTTCTCCGACAAACAAAACAAAACCAAACCGCAGGAGAAAAAAAAAAGTCACTGTCCATTTTTCCAGTTTCCACCTTCTCCATTTTCCAATACCGTTCTATCATGGCACACTACCCCTTACAGCGTCGGAATCTAGCAGCTCCAGAATCTAACCCTACAACCCCAAACCCAGATCTCATCCAAACCTATAAACCCTCTTTCTTAGTAAAACACTTGACAAACCTAAACTTGAGTCAACCCCACAAAACCCGTCCACCCCAAAAACACTCTCCTCTTATTGACACCCATTTGCAGGCCAAAGCCATACAAGAGAAAGAGAGTTCTGTTACTGTGCCTGTGAAGAGAACCCACAAAGAGAAGCCCCAAAGGCACTGTTTGAAATTGGAAAGGAGGGAACTTGGTGATCATAATGATAAGGGCATGGTCGAGGATGCTAAGGTTGTAAAAGGAAAACCTAGGAATCCTCATTTGGAGAAACATGATGTTGTTGTTGTTGCTGCTGCTGAGAGAATGTCCGTGTCGTCTTTGGCTCCGGGTGGGGGTAGAAGGAGATCCTTCTGTGGAACACAGGCTAATTTAAGAGATGTCTTTGCAATCAATGGTGCCAAAATGGTTTCGGTTGATATGCCACCCTTTATGCAGATCCATGCTGTGGATTGTGCTAGAAAGGCCATAGATAGCATGGAGAAGTTCACATCCAAAACCCTTGCACTCTCCCTCAAGAAGGTACAATTTTGTAATAATCATTGTATTGTATTATTATTATTATTGAATTGATTTTTTAAAAAATTTGCTAGATTAATTAATTAATTTGTTCTTGTGTTGGGACTTACTAGTAAGTTTGGGTGAGGCATAATTATTGATTTAGTCAGTTCTTAAAAATTTGGGGACTAAATTGATATCAACCCATTTGGTGATTCAAAATTTTGTCTCTGTGGTTTGATTGGTTGGTCAATGGAATTCGGTTGGGTGGTTGTGATTTTGCAGGAATTTGATGGGGTGTATGGACCGGCATGGCACTGTATTGTGGGGACTAGTTTTGGGTCTTTTGTGACCCATTCTGTTGGAGGGTTTCTATATTTCTCCATGGATCAAAAATTATACATCCTCTTATTTAAGACCGCTGTACAAAAAGCAGCTTGAAGGAGGTGAATGAATTCTGCATTGGTCAGAACTCAGAAAAGAAGATTTTTGGAATACATTTTTGTCTTAGAAAGAAAAAAAAAAAAAAAAAAAAGCCTTAGAGTAGCAGCATTCCTCTGTACATTACCTCTGCTTCAAAAAGGGATCACCCACTTTGTTTCGGTTTAATTCTACTACCTAAGTGGGTCTGAAGATGTTAATTAATGCGGTGTGTAACAAATAGAGTTAATGGAAGAAACCAACTTTACAAGCCACGTGCACCGATTGTTGTTGTGTATCTACATTTATCTATCTTTTTGACTGAAATCAAATTTGATTGTACAATTATTAGAATTTAAATTTTTAAATTATTTCATACTTTCCGATTGCATCAAAGTATGGGGACATTCTATATTTTTAAAGACAAATTTCTGCCTAACAAGAAGTTTTGTTTATGTTTAGTGTTGAAATGTCACATATTCGACTTCTCCTCTAACAAAAAAATTACCAATTAACATTTTGGCGATTTAAAAAAAGTATGCTCTTCCAAATTGTTTTAATGAACTGCAGCTTAACATGTAATGTTGCCATATTGTGTTAGTTACAAATTTTGGTAGGGATAATTTTCATCTTAGTTGCTATCTCAATATTAGCAATATTGTGACTACGAAAAATAGAGTGACCCTAACAATCACTGTTATGTGTTTGTTGTTTATCAAATAACTTAGTAGTGCATCTATGACAATGTGCTAAAGTAAAGAAGAAAATGGAAATAGCTGGGATTTCTGATTTGATCAAGCATTTTGTTCGTAGTCATGAAACGGCACAGAAGGGACTGTTTGTATTCTCACGTCGCTCTCGCTCACTACTTCTTGCCTGCAAAAATGTCCAATCATTCAACTTTCACGTATATTTGGGGTCCATGGCATTAAATTTTAGGCATTAGTCCCCATTCTCATTTTTGTCCATTTCTTATTTCTCGTGTGAGGAGCTATAAGTTATATAAGATATTGGTGTATGCTTGATTTAACGTTATGGAATTAAATTTGAGTTTAAAATTAATTTTAAATAATTTTTCACATGTTGGTTTTTAAATCAATTCTAATTAAAATTTATTTTATTTAAAATTAATTATGTGAATATTCATTTAAATACACACTTAATCCTTTGATAGAGAATTTGAATCCCGTCCTTGTTTGCATAGATTAACTAAAATTAATTCAAATTTTTGCATTGACCCGAATAACCAGGAAATTGTTGGTAGCAGTGGACAGCGGGATTTGGTATATAATTGATGTCATGTCTTCCAACTTTCACAAATATGGTTCTATGACCTGAATTTTATAGTTTTGGTGGGTTCTATTAATTACGTTAATCGCATTAAATATTTAATTTAATGACAAGGAGCTTAGAGGGATTTTTCTAAATAAAGAGCCGTGATAGTTTTGTTTCCTTTTCTCTCGTATTGGAAATTAATTCATCTCCACATGTCATTAATTTGATTAATAGTTTCAAGATCAAGTATCATCTCAAACTTGCAGATAAGCACTTTTAAAACCAAACAACAATTGTACTAGTATTACAACATAGTTGACGTGGTTTCCGCAAGAAATTGGATTAAAAAGCATAGGGCGGTTGTATTTGTACTTTGCAGCTCAGTGGACAGTGGAAACCCTCCCTTATTTTTCTATGAAAAAGTTTATTGAGAACCACGACAATCTAAAAAGGGTCTCTCAGATCTCCTAAATGTTTGTGTTCCTTGATGCACTTTTGATATCAAGTTTTGTTCACTACTCATTAATATATTATACAAAGGTACCCTTGGCACTTCCTCGAGGATACCCTATGGCCTACAAACCCCATGGTCATATATATCATTATAACATTGCTTCAATGTAGAATACGCCAAAAAAAAAAGGTAAGTTAATCTACATGTTCATGCATCATTAAAAAAATTAAATAGATTCTTATAGTTTAAAAACTTATACTGTAAATTTTGTAGTTCAATTTTGATTGGCTTCTTGTAGGAAGTCGGAAATTAAGAATAAACTGAATTTAGGGAAATCTTATAAAAAAATGTGGAACTAAACAAACTCGTTTATGATTTTAAAATGCATTAGCATAAAAATTGAGCTATATTTTCATTCTTCACACAACACATTACGCAGTGATTTTCTTCAGGCTTAAGCGCTGAATGAAAGAGAGTGAGTCCCGGGTTGGGCTTTATTTTTGTTTTTTTTACTGAAAAATTTCAGCAAATAACAAAAGGGTTGATCTAATTGACACCAAGTAAAAAATGGAATTCAACAACCTCATTTTTTATAATCAAGAATATTTTATCATTAATGCAATCATTATCATATTTAATGCATTATGTTTCACAAAATTCATGATGAACATGAACGAACCCAAAAAGAATCAAAAGGTTGTAGAGAAAGCAACAATTGATCAAATGGACTGAATGAATCTCATTGAAAGAATGAAATGATTAATACATGTGTTTCAACTTATATACAATCAGCTTTGGGCGTCAATCTAACTAACAAAAAATACAACTAACTATAATTGCTTTTAATTGTCATAATAGAAAACAATTAGTGCATAACTAATTCTATATGCTGAAAGCCCTCCTTAAGCTGAGGAATGTATGTTAGACATTTCTAGCTTGAGCTGTAAAAGATGAAAAGCATGAGGAGATAAAGCTTTGGTGAATATGTCAGCAAGTTGATTGGTTGGAAAAATAGGAAGAAGCTTGATCGAGCCTGAAAGTAATCTCTCGCATACAATGTGGCAGTCAATTTTCATGTGCTTTGTGCGCTCATGAAACACAGGGTTGGCAACAATATGAAGGGTTGAATGATTATCACAAAAAAAGTAAGACTTGCTTGGAAGATATACATAGATCAGTAAGTATGTGAGCCATTGCAACTCACAAGCAACACTAGTAAGTGCCTGATACTTGGCTTCATAAGAGCTTTTGGAAACGGTGGCTTGCTTTTTGGATTTCAAGCTATAAGAGAAGAGCCTAAATAGACAAAGAAAATAGTTATGGACCTGCGGTGTCAACGTAACCCACCCAATCAAAGTCACTGAATGCCTTCAATTGAATTTCACTGGTAGCAGGAAATAAGGGAAGATCGAAAGCATCTTTGATATATCGTAGGATGCGAAAACTAGCTTACTAGTGAGCTGATGTAAGGTGTAAAACATATTGGCTGAGAATTTGAACAACAAAAGTGATATTTGGACGAGTGTTTGTGAGGTAGATAAGGCGACTAATGAGTCTTCTAAATGAAGAAGTTTTTGCTTCAAACAAAACAATGTTTGAATTTTGATGAAGTCGTGTACCAAGCATTCTAGCATTAATGGAGGTTGAAATAGGTTTGCAACCAAGCATTCTGGCATCAAAGAGGATCTCTAGTGCATATTTCCTTTGACAAAAGTTGTTACTTGTGTTGCTACAAGCCACTTCAAAGCTTAGAAAGAATTTCATATTGCCAAGATCTTTGATTTTAAATTTGTCATTTAGCAGTTGTGTAATATGGGATATTTTTGGCAAATTGTTTCCAAAAAGGACTATATCGTCAACATGTACAAAGAGAGCAGTGAAAGAGCCATCTTGTTTCTTAGTGAACAAGGAATAATCAGAGATGGATTGTTGATATCCATGAGATATGAGAAAAGTTAATAGTCCTGCATTGTTCATGCCATAAAAAGGTATATGCAATTTGCAGACCTGGCCTGCTTTAGATATTGGTAATCTAAGAGGCATGATCATATAGACTTATTCACTTAAATCTTCATGCAAAAAATCATTATTGACATCTAGTTGTTTAAGATGCCAATTATTGATTGAGGCAAGTGCAACAAGCAATAGTATTGTGGTTATTTTAGCAACAGGAGAAAATGTATCCAGATAATCTTGGCCCTTGACTTGAGTGTAGCCTTTAGCAACAAGGTGAGCTTTGTACCTTTCTATAGAACCATCAACATGATGCTTGATTTTATAAATTCAACGACATCCAATAGTAGATTTGTTGAGAGGCAAGCCAGTGACAACCTAAGTATGATTTCTTTCCAATGCTGCAATTTCATCTTGCATAGCCTTGACCCATTGATCAGACTCGACTGCCTTAGTATAACTCTTAGGCTTAGTTTAAGCAGTAATAGGCAGGATAATATTATGATAAGATGGTGACAATTTGTCATAAGATAAAACTAAGGATAAAGGATATCTAATGTCTGGTTAATAAGTGATAACAGTTGATGTATACTTGATGTGAAAGTCATGAAACTTTTGTGGCCTTAGTATTTGTCTTTCAGACTTTCGAAGAGGATGATAAAATGGAACCAAATCTAAGGAAGTACTTTAAGACTCATGAATAAGTGAATAACTTGAAAGAGAGTCGTTGGAAATATGAACAACGGGTGCACTTGAGGAAGACACTCCTGGTATTAGATTTTTCTTTGCATTATATCAATAACTGAATTGCAGGTACATTTAGTTGCACAAACACAAAAAGAATATGGTTTATAGCTTTCTAATTCGTCCCATATTACACGCAATTTTGTAAAGTATTATGTAATGGAAGAATCACCTTGTTTGATTGTTACTAATTCCCGTTGCAAATCAAAGATCCTTGGCAAATCTCCTTGGAAGTATCGCGACTTTAAGTTTTTCCAAATGTCTACTGCATCATCAAGCCACAAAATGCTTTGCCTAATCGAAGTTGACACAGAATGCACTAACCATGAAACCACCATATTATTGCATTTCTTCTACGCTAGAAACAACACATGGTTCGACGTAGGCCTGTGAATTGTTCCATCATTGAACTCTACTTTATTCTCTGCACTCAATGTAGTGGGCATTGACCTACTCCATGAATTTTAATTCATGGGATCAAAGACAGGTGAAACCAATGGCGTAGCTCAATTCTCACTAAGGAGTAAGTAGTAAGGGCTATGAACATTTTGGGATGAATCTTGCAGAGTATCTTGACTCTGATTCATGATGATCAAAGATGAAAAAGAAAACGAAATCAGAGGATGTGCAACAAAGGTCTTCAAGTGAAGAGCTCTGATACCATCATAAAGTTCATGATGAACATAAACAAACATAGAAAGAAGCAAAAGGTTGTAGAGAAAACAATAGTAGATCAAATGAATTGAATGAATCTTATTGAAAGAATGAATGATGAATGCATGTGTTTTAACTTATATACAATCAGTTCTCGATGTCAATCTAACTAGCAAAAAATACAATTAACTATAACTGCTTCTAACTAATAGAAAATCGTTAGTGCATAACTAACTCTATATGTTGAGAATCCTTTTCTCTCTCATGTCATATACTCTGTATCATTAAAGAGTAACATTTTTTATATTTTTTATCAAATTATAAAGAGTTATTTTAATTTTTATAATTTTTAATTAACAATGTTACTCTTTATCTTTATTTTTTATTTAGAATTACAATGACAACATTAGAAAAAAAAATAGAAGTATTATACCTAGCTATAAGTTTCGAAATGAATAAAATAAAAATAACAAATGTGTGTGATAAATGAAGGTATATTCGGTAAAAATAAAAAATAAAAGAAGGTATATAATGAAAATATTGGAAAGAAAATAAAGTATTAATGTGTTATTCTTATAAATTGTATCAATAAAATAAAATGTGTGATAAATGAGTTATATGACATGAGAAACAAAAGACAATGCATTAACTATAATAATAAAATAAGATAATTATTTAAATTTTATTGATTATAAAAGATGAAGTTCTTTAATCCCATTTTTCATCTGGGTTCAATTAGATAAACCCATAATAAAAAGTATGTTAATAGCATTTCTGCTTACAGTAATGGGTAATGTATGCTGCGGAATAGGTTTCAGTTTTTCAGAATGTGCTTGACCCGAGTTAGATTTCCTTTGGCACCGTTTCCTTCCTTTAAAAAAAAAATCCCTTTTTTTTTAGTTTGTTCTAGATTTTATTGTTATGCGCTTAGAGATTATTTAACTTGTATTTCTTTATAGAGTTTTAATTTTTCTTCATATTATTCATAAAAAAATATGGGTATTTATTAATTAAACTACCATTTTTTTCACCATAACGTGAAATATTCACAAACTTTTTATGATTAATATCTAGAGAAAAATATGACTGACTATCTATAATAGCTTTTTGTTCAAGATAGATCGAGACCTTGAGTCAGTGAAAACAATATTTAGCATATATTCTGATACATCCTTAACTGTAAATATAATTTTTAATCAAATTAATTTTGTCCTTCCATAATTAATACACAAACAGAAATAGAACATTTCTTCATCAAGCCTGACCAATTTTCATTTCTATTGTCATGTTCGCAGCCATGGGCTCTAAGTATGCGTAGCCATGTTCAACCCATTTAATTTGTATGTTGATTGGGCTTTAGGATAGTCAGTGGTTCGAATGGACGGATTCTTGCAATATTTCACTATCCAGGAAAAGTCCCAATTTAAACTATTATTATACTATGTCACAACATTACAAAATTAAGTTTAATAAGGTAAAAAAAATTAACTATTCATAAATTTTGTTGAGCTCGAATCTTTTAAATAAAATGTCGAATTCAAGCCTTACTTGCAAAGTTGAGTGCAATTTACCAATCAGTTGTGGTAATTATCATCGGGAACTATATGTTTATTACAGTTTTTTTAATCAGCTTATTTTTATTACAGTAGTGACAATGAAATTAGAATTTAAAAGACTGTGTAAATTATTCAAAATTCTTACCATGAGGTCCATTTAGTAGGTTTATCAGAGAGAAATTGGTATGGATTGAAAGCAAAATGAGGACATTTTTTTTTGCAGAATAACAAATAAAGTAAAACAGTGATCAATAAAGAATAGTTTGTTAAAGATTTAAAGATTTTAAAAAATACTCGAACGGTGATTTTAAATATATATATATATATATATTTTTTTGCCGGTAGGTTTTGTAGCTGCTGCTGCCATTGAATAATGAATATGCGGCGCAGTCTACCACTTCAAGTGTACCTAAGACTAAGAGGCAGACAATCATCAGATAGTTAACTAGCCATTTTTTAAAACGCATCGAAACTTTTTATGCAGATAATAAGATTAAAAGAATTCTTGGAGTATATCGTTGAGAAATTAATAAATAATTTTAGGATAAATAGTAATTGACTAATAAATGTGTCCCTAAAAAATGAAAATATAAAATTTAGTCATTGAAAAAATGTAAAAAGTGCGACAAATGTATTCAGCCCGTTAACTTTCGTTCGTCACCGTTAATAAAATAGTTTACGTTATCAGAGAGAGATGAATTTGTTGCTGAAATGATTGTCAATGTGATCATCTCTAATTGTGACCATATCTGATGGCCGATGTGACCACTTCTAATTGTCAGCATAATGAAATATTTGTCAATAATATCTTTTTACTTTTTATCTTCCCACTTTGCTAATAAATGCATGTCTGAAAAATAAAAATGTAAAATTTAGTCTTTGAAAGTATAAAATGTACGACAAATATATTCGGTCGTTAATAATAGATTGTGATTAATTATTATAATTTTAAAAAAATTATAATATTTGTAACAAAATTTTGGGAGAATTATATTACACCAATGTCTATTTCCGTTATATAAAGTCAAAGAAATATTATATAACAAATATTTTCCTATACTGACAATTAAAGATGACCAATAACAAATTTGTCTTTATATGTCATGTAGGCTATTTTATTAATGGTGACAAACGAGATATATTTATCGCATTTTTTACTATTTCAAAAACTAAATTTTGTATTTTCATATTTTAGAAACATAATTATCAATAAATTACACATTGAAAAATAAAAATGAATATTTATCTATAATTTTATTTTAATTATTGTCCTGATAATACTCTCTAAATTTATTAGTGAGCTACTTCTTTTGAACTTTCTCGTTTGCTCGACACCATGCTTGGCATTTGGCATGATAGAATTAAATCTCAATCCATATTTGGCAATCTTATCTTTGAGGATGTCCTTCTTTAGAAAGACACTATAGAATTTAGGGCCAGAAACTTGGACTCAGGTTACTCACAGAGTCACATTCCTCATCGTGGTCTGGGACATTCACATATACTTTATAGTTTATAATATAGTCTAGAAATTGATACCAACATTTTGCAAGCATCATTCCCTGTTAATTGCCACGTATCAGGGACAACTGATTTTCTTCTTACAATTTCGCTATCTCCTCTCCATTGATTGAGTAACGTCACAATCAAATTGATCAAATCCTCTTTTCTGGGTCGGTTATAGTGATAAGGACATTCAACTGATTTAATAAAAATTGATTAAGCATAAGGTTATGATTCTTCCACCCAAGTTACAATTTTTATTTTTTTTTTACAAAAAAACTTTGAGGGGAAGTACGTGCCAAAAGCCAAAGCAAGATAGTAATAGGCCTTCCCTTAAAAATAGAGAGAATGGATCTAAAACATTTGTAGAACATTATTGAATGATATCTGATTCTCTGTTGATTAAACCAATTCGTATGAATTAACTCACATCGCTGCATAAGTCGTTCATATAATTTTAAAAGCCACATTAATGCTCAGATACAACGCAGGGGTGAATTTTAACTTGGGCTAAATTTTCAAATAAAAATTTGTGGCGTCATAAATTTGTTTTTAACGCTCCTAAATATATATCAATTCTAATAGGAAATCGATTAATGATACTGCTGAGACCAAGATGGTTAAGCCCTCAAATTTTAATGATAACAAGTAAAATATAAGACTAATGACCGAATGTTGTGTCTTATCTACTTTTTTTTTTTATAAATAATTTAAAAGAACTAAAGTCCTGTTTGGCGAGTTTTTTAGAAGCATTTCTATGAGAAAAAAATAAGAATAAAAAAATAAACTTTTCTATGAATTAAAATTAAATTTTCATTAGTTAATTTGTAAAAATTATTTTATATATCTTCTTAAAAAATGAAAACGTCTACAAATTACTTAATACTTAACTAAACGAGAGTTAATTTTAATTTGTAGAAAATTTTATTTTATTTTTTCTTCTTATTTTCTAGTTCTCCTATAGAAAAGTTTACTCAAACATACCCTAAAATCCGATGGAACCGTGGAAAATGCCATTAAGCATGGGTAGTAGTAGTACATCACTTTTGATGCTAAGGCATGTGCTTTTAGAATGTGCTGGAAAAGTATTGACTTGTGACTTAGGAAGCTTGTTCCAATCCAAACAGCTTATTCAAAATTCAATCAAGTGTGTAAAATTAAGATTATGTTTCACAATACATTTGAGTTCATTTTTAGTTTTTTTTTATTAGTCGAAAAAAATTTATTTTAATTATGTTTATAAAATTATAGTTGAAAGTTGAAAAACTAATTGAAAGCTAAAAAATTAATCGGTAGTTGAAAATTAAAAAATTAATTGGTAGTTAAAATATAAATATTCGATAAAGTTAATTATTAAAGTAGTTGAAAAGTATAAAATGACAAAAAATAATAAATAATGATTTATCTAAAAAAGATAACAAGAAAAATGAATACAAATATTTAGGATAAATCTGAAAAAAAATATAAAAAAATTATAAGTTACAAACTAACGTTTTAAAAAACACTACTTCAAATAATATTTAAAAAAATAATATATGCTAATGAGAAAATACTAAAAACAATTTATTTACTGAATAACTAAGATTTTCAGCTAATAAAAAAGTTAGAAACTTAAATATTTTATTAAATATAATTTTAATTGTTTGGTAAATAAACTTTTTTTAAGTAACTTTTTAATAATTTTTAATATTTTTTAAAATGTTACTTGAAGTAATATTTTTTAAAATGTGAGCTTTTGATTTTTTTTATTTTTTATTTTACTTTTATTTTTAATATATTTATTAATTTTTCTTGTTACTTTTTTAAATAAATAAATAATTTATTATTTTTTATTGTTTTATATTTTTCAGTTATTTTAACGGTTGATTTTAACAAATATTTTAATTTAATAAAATATATTTTCAAGTACCAATTATCTTTTCAGATAAGTTAATTTAGTTAAATATAACCTAAAGCTCAATGAACACGGAAAAACCAATAGCTAGCTAGTTTAATTATTCCGGTATTCCGCGGGGCACATGAAATATTGAAATTGGAAAACTTTAATTGGGCATGGCAAACAGAGTCTTTCGCGGGGTTATTTAATTTTGCTTGGCTAATTATCACTTTTGGGTAATGGCGAGTGATGGTTATGTAGGCAAAAGATTTCATAATTGACCAGATAGGCAATAATGCTATACTGAGCCTGGAAACTTCTCAACCTCTCTCAAGTGCTCCACATTTCACAATCTGGGGTAGCATTTATCATTGCCACCAACTCGGTGTCCATAGCATGGATTGTGGTCGTCAACTTATAAAATTGATTTAATAAAGAGAAAAAAAGTTATAAAATTTACCAAATAATTAGAGAAAAAAAAATTAAAATTGACTTAATAACTAGAGGGAGAAAAATAAGATTATGGATTTAAATTATTTTCATTAACAATTTTTTAAAATAAACTTACGGTTAATATTTGTTAATAATGAACAAATAAATTATCAATTTCATTGACACATCAACTCAAGAAAAGGATGTTCACACTCAACCCATACAAATATAGAGCAATAATTACCATGGATAAAAATCCTAGGAACAAATATTTGAAACTGATCATTGAGAAAATATTATTTTATTTCTTTTTTACTTCCTTTCTTTGGTTATTAAGCTTTGAAAAAAATAGTTGTTACTCTCCATTTGATATATACCATTTCCGTTTTATTTATTTTATCAAAATCTTAGTAATAAAGGAAATAGAAAGAAAAAAATAGAGGTAATTTTGAACCTGATAACTTGGCTACGAGTAACTATATATTTTATAATAACCAGGTACCATAAAAAATTGAATAAACTATTTTTATGAATGTTACTAAAATAGTTTAAGCTTTTTATACTGTCAATATAAAAAATGTCAACCTGTTTACCAATTAGAAATTATCCTAAAAATGACTTTTGAAGTAATTATTTTTATGATACATAACGATTTATGATTAATTAATAGTGTAAACATTATATAAATGATTAGTATATTAATTTTTTATTCATAAATCATTAGTGCATTCTAATTAAATTTAAATAAATATATTGTGAATTTATAAAAAAATAATAAATCACCGGTTTATTTTAAAAAGAGTATTTATATATTAAATTAAATTTTAGTAATTATTAATGGGAATATTGTTTTCCTTTCAAAAAATAACTCTAATTTCATATTATTAATGTGTGCAGAAGCATTTTAATAAAATATATTTTAAGAAAATCATAGTTAAATCACTAAAATACTCCTTTAAAAAAAAAAGTAGATGTGTGGACATTATGGTAGTAAACTCACAATAATTTACTAGTTTATACTAACATTTTGAAAAGAGTATTTTAGTTACATCTTAATAACTTGGGGTTGAAAATTGCAAATTGAGATAATATTCTCTTCTAACAAGTTCTATTTCAGTTGGAGTTGGTCCCAATAGAATTTCAACTTTAGATCTCTAAGATGGAGTACTCAATGGACAATAATTTTAATTAAGTGGTTGCGTAAAGTGCATCGACGCATAACATTTTGTTATGGTCAACTATTGTCGTATAACATCGAATCAACCAAACTGGCAGAGACACTTGGGCATTTTGTTCTAGGTTCAAATTTAGGATCAAATCTTTCCTTACACTGAACACCTTCCGCGTCACACAAATGATAAGAAAAAGAACGGATAAAATATATACAAATTTAAATGGTATTTTATTTTTTCATATTTGTTAAAAGTGATGTAGTTTTAGTTAATTATTACTTTATTAGAGACAAGAAACATATATTTCTGTTAAAATATATAAACTAAAATCATATTATTTTCTTAAAGAAACTAAAATAAATTTTTGGCATATTTTAAGATACTAAAAATATTCTCTAAAAAAATACTAAAAATACATTGAAAAAAATAACACTCACTGTATGGTCAATTATTATTAATATTATTGCAGTAGGGATGTAATCAATTAATGCCTATTAGTCTCAATTGTAATTAATGAATTTAATATTCTTTAAGCAAGACAATAGGATGAATTTTTGTTAATAAATTGTAGATATTATGAGAGTTTTTTTCTTCCTTAAATGAATTCTCCTTATCAACTGAACTTCCTTTTTTTTGGCATTATCAACTGAACTTAATTAATGTTTATAATGACTTTTAAATATCATCATTTTTATCGGTCAGGTTATTAATTATTAACTGATAGTATAAATAACTTATCTGCTCTTTTATTTTTCTAACTAAAAATCTAAATTAGAGTACATAAATAATAAATTATTCTAACAACAATATGAAATTAGATTTCCCTTAAGCAGTGCACGGCAAAGTATATATAACAAATTAAACTCTGATATTTAAGTATTTACCAAGTAATATGAAATGGGATTTCAAACACCGGCAAAGATGAATTTGATGGTTAAAGCAGAGGCAATCTAATGTTGGATTTCGATTAGCTTTGTTTCGAATTATGTGCAAAACAAAATACAAAGAATGAGATCTAAGATAAACGACAAAGAAAAATTGTGGTAGAATCTAATCTAATCCTCTGGTGGCTGATGATTTGTGCAGCATAAAGGGGGTACACATCATTCTGGTGTTTTGAATTTCTTTTCAATAATTAATTAGACTTTACCCCATCGTTTTTATATTGAAGAAGTCCCTCAACCATTAAATTAATTTTTGCTTTCCACAGCTACGTACCTTTTTATGCAGTACAATTAATTAATTGTAAGAGGATGCAAATCCTATATTTTCTTGTTAATTTATCTTATTTTTAACTTTTGTTAATGATTCATTTCGAGCTTTTTGCAAACTAAAAGGGGTCCTCATTTTGTTGCGGTTCTCATGAATGTTGGTAGAGAGGAGAATTTTTTATAGGGTCCGATTTTTGGAATCATATTCAACATAAGACCTCAATTAAGCAATGTTAGGTAAAAGTTAGAAGCAGGATATTATGGTTCTTTCAAATTGCAATGAAGGAAATGACCCAACATCATTGCAATTAGGATAACAATGATTTCATGCACACGTTAATCCTGGGTTGGTGCTCCTATGAGTACAATGTCGCCCAAAGTCAATTACCCAAATCTACTAATAACGTATTTAATTGGTTTTATATATATTTTTTCGGTGGGGGAAACCACTATATAAAAGTAGTATCTTTTAAGAACTTCACGATAATAAATGTAAGTTGTTTATATCATAATCTTGGTAAATATGAAAATTCAGTATTATTTTGGCTAGAATATATCATTGATAAAAAAAAACACTTGTCTATTTGAAGGAAAAAAAAATTACATACAGACACTACTAGAAAACTGCTATTCGATCTACTAGAAGTTATTCCATTTTTAAGAATATCATACTGTGTTATAAGGAAACTGCTATTCGATCTACTAGAAGTTATTCCATTTTTAAGAATATCATACTGTGTTATAAGGAAAATATAACTTTTTTAACTTATTTATTTTCTCTTCATTTCATTATGTATATGAAACTGCATATTTACAGGTAGATTATTGCATGCTAATTTTTGTCATACCCCATCAAAGATATCACTCTGCTAAATGCTAACCATACAAAGTAGGAATATGAATATAACAAGAAGAATCAAGTCAAGGGTCTATTCATTTCTATCCAACTGATTGATATGTAATGTAAGCGACTAATATTTTGAAAACTTGTGCCACCAATTGACCAAGCAAAATTTGGAACCTTGGACTAGGCCTTGAGTCCTTTGACAACTGGTATGGTTCGAACTGAATGAAGGATAATCAAGTCCAAAAGGAAAAGAAGATAGCATGGTCATTCCATTTGCCTTTGAAATTTTCTCAAACAAGAAAAAGAATGGTTATATTTTATTCTTTGGCTGTTTGTTATCCCCTTTCGTGTCCTGCCCTCTTCTAGTTACTTGACACGCTTCAGTCTCTTTTTCTTAATTTGCTTATTTACATACACGAGTTTCATATATATATATATATATATATATATATATATATATATATATATACATAATAACATAAATACATAAGGCTAATTTTGGAGATATCTTAGGTAAGGTAACAATCAAGACATTCATCATAACATTTAATATATTATATGTTGTCATAAACTTTCGATTAAGTGCAATTTATCTCATCAACAATTGAATCAATATTTTTTTATTGACCCGAGCATGGGAGGGCAATAATTCACTCTGTACATTAACATAAATGATAGGTAAAAAGTTATAAACTATGTAAATTATTTGGACAATAAGAAACATCTTAACATACATTTCCCATTGTTTGCAACAATGGACACGTGCGAGTGATCAAATATTAAGAAGAGGTTATGGATGTTTTTAAGGTTTTTCACATGCTTGTCTTAAAACAATTTTCCAGCAAAATCCAAATCCTTCGTTCTGGTAATGGCACAGAATACATGTCTAAAAGCATGACACAGTATTTAAATTCTCATGTATCAAGAGGGGTTGTTCCTTTTGTTTGATTTTTTTTCTTCTTGCCAAACTATGGCAGAAGATCATTCTTCTTCGCATATATTGCCTTCAGGAGCTACAAGTTTTCCTGGTGTGCCTTTTGCAGTAGCTACAGGTTCCACTAGTGTGGCTGTTGGAATAGAATTTGAGTCTAATCCTAATCAATGATTGAGCTCTGTTGTACTAAATGAGTTCAATTACCTTCCTTGGTCAAAAGCCATAACTCTTGCTCTTGGTGGAAGATCTAAATTGAGTTTCATTGATGAGAATAGTTCTCCTCCAGATGAAGCATCTCCTTATCATGAATCATGGTTGTCCAAAGACCAAAAAGTGCGATCATGGATTCTTAATTCCATGAGCCCACATCTTGCTGAGATTTTCAGCTATTCAGATTCTGCTACGCAACTATGGACCACAGTTCGTGATATGTATGGTCAACAATATAACTCTGCTCGCATCTTTGAACTCCAACAAGACATTGTCAACTTGCAACAATCAGGTAAACCCTTTGTTCAATTACTTGGCAATCTAAAAAGAAGGTGGAATGAACTTGAGGTGCACCGTCCACACACTGTTGATGCTGCTATACTTTGTAAATGTGTTGAAGAAGACAAAATTTTCCAATTGCTAGCAAGTCCTGGTCCTGAATATGAAGATCTTCATAGTCATATTCTTATGTCCCCGGAACTCCTGTCATTATTGTTTGTCTGCTCTACGATTCAAAGAGAAGAAGCCAGGAAGAAAGTCATGAATGCAAAAAATAAGTCAAAGCTATTCGACACTCATGCCTACACTTCCATTTATATAGTTTATCTTGACAGTAATTTTACTTCATGTGGAACTTCAACATTTTTCCTTTTGCTCAGGATTACCCCGCCATGTGAGTACACTCATTCTATCTAGGGTGACAACAATTTTAGAGACTTTTTCAATCGGATAATTTTTAATAATGTGTTAGGTAGGCACAAACTAAGAGCATGTGTTGTCTTACGATTGTAAGGTTATGTTTAAAGTAAAAGTAATTTTATTAGACGGATTATCATCTTTATTTTTAGGAATTTTCACTGTTATGAGTTACCTACGAATCTGAATTAACTTAGATCGATTTGAACACTTTGGGTTAGATTATTTATGTATTTGAGTCCAAATCAAACCGAATCGATTAAAACTGTTCATGTACGGGTTGGATCACATATTTAGATTTATAGATCCGATCAAAACTGAATCAAACCAATCAAAATTTTTAGATTAACATTGGGATTGCAAGTGTTGGAACGACAACCGTGAAACTTTTTAAGATATTACTCTCAAGTACATTGTTATTTGTTTAACTTTTTTATATTTATTTTTTTTATTATGTTTATAATATTAATGGATTATATTTTATTTATTTGTTTTATTAAATCTGGTTGCAACAAATCTGGTTAGAATAAAATTTATTGTAAGAAATTAATTTATAGGAAATAGTTGTGATTCAAATTATTATAGCAAATCTCGTTAAAGAATTTTTTATTTTAATTTGTATTAGTCTATTTTAGAATATTATTTTTTATGATATTAAATGAATCAATTTTATTATTTTCAGACATTTGATAATATTGTGTTAATTATATTGAATATTTAGATAAATCATGATATAAAACAATAATTCTAAGAAAAAAAATCAAATTTAAATGAGTAACTCGTTGACCTGAACCAAATCAAATCGATCATGAATGAGTTTGGTTAAATTCCAAAAAAAAATTATGAAAACTAAACCGATCAAATTTGATTGAATTGAATCCTAAATTTAATAAAAATCGATTGAAACCAACCCACCAACAATCTTATTTATTTTGTGTTAATTATTTTTACACGTTAGATTTATATTAAAATATTTGTCACAATAATTTCAACTACAAATCAAATATACACTAAATCAAACCTACTCAAACAAATTAATTTAAATCTTATAAGAAACATTGATCATAATCTAACCCATCATATATATATATATATATATATATATATATATATATCTTAATAATTGGGAATACAAGGAAGAGAGCCAACAAATTAAATCATATAATACCTTTCATAAAATAAAATAAAAAAGAGTTATTTAATTTGAATTAAATTAATTCGTGCATGAAAGGAAAGGGGTAGAATATGACACGTAAAATATTTGTTTTAAAAAAGATAGGAGGATGGGATGAGATAAAAGTGGGAAGAAATAGTTAAGTAGCACGGTAGGCGCAGTAGGCCACAGTCACACACAGCCTTTGCCTTTGCCTTTGCTGTTCAGTGCTCCCACTCCCAGTCCGGGCCGAGGCAGAAAATATCGGAAACTAACCTTTCACACTCACACATCCATCGTCATATCTGAATTGGCAACTCATTATTAAATCAATTACGAAAACGAAGAAACCCAACAAAACAATGGTAGTAGCTTAGCTAATTGCCTAATTGAATGAATCTCAATGGAACCTCCTCTCATCAACGACTCCACATTCTCTTCCGCTAACCCTTCCTTGTCCGAGATTTGGCCCTCTCATTTTCCCACAGACCACACTCCCAGTAACAAGAGACACCTCTCCCCCTCGGTTCTTTCCTCTTTCTCTCTTCATTTCCACCATTTCAATTATTTCTAATCCATTTCTCACACCCTCTTCTGTTTGGGATTCGAACAGACTGATTGTGGCAGCAATAAACATATCAAATCATCAGGATCAGGATCCCAGGATCAAAACGGTGCCTTGAAGGCGGGTGAAGTGGACGCGACTTCAGTAGCCGGTAACAAGTTACCCGAACAAACGGCGAAACCTAGTTCTTCCGAGCAGCCACCTAAGCAAGACTATATACACGTGCGAGCTAGAAGAGGCCAAGCCACCGATAGCCACAGTCTCGCTGAGAGAGTAATTCACAATTCACCTCTCTCTCTCTCTCTCTTTCTCTTCATATCTTCAATGACCTTTGAAAGAGTGTTGTTTACACTTGTTTTGGCAGGCTAGGAGAGAAAAGATCAGTGAGAGGATGAAAATTCTTCAAGATATAGTTCCCGGCTGCAACAAGGTATAACTAAACATGATATTTCAGTTTCTTCGGTGCTAAATTTTATTCCATTTTTATTTAATTATTTGTTTCGTTTCGTGTTATTGTGTAATTTTTCCGTTTAGGTAATTGGTAAAGCACTTGTGCTGGATGAGATAATTAATTATATCCAGTCACTGCAGCATCAGGTTGAGGTGGGTATCTTCTTCATCCATCCTTCTGTTCTGTCTCTCAATGCTCTTTCCTGCTTTTATCCTCCGCCACTGAAATGAATCTAATTGTGTGCTTAGCTGAACAACTTTTACAAAATTAACTGATTTTTTTTTAATGAAATTGATGTTGATTAAAATAAATTTTAAAAGTGAAATGATTTATGTTTTTATTTCAAAAATTAGAAATGAAAATCGATATAAAACTTTTAATCCAACACAAAAAATACTTTAAATTGCTTTAATTCATAATCGATTTTCGACTCAAAATTAATTTCTAAATATGAGACCAAACATGTGAACGTCTATCTAAATATTTTGACATGATTTTGAATGATTTGATACACTAATTCTGTGCAAAATAACTTTTTTTTGTTTTTTGTTTTTTTGCAGTTCCTTTCTATGAAGCTTGAGGCAGTTAATTCGAGATTGAGCATGAGCCCTACTATTGAATGTTTTCCTTCAAAAGAAGTAAGTGCATTGACATAAGTATGCTAATCTAACGCCAAAGCCGTTCATAATTCATTCCATTTAGAAAATCTTAAGCAAAATGTTACATGGTGGGGTATTATTGGCGTTTTAGAATACCCAGGAAATGCCCAGTGCTGGTTTGGTGTACATCGATGCAAGCTATGATGTGTATCGTACATGGATAAGGAAAGAATAAAGGTAGTGGGAAAACAAAACATAAATTATTAAGATTGATAGAAATTGCAATGATATGGTAAAATTCATTTTCCAACCAAAAGAATATAATGATGCAACAGCACCGGATCAATTTGAAATTGTGATTTTGAATGTCTGATTCCAGCACGGGTGGCAGTTATTGTAAGTTATCCAAACATTGCAAACTTTTTTGGGTGTCTAAAAGCCTCCCGAGTAGAAGAGACTTAAGAAAATGAGTTGAATCTTTTTGTGAATTCTGTGAACCCATAGTCCTTTGACCTTGTTGATTGTCATCCAGATTGGTTTCATGTAAATGTAAATTATCATTATCACTATACAGTGATCTACATGTATCATTGTACAGAGATGCATGAATCCTCAGCTCAAGTGAATCCTGTTGTCAAGTATCTAAGTATATTTACTTGATTCTAGAAAATGTTCTGCAAGCTCTCACTATCCTGCACAGCAGATCTGCATCTTGGTTTACTAATTGCTAACTTCCTTGGGATTCATGTTTATCTGGTGTTGCTGCTCATGAATTATATCTTTGGCTTTTACTGTCCATTTTTTGTGTATGATTTCTGCACAGTTTTCTGCATCATTCATGAAATTTTCTATTCTCGTTATTAATATTGATTTTCCTTCCCAAAGAATTTAGAGATTCTTGCAAACTGGTTACTTATCTATGGTCTTTTGGCATGTGTTATTTGAAAGATTAAGAGAAAAATAAAATTAGTTTTTTTCTAATGAATTAACTACAAAATGAATTATGCCAAAAAAAGTCAATCAGTGAAGATGCCTAATGAGCTTTTCCAAGTGACAGCAAAATTAACTTTTCTATGCAAGTAATGTGAGCCAATAATGAATTTACTACTTTTGGCTTCAAATTTATTCTACGATCATTTTTTTTTTTTACTTACACTTTTTCGTTTATACTTGTACAAATATACCTCTAGGTGCAAATGCAGCATGGCTTTTTTTATTCATTGAAAGTAATCTCAATTGGGACAAGAAAAGAGCTAGTTATGCTCTCTTTGACTCACTCTTCTCAACACATTCTTTATGATCGAGTCAAATCTATGTTATGTAGGATGAACTAAATCGGGGCTAAGACTCGCATGGATTTCATTGAATCATAGAGTGTGATGTTCTTGGGGCAATATGTTCGTCTAAGTATTGTTAGCTAGACCTAGAACATATCTTTAACACATCATTGTTTTTTGGGACTGTTTATTTTCATAATACTGTGATTTTGATCAGCTATTTTGTTGGTTCAGGTTGGCACTCAGCCATTTGACCTTGCCGGAATAATATTTGGATCACAACCGGCCAGGGGATATGCTCAAGGATCACAGCCGGGATGGCTGCATATGCAGATAGCTGGTGGTTTTGAGAAAGCAACATAATTTGAGGGAGGTTCATTGGGAATGACAGACCAATCAGTGTGGTTGGTTTTCCATTGAAAAGGAAAAAGTCACTTGGCTGGTTGGTTAGCATGCGCTGCTCTATTAACAACCTAGTCAATTGATGCAAAATGTTGTAAGGTCTGTATGTTCTTTGTCATAGTATGATATCAATAGTAAGAAATGCATCTAATTTCCTTGCGCATCATCTGACTGGGAACGTAGTGTTTCACCATGTTAGCAATTGAAATAATCTTATTGTGGTTTAGTTTTCGTTTCAAAACTCTGGTGTGGTAGGATTCTTCTCTCCTGATTTGTTCTATCACAATTCATATATGATTAGCAAGATATTATTCGCGTTAGGGACAGTATGAAAATTGCCCCAAGGTCGTAATTGAGTCCTTGTCTGAAGTTCAAATGTTTGATTGCGACTAAACAAGTAATATGTTAATGTCAAATGTTTGAGAATTATCTATATCTATTTTTGAGGATGAATTATCTATATCTATTTGAATAACCTATCATTTCTGAATAATAATAAAAAATGAATAAAAAAAACCTATCATTTTGGAATTTTAACTAAAACCAATTGAAAATTTACTCAATTGTATAATTCCCTCCTTCGCACCAATCCAATCTTTTTGCCACGAAATCGCACACATGGGTTCCCACAATCAATATTCAATAACTGACACAGAGATGGAAGCAAGAATCTAATACTCATTAATATAAGAACATGCTCGCCTCAAAGGAACAAGCAGTTCAAATTGCATGGCAAATATAACCAAAAACCAGAATTGTCACAATATGACGCAGCAGCCGCCATTGCCGCTGTCAATCCTTTGTATGGACCTCATTGTTGAAATCGTGACATGGCTTCCTGTGAATCTCTAGTTCGATTCAGGTGTGTGTCCAAGTCCTTAAAATCCTTGACCTCCCATGCAAGCTTCGTGAAATTGCATCTTCAGAGGTAACAGAAAAATGCCAGCACCTTATTTAAGATCCACCGGTACCATTGTTCAGCCATCCAAGGAGCATCACATTATTGGTTCCTGTAATGGGTTGATCTGTTATGTTGCTGGTGATAGCCCTTCTAATGCACATATGCTGCCATTTAATCATGCATTAGCATTACCTTCATATAAAAAATACCCGTTTTATTTGTGGAACCCAGTTACTAGGTTAAGATCAAAATATTTGCTATCTCTCTTCGTCTATGAATCACATTTGACTACGACTAGGTTTGGTTCGGCTATGATAGCTTATATGACACTTACAGAGTGGTAGTAATCATTTTCAATTGGTACAAAATAGCTAACTATGTCACTAGCAAGTTGAGGTGAAAGTTTGCGAGATAGGTGACTTTTGTTGGAGATGCATCCAACATTTGCCTATTTTCCCCATCTCTCTACACTTCCGATTTAATGGTATATATTTGGGTTTTTTCTTTTTCCCTACACTACACTTTCTTTCTTCTTATTTTTTCCAAAATACACCTCCAACAAAAATAATTCCTAAACTAAACCTTTCTTTAAAGTGTGGAGAGAAGTCGGGTTGATGAACCCAACTCCTCCTTGGTTTCGTTTCCTTTTTTATTTATTTATTTTTTTAAAATATTTTTTTTTAATTTTAAAAAATTATTATTTTTTAAATTAATTCACTTGTTTTTTAAATATCATTTTCATTAAAAAATAATTAAATTTTTTAATATTATTATTTTATTAAATATAATTTTTTTGTTTATATTATTTATTTATTTTTAAAAATGATAATATTTTTTGTTTAACAATTTATTTGTACAAAAATATATTACATCATAAATAAAATAAACAATAATATTTGTTTAAGGAAAGGTTGAAGATGAAGGTATGTTGGGATAGTTTTTTCTGTTATGGGTTGTCGACAGATTCCACATCTTCCATCTCAACAAGGAATGCGAATTGAAATCGGACCCCACTTATCTCCTTCATATTTTTGCCACGTTAATTCATGTGTTTGTAAACCAAAGGAGTTGTCATAGACTTCCAAAATGTTGTTTTGTACAAATAGTGTCTGCACATAATTCATTGGATCAATATTAATAGATTTGCATGCAGTCATTGCATGAGAACACGGTAAGTGTTTAGTCTGATATTCACTACAATCATAATTTTGGGATTGTAACATGACCCTAAACCTTTCAGGTGGTTTGAGTGTTTGAAGTGGGACTTGGGTCTCTGTTATAAAGAATGTGTGGTTATGTTTGTCGAATTCGTTAACAATGTGTGTATTTGATTATTGTTGATAACTATTCATGGCCTCCGAGACAACTTCGAAATACTGCGAGTTGGAGTTGATCATTGCCTGGGTGGGTTTGTTGGCCTCTAATAGCAAAAAAAATTGTGGTCTTGAAGTACGTCTCCTCTGATGACATTGACAATTTGAACATGAAATTGACCAACTCAAACAAATTTGTAGTTATATGTCCCCAATGTTTCCCCTCATCGAAGTACTGTACCAAATATATATTGTTTGGGTAACTGATCAAGTTATTCAGGTGCACTTGACTTATTCGCACGGATATGTCCCCAATATGCTGCTAGTGCATCTTCTTTGTGTATGCGTACCCTATAAATATTCAATCAATTTAATACATTATGAAGTTTGAATTAAAATAGTTTAACGAAAAAAATATTATAGATTATCACCGGGCCTGCATGAGTGGTTTCTTCAAATGTTTGTAATTTGGGTTACCGCGAAAAGAATTTGTGTAATGTGGCGTAGGAAAAATAAATGAGAGAAATGTTACTCTGCGGAGTAACTTCTAAGATTCTTCAGGAAAAACCCTCACGCTGAATTGTCTCCCCTTCTACAATACTCTTGATAATTCATTTCTTGGGCGTCTTTGAATTGCATGCGCCTAAGCTCTATGCACAACTATTTTCATGTGATTTAGACATGAAGTTTGGTTTTTTCTGGTCAGAATATATTGTTTTGCAATCAAAATGATTTCTAATATTATATTCTTTGATTGCTTAAATACATTGTGCTTTTTCATTGAAAATCATGCCAACCTCAAGTGCATCAGTTAGTGGTTGTACTCGATCTTTGTTGTTAAATGAAATGATGTTGATCAATGTATTGTGATAGGTGGTACAGGTTCAACACCTAAGTTGGTGATATTGCAACGGAGGTGACGTTAGTACGACAATACCCTCATCATTGTTTTGGTCATTGTTGTGATGAAACAACTTTTGATCCCCATGCTCACTAAAATCATCCATATTTTATTTGTGAAATCGTATAATGGGATTAGTGATGAGATGTTCATTTGAGTTTGATGTTTGTGTTTGTGCTTGTTATGACAAGGGTGAGGTTGTAAAATATTGTGATGGATGATAATTTTGTTGGTTAAAAGATGTTTGTTGGGCACAAGAAAAAGAATCATGTTAGGATAATAGTTGTATGTATGAAGTATAAATGTCAAGAGCGTCATGTGTTTCACGGTTGTTGTTGTATGAAGACACTAGTTGAGTTCAGGTTGTGGAGACGATAATTGTGGTTGTGGAGACGATAGTTGTGGTTGTGAAAACGGTGATTGTGGTTGAGGAATAAACTCAGTAACAACATAAAATTTTGGCATAATTCAATTATGGATTTTGGACAATTGTTTTTAGCATGCCCTTAAGATCGTCATTATCATGTAAATGTGCTTAAATAAAATGTGTTTGGCCATGATTAAATAAAATAGAGACACGATATAACAATTATCTCTATTGCACGATTAGGGATACAACTGTTAATTTTTGGAATAAATTGTGTTAACGTAATAAACTCATGTATATAAATATTAGGTTCATCACTATGGACGACAGTTGATATTTTTCTAGGTGGAGTCATGGGTGTGTTTGGGGGATGTGAATGGGAAGACTATAAGAAATAGGAACAAAAGTTACTTTTGTGAGGATGTTGTTTTGTGTGATGTGTTGCGAAATTGTGAAATTATATATAGGAATTGTTAATAAATTATTAAACAAAAAATTCTCATTATTTAAAAAACAAAATAATAATATTAACAAAAATAAATTATTTTTTAAAAAAATCAAAATTTAATACAAAAAAATAAATTACAAAAAACAAAACCAAACCGAAGTTGGGGTTCTCCAACCCCGACTTCTTAACTTTAAAATTTTAATAATTTTTTTAAATAAAAAAATAAATGGGAAGAGAGAAGGTATAATTTAGGAAAAAGAAACCTATATATTTAAGGGGTACTTTTAGTATATATAAAAGTATATTTTTTAATTTTATTATTAAAATAAATGTTATATTGATAATTATATTTAAATTTATTTACTTATTAAATTGGTTATTTTGAAATATATTTTATGAACAATAATAATTAAAAATAACAATTTTATAAAAAATTTAGTTGAATATAAAATGTTTTACAATATTTTATTTTAGTTAATAATTATAGATAAAAATTAAAATAAATACAAATAAATTTATTAATCTACAAGAATAATTGAAAAATGAATTTACAATACCAAAAAATTAAACTTTATATCAACTAAATAACTTCAATGACATAGTGGATAGTGTGGGCTTATAGAGTTAAAGTTTATCAGGATATTCTCACAATCTTTAAAGTCCCTCATTCGGATATTGAGGAGAGTCATTAGCCTAATGGTAATTACATCATATTTGGGTGCGGTCATCGCAGAAAATGTGAGGCTTACAATTACAATATTAGTATTGGTAATTTCTTAGGTTTGATGTTAAAAATGTTTTACATAACATGTATTTGTATTTTGTGGTAGGAAATTGTTGAATAGTACGAACGTTATCTCACATGAAATGTACAAAAGTTTAAATCAATCAATGTTCCATGATTTTTTTAATTTTTTTTTTCATTAAATCTCTAACAAATAAAAATAAGACACTTATATTTCGTACTGTTTCATGCATGGACTATTTCGTACCATTTAACCGTACTTTTGTGATAGCATGTGAATGTGTGCATGTGAATTATCATGTTAACTAATTGATTTTGAATGTCGCATTGAGTGTTAAATTTGTTTTATAAAAAATAATGTGTGAGACTTTGTATTTCTTGGTATCATTCAATACTATAGCTTTTGTCTAGAAACAATATTTAATTTCTTAATAAACTCTCATATCTCATGCTAACATGTTGTTTTGATGGGTCATAGTTATGGATCAAGGGGGTAATGCTAGCAAAATTACTATGTGGGCAACTATTGAGTTCCTCTTCAAAGTTATCCACAAGCTTATCCTATTCAAAGAAGGCCTATCAATTATGAGAATGCCAATATATTAAAAATGCACAAAATAAATATAATATTTTAACAATTTTTTTCTTCTGAAAGAGGGACCCAACCCAATAACAGAAAACTGAAGAGATAATAAATTTCCAATTAGCTAATAATAAAGAAAAATTAAGTTCAATTCATAAATTTTGATCCAACAATTTGCTTTAATTAACAGATGACTATCCAACAAAACAGTAAATAAAAACAAATATAATTTACTTTACAAGTATAATTTAAGGAAGCCTTTGTGACCTTCAAACATTTTTGTTATTGTATAATTTTTTTTTTTTAAAGTTCAAACAAAATGTGATGCCAATTACCAAAAAGAACCGAAAGGTAAAAAAAAAAAAAATCAACCTCATCCCACAAGGATTCACACGTTGAAGGCTTTAAAAATGGGCCCCAACACTCCAACCTGAATGATCACAGCCACGTGTCTAGATCAGACGCATTTTTAACCCTTTCGCCAAAAGCGCAAGACACAAAAGTTGACCTAGAGTCAATGAATCAAACGGCTGAGAAAGTGTCGCCGTCCACAATCGCTTATCAACGTCCATCAAACCCCTCCAAGCAAGTGCAAGGCTTCCAACCCTTTCTCACCGGGCGCCAAAAACCCCTTTCGTGGCTTTATCAACAGGACAACAAACTTCACTCTCTCAATTTCAAACGCAGTGCCCAAATCACAACACCGAAATTGAAAAAGCTGCAGATATAAATAAATCCGAAATAGCCAGATTGAGCTTCGCTTTCGTCTTCTTCTATCGGTGCTGCGATTCGATTCGTTCCGTTTCCTTTCGATTTGAGGAGCATGGACCTTCAGAACACTGTGAAGGAAGCCCTAAATGCACTGTACCATCACCCCGATGATGCGGTGCGCATGCAAGCCGATCGCTATCTCCAGGATTTCCAGCGAACTTTGGATGCGTGGCAGGTTCTTCCTTCAATCCGTTCTCTGCTCCACTCGATTCGTTTCGTTTCCGATTTCTCTCTCTCTCCTCCCGCTCGCCGATTTGATTTTCACTGAATGACTACATAATTATGTTGTTTGTCGATGCTATCTTTTTTCTCCGGTGCTTGATTTGACGATTGCCGTTGGTTCTGGAGCTGTGTACTTCGCTGAGAGAGTTATCTAGCTGTGTTTTTTTTGTGAATGTTTCTATTTCCGTGTCTTCTGGATTTCAAGGAGACTTAGGGCTTTTTGTTTTTTCTTTTGAATTGTGTGAGCTCTGTAATTCGGTGCAGAAACAAAATTTCAAACGTGCTTGCGTACTGTACATGTGTTTATTACTTTGTTTTCTGCAGGTGGCTGATAATTTACTTCATGATCCCAGTAGCAATCTAGAAACTTTGATATTTTGTTCTCAGACCTTGAGAAGCAAGGTAACTCTGCTGTTCTTCTACTCCCTGTTGATGTGTAGTTAATGCTTATGCGTGTTTAAGAATGTTGGATGTTAGTTTCTGAATGCAAAATACTTGCGCTCAGGGATGCTTCTTCTTCTTCTTCTTGGGTTTTGAGTACTTGTTTTTGGTATGATTTAGGTACAAAGGGACTTTGAGGAGCTCCCTTCCACAGCTTTTCGGCCGTTGCGTGACTCATTGAATGTGAGTGAGGGTTTATGTATTTTTAGTGTTATTCATAGGGTGTTTATTTAAGCTTGGGATGTGTAATTTTATTCCGTCTTAAAAGGATTGCATATATACTCCTGTTTTCAAACCTGCTCTGTGTAAAATTGTTTGGTTTATGGACTCCCATCCATGACCATGCAGATGTTTAAGTAGAAATAATACTTTATATGCTTTACTTTCTTAGTTGTTTTTGAATGCAGACCTTACTGAAAAAGTTCCACAAAGGTCCTCCAAAAGTCAGAACACAGGTGTCATATAGAAGTCCCTTGCAACTTCTGTCTTCTTTTTAGTTTGTCTTATCGGTTAGTTTTGTGTTTTTTATATGGAAATTTAATGTAACCAAATGTATTGTTCAAAATTTTCTGCACTTGTAGATTAGCATTGCAGTGGCTGCCTTGGCTGTGCACGTGCCTGCAGAAGACTGGGGGGATGGTGGTATAGTTAAATGGCTTAGGGATGAGATGGATTCCCATCCGGAATATATACCGGGATTCTTGGAGTTACTTACAGTTCTACCGGAGGTATATAAGCTGACATCAGTAGCGTGCGAGGAACATGCATCATCTTTTCATCTTATTAATTAGGCTAATTCTGACCTTTGAATGACTAAACGCCAAGTTGTTATAATTTGCAAAGTTGCTTCCTTGTTGGACTCGCACATTGTTGTTTATTTAGTGCTTAGCTTAACATCAGACAACTCATAAATTCTTATATAAATGGTTGAGAAAAAGTATTTTAATTAAATTAAGTTTATTAACAATTGGTATGCTTGTGCTGCATAGTATGTCTTTTATATATTTTATATTTATACACAGGAAGTATTAAATTATAAGATTGCAGCTCGCCCAGAAAGGCGACGTCAATTTGAAAAAGAGCTTACATCTCAAATGGAAATTGCTCTTAATATCTTGACAGCATGTTTGAGTATTTCTGAACTTAAGGAGCAGGTGAGCAGTGGATATTGTCTATTTACTCACTGTCCATTATGTGGTTCTTGTGAGGTATTTTCAACTTAGGTTTATTAAGTGGTCTTATGGTGATGTTTTCATGTTAAATGGTCAGGTTCTTGAGGCATTTGCTTCATGGCTTCGGCTAAAGCATGGGTATGGAATTTCTCTTTGTTTAGGCCTGTACCTAAATTTTGTTCATCACATGGTGCATTACTGATAATGTAATATGCTATTCTTCCTCAATGTTATTTTTTTAAGAACTTATAGGGGCATCAAAGACTCATTTAACCCATATAATGAATGATTGTAAGCTTTTGTTAAAATCACATAAATGCTCTGTTGTCCCCAATTTAAGATTTGAAAATCTTTCTTTTTTGTTGTGTGCGTGTGTTTTAATGAACATTAAAATTTGGCTTTCATGTGAAAGAATGTTAGGAGTGGATAATTTATCTGAGTTCTACATATATAGACTGCTTTTGTTAAGTGAAAGTGATCGAAGGTGTGGGAAGCATATCTAAAAATGCTGGGTAATGTGTTTTAGTTTAGCATTCATAAAGTTGAATGAAGAGGCTTGGGGGACTGTTTATTACAACTTGCTGAAACTTAGATGGACTATAAGATATATATGTTCCTTATAAACTTATTCAGGTCTGTTTTTCTCTCAATCTTCTAGTGGGGGAAAAAGTATTTGATTCTATTGGCCAGTGATTTTTTTTTTGTTCCCCAGGATTCCTGGATCAGTTCTTAGTTCTCATCCGCTAGTTCTCACTGCGTTGTCAAGCTTGAATTCTGAGTTACTTTCAGAGGCATCTGTAAATGGTATGACAAGTTGACAACTGGGAAAACATTAATGTTGCATTCTGTTTATTTTATTTTTAGCTATTTACTCGCTTACTTAAGTCCATATAAGTAATATTCACGTTGCTAAGCCAGAAAATCTTCATTAAGGAAAGCTTGCAATAATATTTCAAGGTTAAAGTTTTGTCTTGAGATGAAAAAAACACGAGAAATGCTAAGAACACATTCTAACACACTTTTTTGAACACACTCTAATTTGTTATTGGAAATCATAATTTTGTGGGTCTTGCATCTCTTATTTAATGGGTTTCTCTCATGATTTTGTAGTTTTCAATAATTTCGAATAAATAAAAATAGTGGGTTACAAGGAGTTTGTTAGCACTCCTCAAACATTATTTCTGCAGTTATCTTTTTTTGACATAATTGTCTTTTTTATGCTTAGGGTTATTTCTCATCAACTTTTGACTTGTATTGTTTTATGCCTCTCTTAATCTTTCATATTTAAAGAAAAAATGGATAATTTGTTATCAAAGAGACCGCTTAAAACTTAAAAGAGTAAGCAATTTGGTGTTATAGAATAAAAGAAGTTAGTCACTTGGTGATTGGCTCATGAGAAATAATCAAGCTTCCTAAAATAAATAAACTAGGCATTTTCTCTAGTCCATATAAGTGTTGATTTATTTATATATAATACATTTATTTTGCTGATAAAAAAAAAACATAAGTGTTGATTGATGCCTTAAATCTTAAAACCCATTAGTTTTAGATGTTGGATTGGGTTCCCACCATGATTTGGTCTAGAAATTATATAAGATTTAGGTTAATTAACACTTCATATCCTACACTCTACAGTCTTACAATTTTAACCAGGAACTGTTACCGTTGACCTGCTTATTGTTGCAGTCTTGCTGTAATGAGATATGCTTCTAAAAAATGTTGAATAAATAAAAAATATGATGTTGTTACCCCTTGGAAATTGGAATATTATTAGACAAGGAAAAGAACTGCTTGTGTGCAAAATGAATCTGTACAATGTGTATTGTAAACTTGTTTGTGTGATAAAATTTTGTGTTGGCATGACATCCAAATAAAGTTCCATGTGTCCGACTTCCTTCCTTTAGCAGCAGTAGTTGTGCTTGCTGTCTTTGCTTGATTGCTTAGAAATTGGATATTTTTAATGATCGATGTTGCTTTCACTTTCAGCATCTGTTATTATTACCACCATTTGATTATTGCTGTTGGTGTTCCTGTTGGCAACATAATCTTCTTATTGTTTTTTTGTGTGTATGTGTGTGCTCTCTTTGCAGTGATTTCCGAGTTAATACACTACACAACAGCAGGAAACATTGATGGTGTTTCTGCAAATATGCCCTTAATTCAAGTCATTGTACCTCAAGTTATGAATCTTAAAGTCCAGCTTGGTGATTCTACGAAGGTAAAGACTTTTTAGTACTCAATCTGCATGCTCTGGGGCTTGAGAGATTGCGTACTTGATTATTCTGAAGAATCCGGAACAATTTTTGTTTTTGATATTGCTGATTATGTTCTCTCTGCTGGCATTTACTTGATGGTTATAGTCTACAGTAATGTAAAATTTAATCTGCTCTTTTTTTTGTTTGCGATGTATCAAATGGTTGATTGGGAGTAGCACCTATGGTTTTAGGGGCATGCTGTGAATACCAAATATTTAGTGAATCATCCAGCCTTTGATCATTTCTCTATTGTATTTAGTGGGCAGCTAATAGCTAGCTACTTAAATGTTATGTTCACTTCTGGTTGACAATTTCACTAAGAATTTAAGGTAGGAATATAATGTGTTCACTCTATATCATAGCACTCAATCTTGAAACCAGTGCTGAACAGCTGACCCTAAGAAACCTATAGCAGCCACAATACCAAAGAAAGTACATAGAATGCAAATAATTTATACTACACATGTATAAATGCTCAAAAATATAAAATACTTCAGCATTAATAATCATAAATCATATAAAAAGCCGATAATAATTAATCTAACTAACAAATTAGTTACAGGAAGCATGGAAAAAATAAAAAGTACAGTGGTGGGTGAGGCTGGTAGGGGGACTGTAAATATTACTTCATGCTGAAACCTAGGTGGGCTTTGCTGGAAAATTGGTTGGCTGCTGCCTACTGGGATTCTACTAGGAAATGCATCATGTGAGAAGTCTTCCAATAGGTGGGACATTTGAAAATCAAAACTGAATTACTTGGTTGGAAAACCACTGGGTTGCACTTGCAGATATCCTTTTGTAAGATACTGGTTTAAGAAAGAAAGAAAACTGAAAAGAGAACACAGAGAAAGAGTCTTCTATTTGGATACCCAATCTCCCAGGACGAAGCTTCATTCAGAAGATGGAAAAGATACAATCAGGGAATTCGAGAGACATCTGAACTACTCCCCAAAACTCCTCCCCCCTCCTCCCCATTGCTATTTACTTCCCTCTTACTATCATAACTAACTTTATGTTTCATCTCATTATCATAACTAACAATCCTATCATTAACAGGATGGGCTCTTCTAATATGGACCTCTTATTCCTTCTATAGACCTTGTTAACTGGGGGCCTAACACCTTCGTTCTTCCAGCAGCCTAGGCCATTTGTTTTTCCAGTAACCCAGTGATTCTTTGTCCCAGCCCCCTTGTTTGCCAGACGTTGTGTTCACAGTGAAATAAAGTTAATGAGGACAGGCTCGTGAGTATGATAAAAGTGTGTATGTCTGTTGGTGTCATGCTGAAGTTTGAAGGAACGGAGCAGTAGCCAAACAATCTAGGGCATTGCTCTTTGAAACATAAGGGATTTTCAATCCTACTTTCATATCTCATAGGAGAAAAGGAATGGAATTTCAAAAATTGCCTTTTTAAAAGACCAGTGTGGTAGTCAAACATAAGCAGGGAAAAACAGGAATTTTTGTCCCATCAATCATAGTATCTTGACGGCTTTGATTTGACTGTAAAGACAGCTGTTATTTCTGCTTCCCAAAAGCATGACTTGGTGAACATACCATCGCAGCCAGGCTGTGAGAGGTGAGGTGACAGTGATACAAGAGCAAGGTTAACTACCATAAACTGTATAATTTTTATTATGTATGATGATATTACAAAGCAAACTCACATTCTGATATTACTAAAGTTCACAAGTTCCTGTTGTAATATTTTGGAAGTTTACCCTAAAATTCTTTTTTTTTTTTTTAATTTAGGCTGTAAGGGTTTCAAAATCAATGGTCAATTGAGTTTTTTTTTTCTTGTTTTTTTACATGCATTTTTTTCTCCGTTTTTCTGGCTAATGGATAAATAGGTATATAAATTACTTTGCTAAATTATTGTTTGTTTCTTTGCATGTGTACCTGTTACTGCTGTTGTGTGCGATACTTGGTCTATATAATTTGTTGAGGTGTTTCAGTCACCAAAAAATTGAATAATCTGCGAGATTTTCTGAAAAAAATATATCATATCTGTATTAAGTTAATGATTTTTAATTAAAAATTCTTTTTAAGGATTTCAGTTTGTAAACTGTATGACTGTGTGAATGCCCATGGATATAGAAAACGATTAGTTTATCTTCCAATCATAGCAATGTTTTGTTCATTATAATATGATATTGGCATTCTTAGTTTGCAGACAGTTGCCTGCTATACTTACAAGTCTTCTTTTTACGATCCTCTTATCTGCCTTTAGGACGAGGAAGATGTGAAGGCAATTGCTAGGTTATTTGCAGACATGGGTGATTCATATGTGGAACTGATTGCAACTGGTACTTGTACTTAGATATACACTTTGTTGGTTTCTATTTGAGAAGAATTGATGCTTTCTCATGTGTGAAAAACTTTGTTGCCATGGCTAGTTTCTCATGGTTCTTGGTTGTGTTGAACTTATTGGGTCTGCGTGCGTCATGACTCAATTTTCCAGGTTCAGATGAATCAATGTTAATAGTGCATGCATTGTTGGAAGTTGCTTCACATCCTGAATATGATATTGCTTCTATGACTTTTAACTTTTGGCATAGTCTCCAGTTAAACTTGACTAAAAGGTGAATTTTCTTCACTTTAGAAAGTACTGTTTTTACTTTGCATTGCTTTAACCAGAAATATGATTATTACATAATCTGACAGGGAGTCCTATATTTCATATGGCAACGAAGCATGCATTGAAGCTGAGAGAAATAGAAGGCTGCAGGTTTTTCGACCTGCATATGAGTCACTTGTATCGCTGGTGAGTCTTCCTGGTTGGAAACTTGAAGTTGGAACTAACGTTTCCTCTGAAACTGTCAAACACCCTTGCAGTGCATGGTTTCCAGCTCTCATGTGTGCTACCTTAAAATCAGTTTTGTAATTATCTCTGTCCCATAAAAATGTGCATGGCTTTCTACTTATTTACACGATTGTTCTCAACATTCTTGTTGCATTATGAAATATGATTTATTGCCTGTGTTACTCATTCATAACACTTCTTATTTTTAGTCACGACTGGATTCTGTACCTGTCATTATTTTTATGCTATTTTTTTCATGGATGTTTTGTAGGTTATCTTTCGGGTACAGTATCCTGAAGATTATCAAGACCTTTCATACGAGGATCTTAAGGAATTTAAGCAGACTAAATATGGTAATGGGTTTGTGGTGTGGTGATTCATTTCCTTGTTTTCCATGTATTGTTGTGCATTAGATTGATTCTATTCAGGGGTACATTAGATTGATAATTGATTTCGCATTTGATCTGTTTTGGAGAGAAGCTAGTATGTTTGACAGTTGAGATGAAAACTCAAAAAAGCGGTTCATGGTTAAAAATGCTGTTGGGTCTCCATCTCTCAGCTTGATCATTTGATTCAATTTTTTATATTATATTCTCTCTCAAATGTCAAATTTCCATTTTCACTCATTTACCCTGACTGTTGCATTTATTGCAAAGCAGCAACCTCATTTATCTTTTTTACCTGTGACCTCACTTCTCATATGCTGATCCCAAAATCTCTTCTCTTCTACTTCTCTTGCATTTTTTCTTTTCTCCCTTGCATATTCTTCTGCATAAACCATTAACCCTAAACTATATTTCAAAAAGGTTTAAATGTTAAAAATCATTACTATGATTAATATAACAAATAATGCCATATTCTTTTTTTGTAATTTATTATGTTGAAGTAATTTTTTTTATGCAATATAAACAAATAGTAAAATGGATTTCAATTTGGTCCTTCAATGTTATATATGGGTGTAAAATAGATAGTTTGGATACATTTTGATTAGTATTGAAATGGATAAGTCATAGACATTAGTGCATTCTGATTCATTTTAGAAAAAAAGTAACCCAGCTCATCCATTATTATTTTTGTGTGGATGGATATCCAATCCGTATAAGGATTGTTTTTACTTATCAACAAAACTATATATAATACTACTCAAACCATATATCGACTGTTTTTATTTCAACCAGAATTAGATGATATTTCTAATAGGCTAACTGCAAATTGTTGTTTCAGCTGTTGCGGATGTATTAACAGATGCATCATCAGTACTTGGCGGTGATGCCACACTTAAAATTCTATACATGAAACTGCTTGAGGTGCGGATTACATCTTGAAGTCATTTAAATTAAATATGCTTCGCCTATTATTAATATAAGGTTATTTTAATGGTGGGATATTGCTTATCTGTTTATTCAAATTGTAGTGCATAAGTTTCATTCTGAACTTGTGGGTCTCTAGAGTTTATTCTTCTGCATTAACCGTAATATCAGAAAGTAGATTGTAGGTGTTGGCTATGTTTTTGCTGCTTATATGTGCTTTTTCTTAAATAATGTGAATGTTATTTCCTAAACCTCTCACTGTTTCTGACTTCCCTGTTTAGGCTGTATCTGGCCATGGTAATAATGAACACAAGGAATGGTGTCCAGCGGAGGCTGCTTTATTTTGTATTCGGGCTATATCAAATTATGTGTCGGTTGTTGAAGCAGAAGTAATGCCTCAGGTATGGTTACACCTTTAAATTTGTAAGAATAATAATTATATAGTTCTTCTCTACAGTGTAGCCAAATGAGTAGAATCTCCTGCTGACTTTGAAATATTACAATTTGTTTTTTGCTTTTAATACAACATTATAAAATCCTTCCTTTATACACTTTTGTCTACACAGATGATTTTTCTATCTGTATTTAAGCCCTTTTCTATTTTATGCTTTATTTATATTAAAGAAACTCCAAAAGTAAATGAATTTTTTTATAGAAAAAGAAAAATGTTTTTTGATTGTTTATTTTCTCTCATTAAATTTTATCTATATCAAAATACTAAACAAAAAATATGAGAAAACATTCCTGTCATTTCAACCTCACCTTGAAGGAGATCGTAGAAGTGACAAAGTAATTGTTTTACAGTAAAATAATACTCTAGCAACAAATATTTTTTTTAAGATGTGATGAGAACCAAGATCCAAGTGGGTTGGGAAGGAATCGTTGATGGATTGGAAGCAATTAATATTACGAGCATATGTGCGTTAGGATGGGATTTGTTGGTTAGGCCTAGTCAGTTGAGAGTGGCCCTTATAGAATGTTAGAATAGGTAATTAGTTAGGATTATGATTAGCATAAATAAGAGTTAGTGCTTTAGGTTTAACAGGCATATCAAACACATAATTTCAACCATCTGCATCTCCCACCTTCAAGCAGCACAACTGGTTACGCTGTTTGGAGCAGGAATGCAAAATTGTGAGCAAATTTCTAAACTGCTGCAACCCAGCCAAGTTTGATATGATCCTCGATAGGAGTCATAATGTTTTTAAGGATCGTCCTTGAGTGGATTCATGTTTAATGGAATTAAGGAGAAGAGAAAGATAAGAATTTGAAACAACTTCATTAATCCTTATAACAATGACACATTCAATCAAAGAAAGCTTGAAGCTTTATGGTAATGACGCGCATATAAACAAAGGAATAGAGGAAAGTTGTGCAAGAATGAAAACTCTAAAATATTAAGCACATGAAACTAAAAATAAACAATTAAAAACAAAAATGAAAAGATGAAAAATAATAGAAATTTAGGGGAAGACGCCATACTCTATAGAGAGTGATAAGTTCAGCAAAGATTCGCCACAAAGGTATGAAAACCTTTGATAAGAACCAAGAAAGGTTCAATCTAAGAACCAACAAGAGGCACAACTCTTAAATTCACAAAAGGAGTGAAATTCTAATCTTATCAATTCTGCCCCAAAAGCAAGAGAGTACAAGGCTATTTATAGAAAACAACTAGTGCCTCCCTCCTAATGAGGCTGATGGCTAAACCTAATTTTAATGTTGGAAATTGGGGTTTTTTTTAGTATCAGAACAACCCATTTAGAACAATTCAAAATACTTAAATAAAATCTAAAAATAAATAAGATTGCAAGCACATAGTTGACACATTGTTATTCCACTTAGATCAAATGCATCTTGGGCTCTTCTTTCTCACTTTAGGCTTGAGCTTGGTGGTGTTGATCTCCTTTTCAAGCAACATCTCCTTTTCTTTCTTAGCTCTTTCCCTTATTGTTGGGCTTCCTAGCCCAATTAGATTCTTCCTCTCCCAAGCTCTTCGTTTTTCCCTTGAAGGCTTTCCTTGATCTCCATTATTCCCTCTTTCTTTGAGAAAATTCATCCTCGGATTTAATCCTCCAATACCCACATTAAAGGAAATTTGGTTAGTCTCTTTAGATTTTTCATGAAGCTCATACTTACCTTGCATGTCATCCTTATAGGATTTATATCCGGGCTCAAGCCCTATCCTCTCCCAAGTTGGCCTTCTAGGTAAAGGGGCTTTAGGAATGAGGCTCAATGAATCTTTATTGCACTTCTTCCTTGGGTTAGCACTCCCAATTTTCTGCAAAATAGAGTTGTTATGATTCAGTTAGGACAGTTGTGTTTTGTTATTTCTGTTAGTTTGTTAGAAGCTGTTATTTCTGTTAGAGCAGTAACTAACTTTGGTTTCTTCTTTTCTCTCTCAAACTCTGATTTCTCTACCCAAATAATAGGAATCCCCATCCTTATGCGAGATCTCATGTTGGGAATCCTTCTCCTTCCATCCTCAAACTGTGTCAATCTCCACCCTAATCTTCTCTAACTCCCTTGTGAAGAAGTGTATTAAATTAGCTGTCCTAGGGGACGGGGGTGTACTTCCTCAACTCATTTTTTTTTCCAGAACTGGTAAGACCAATTTTCTTGAGTATGGCCCATCCTCTTGCAATATGTGCATTGAGGACGTCCACTCCTTCCATTGCGGCCTCCTCTACTGTTACGGCCTCCCCCTCTCCCACGAGGTGCCACCATGGCTGATGTTTCCACAACTTCAGTGAGATTTTCATCCTTCAACGCATGAGCTACACAGAGAAGCCTAGTAATGAGAGAATCCATTGATGGGACTTGATCTTTAGCCAGGACCTGATCACGTACATGATCAAAATCTGAGTGTAGACTCCTCAAGATAAGGACCATGTAGAACTTGTCCAGTTTCCTATTCACCTCTTCCAACGAATCAGGCACAAGAAACCTTCTCAGCTCTTCTACTGTTGCCCGAGCTTTACCCATATGTGCAATCATGTCATGGTTAGATTGCTTGAGAGCTGTAACTTTCACAGTCGCATCAAATAGGCTTTGAATATCGTTGGCGAAGATCTCTTGGGCCTTCTTCTAGAAAAGGTGACATGTTTTGAAAGATCTGAGAATCTCCAAAACATCTGGCTCGACTGATTGCCATAGAACAACACATAGTTGATAATCTAGCTTCTCCCGTTCAGGTTTCTTGTCGTTTGGAACAGCATTGACGCTTTTCTCTAGGTGGTCATGCTACCCTTGACCAAGAAACCACAACTCAACTGAAGCAGACCACGACAAATAATTTTTCCAGTTGAGCTTGGCAGTTGTAATGGTTGGGGTTTCAGAAAATGAAAAAACAGGACTGAAAGAAGTCATTTTTGACCCAAAAGCAAAAATGCGCCGTTTGAGACAATTCCGGCGGGATTCCGACAGTCGGAGTGCGGCAGCGGCAGACGACGGCCAGAGGCGGCGAATGGTGATTAGAGGTGGCGGACGGTGACAGCGGCGACGATGGTGGCCGGAACCCGCTCTGATGCCAACTTGAATTTAAATATGTGAGGAAATTTCACTCACAGGGCATGTTTCAGCTTACAATTTATAGAGTACAAAGCATAAGAGAGAGAAAGGGGGAAAGGATAGCCCAGCCTAGTCTATGTGACAGCTTAGCCTAGCCTATGTCTGCTGACTTCTAAAACAAGGAAAAAATATTTAGTAATGATACATACAAATCTAATTTAGAAACCCAAAAGATATTCAACAACTTCTTTAAGTGCTAGGGGCAGTCTTTTTTCTTTTACCCCTATTTGTTTTGCCCTTGTAACAAATTATTAATATGGCCAACAAATAGGAGTTATTAGATTTCATATTGAGATGCTATAATGACAATAAATGCATGATTGCCAAAATAATTGCACAGATTCAGAAGAAAAAAAACAGCATGAAATGATAATTAATGGCAATAAATGACACCATTATGATTAGTTGATGACATGATCAAGACAATTCAGAATGGTGAAATAAGGAAAAACAGAAGAACACTATCAACTCTAGGATCCGGGCTCTAGATACCACATGATATGATCCTCGATAGGAGTCATAATGTTTTTACGGAACATCCTTCTAGGGAAAAATCAAGAGCTTGGGAGAAGAAGAAACTAATTGGCTTAGGAGGCCCAACAATAAGTGAAAGAGCTACGAAAGAAAGGGAGATGTTGCTTGAAAAGGAGATCAAGACCTGCAAGCTCAAGCCTAAAGTGAGAAAGAAGAGCCCAAGATGCATTTGATCTAAGTGGAATAACTATGTGCTTGCAATCTGATTTATTTTTAGATTTTATTTAAGTATTTTGAGTTGTTCTAATTGTAATAAATGGGTTGTTCTGATACTAATAAAAAGCTCAATTTCCAACATTAAAATTAGGTTTAGCCATCAGCCTTATTAAGAGGGAGGCACTAGTTGTTTCATATAAATAGCCTTGTACTCTCTTGCTTTTGGGGTAGAATTGAATAAGATTAGAATTTCACTCCTTTTGTGAGTTTAAGAGTTGTGTCTCTTGTGGGTTCTTAGATTGAACCTATCTTGGTTCTTATCAAAGGTTTCCATACCTTTGTGACAAACCTTCTTTGGACTTATCACTCTCTATAGGGTGTGGCATCTTCCCCTACACTTTTGTTCTTTTCCATCTTTTCATTTTCGTTTTTAATTGTTTATTTTTAGTTTCACGTGCTTAATATTTTGTAGTTTTCATTCTTGCACAACTTTCCTCTATTCCTTTGTTTATATGTGCGTCATTTCCATAAAGCTTCAAGCTTTCTTTGATTGAATGCCATTGTTATAAGGATTAAGGAAGTTGTTTCAAATTCTTATCTTTCTTTCCTCTTTAATTCCATTAAATGCGAATCCACTTAAGGACGATCCGTAAAAACATTATGATTCCTATCGGGGATGATACCATGTGGTGTCAGAGCAGCCCATTTACTACAATTAGAACAACTCAAAATACTTAAATAAAATGTAAAAACAAATCAGATTGCAAGCACATAGTTGGCACATTGTTATTCCACTTAGATTAAATGCATCTTGGGCTCTTCTTTCTCACTTTTGGCTTGAACTTGTAGGTGTTGATCTCCTTTTTAAGCAACATCTCCTTTTCTTTCTTAGTTCTTTCCCTTATTGTTGGGCCTCCTAGCCCAATTAGATTCTTTCTCTCCCAAGCTCTTGCTTTTTCCCAAAGGCTTTCCTTGATCTTCATCAAAGTTGCAGTTAGAATGAGAAATGACATGAATTCTGGTTTAGTGGCTTAGAGTTTTTTCCCTCAAAAACAGAGACCTTCTTTCCTTTTCAACGTCAACAAGGAGGAAGAATGAAGGGGATCAATGGAATTCTGTTGAGAAAAGGTAAGGGCTGCGGCATTTAACTTATCAAGAATTTATGTAGGCAAAAAGTAAAGGGTTATGTTTTTGTGTGTTGAGAAATTCCATCCTTTGTTTCAATGCAAGGAAAAATAGTTAAGGTTGGTGATTTTGGCCTTTTGGGAGATAATGAACCTCTAAATGAAGGAGAGGTAATTGCTATGGGAGTGGATGAAGAGAATAAGGAAGAAGCTTCTTCCCACTTTCAGCCTTGGGGACGAGGCCGATTTTTTAGAAGGAGCTACTGATGAGAGGTAGAGAATTCTTCGTGGGTTAGGAAGGATGCATTGATGGATTGAAATGACTTATCCATTGATGGGATAGGAAGGATCCATTGATGGATTGGAGGCTGTTAATATTAGGAAATTATGTGTTTGAAAATAACTATGAAGGTGGCTGCAATACTAATTTTTTTACCTCTTCAATATGTCAATATGGTTGGTACTCTTTTTTAGTGGCTACCACCAATACGGTTGTTTGTTTTGCATAATTTAGTGCCCCCTAGTTCAGGGTCTAGTACAATCTGAAATGGCATAATTAAGTGTCCCTTGTTTCAGTGGCTAGTATAGTGACACTATCCAAGTACATTCTTTTTGCAAGCTCATAAGTTGTTTTATATTTGCATTCTTTTTTTTTTGCCTTCATACAGATCATGGCTTTGCTTCCGAAACTTCCTCATCAACCCCAATTACTTCAAACAGGTAATGTTTATACTGCCTTTTTTAAAATAAATAAATAAATAATGTTATTCTCTTCGCAATCAACTTCTTTAGTTCCCGCTTGCCATCTTGTAATTTTATATCTAACGCAAATTGTAGATTTTCTACTTCAATTTATATGGTACCTGACTAATAAAATGCTTTTTATGTCTTGTTGCTGTATTTTCAGTGTGTTTAACTATTGGAGCTTATTCAAAATGGCTAGATTCTGCATCTTGTGGACTGTCTGTACTGCCCTCAGTTTTAGATATCCTAATGAATGGCATGGGTACATCTGAAGAATGTGCAGCTGCTGCTGCTTTGGCATTTAGACACATCTGTGATGGTATAGTCAACTTCTATTTGAGTACATTTTTGCACTTTCTTTTTATCCCTTGGAATGTTGATGAATAAGCTTGGTGAGTTACAACAGTATTCAGTGCAAACATGGCGAAGATGAGTGACTCCAGTTTAAATGATAACAAATAAACTTCTGATTTCTGAACTTTGTGGTTTTGATTATGAAGTGTTACATAGAGCATTTGTTTTCGTCATTTTCATACAGTGATAAAAACACTTGTGGTTTTATGAGATGAACTTCTTTAAGTAAGCTTTTATTGTTTTTCAAGAAAGTATTGCAGGAATCTAATTTTTTATATTTGCTATTACCAAATAAATTTCTGCCAATGGTAGAGGTTGTGTTTAAAAGAGTGCGGTAGAGAGTGTTGCTAGCATTCTCATTTTACTTTTATATCTGCTTTTACCAAATAAAATCAGTAATGATTGGAATTTTTCAGAAGATGAATAAAAAAGAGAATATTGGATGGGGAGAACAGAGAATATGTTGTTTTAATTTATTTCCATTATTTTTGCTATGGCCTGTTAACTCAGACAGAATATTTGATGGATCAAATTATTAAATTTTGCTTTAAATTTTATGATTTTTGTTAGATATAAAGCCGTTAGTAAGCCTTCACCCTACAGCTTAAACTTTTGGCAGATAGTCGGTTCTTGACCATGCGGTCAAGAATTCAATCATTGCTGTGTAGCCAAGTTGGAGATGGGCAGTTTTTAGTATTTGATATGTGAGTCATTTCTCTATGATTTTGTTCTGATTTCAGACTGCCGGAAAAAGCTTTGTGGATGCTTAGAAGGTCTATTCCACATCTACAACAAGACCGTTAATGGAGAAGATAGTTTCAAAGTTCCTGCTGAAGACTCTTTGCATCTGGTTGAAGCTTTGAGGTAGTTTGGTTCCTTTAAATATTTGCATCTAGGATTGTTTGCTATTGTTTATATCTTGAATTGTAGGTATTGATTTAAACATCTTTAATTTCTGTGCAGTATGGTTGTTACTGAACTTCCTCCAGATGATGCTAAGAGAGCTCTTGAGGCATTATGCATACCAGTCATAACTCCTTTACAGGTTAGTGTCCAATCTGCAGAGATATTTTTAGTTATACATTTTCTTTTGATGTTTTTGCTTTCTATAATTTGCTTCATCAGGAAGCTATCAATCAAGGTCCAGAAAGCTTGAGTAAAAGACCTTCTCGTCAGTTAACAGTTCATATTGATCGATTTGCCTACATCTTTAGGTGTGTTCCATAATTAATATTGTCATGTCTATGCACCCTACTACCTTTTTTTCCTTTTAACTCAATTTTTTCACAATCCTGAACGCATGACTGAATCTTCTTCTAGATTTGTAAATCATCCTCAAGTTGTGGCAGATGCTATTCAACGGCTATGGCCAATTTTTAAGGCTATTTTTGATATGTAAGTGGTCTCTAATTGCTTATGTAATGTCTATCATTTCTTCTTTTGTTTTCTTCTATTTTTTGAAGCTTGCTTGTCTAAGACATGTTTATGATGATATTGATGCCAGTCGTGCTTGGGACATGAGAACAATGGAATCTCTCTGCCGAGCATGTAAATATGCAGTAAGCTAAACCATTAACTCTGCTCCATCTGCACATTTACAATGTAAAGAAAATAATTAATAATGACAAGACATGAGTTGGCATTGAGTCATCCAATTTGGATTAGGCATTTATCTTAAATTTCCATATTACTGCAATTTTTGTTTGTGGTTTCAACTTTCAACCCAGGCTTATTATTTATGTCTCAACCTATCATATGGCTACGCATAATTTTCATGAGGTCGCAACACACTATGTTTATGATATGTTTTTTTCCATCATGTAATATAAGCCATTTTTCAGTTGGCTGTTTGTCAGCCATGTCTGTGATACAAATTTAAAATTTAATGTCAGTTCCCTGGTGGTTTCATCCTCTTAAAGAGTCTGTACAAGCTCAACTCTGGTTCTATGCATTATCAACGTTGAAAAGATTAGTTTGTATTATTGAATGCTATGTGGCAATATATTATCACATGTTTCTAGGTGAGAACTTCTGGAAGGTTCATGGGGCTCACAATTGGTGCCATGCTGGAAGAGATTCAGAGTCTTTATAGGCAGCACCACCAACCATGCTTTCTTTATCTCTCCAGTGAAGTTATAAAGGTATTAATATCTTGCTACGCCACTGGCCATTCCTAATGACCAATTGTTGCCAAAGTTATATATGGTTTTAGCTCAATTTATTGTGCATGTTAGTAAATATCTTTTATTATAGGAATGAGTCTGGATGTAAAGGTGGTCTTAGAACTACCTTTCAACTTTAAATGAAGATCTTTTTTACCCTAGTTGAACATGAGTTCATGGTTATTAATCCCTGACCGTGGCATGACACGGCCAAACCCAAAAATACCACAGTTAACGACATTAATAATTAATAATCCAAAGTCATAATTTAATTCTAAGCACACATACACACTATCATCCCTAATCTAAGGTTACAACAAAAGCAATGTGGTCACAGTTGAGTGGATGATGCCATGCTGTGAAGAAAAAATGAAAATGCAGCAATGAAGTAAAAGAAAGATGGAATTATGTAAGAAAAAATAAACGCAATCACATGTGTAAACAAAGACCACAGGAGTTGGGAAAAAATGCAGACCAATTAAGGAAATATAGACTGAAGTGTGCAGAAAGAGCATAACAACACAATAAAAACAGACAACTGTACAAGAACAGAACAAAGTCCTAACAGCTGTGCTATGATGCATGAACAAAGGGGTGGTCAGAAACAGTGCTGGAGATCTTCTGGGTTGGTCAAAAATGACTCTGGAGATCTGCTAGTTGGTCAGAGAAAAAAACACAAGTGCCTTGTGCTTTTTTGTCTCAACAAGGGGAAGATTTTAATTGTTGATTCAAATCTGAAACCCTATGCATTTCTGATGTAAAATGGGGGAGAAAACTGAGAATATCTATAAAACTGGTTTAGTAACACATAAAGCAACAGGGTAACTATGCTTGAGCGTGCACTTATCATGTTGTTTAGTTTATGGGTAAGGAAGGAATTCTATGCCTTGTTTGATTTGGTCAGTGATTGTGCTCTCAAGCATAGTGTGCTACCACATGGTAAGTGGTTGGATCTGTGTTCATGCTATATACACTAAAGAATTGGAGAGTTATACGGTTGTTGAACTTATGAGCTACCTGTTGTCTCTGTTTTGTATACACATTTCTCTTTAACAAAATCTCTTATCCAATACAAAATTTCAGTTTAAAAATAGGAAAAACAAGGACTGAAGATGTGTATGATTTCATACACTTACATTTACAAGCATAGTTTTGTAATAATTTTTCGAAAATGTTAAGGAGTTTTACTATAGTGGTAAGGACGGGGTTCCTTTATCACTTTCATTGCCTAGGTTCAGCTTATCTTGGTTAGGGACTGAGGTAATGACCACCAGCTTTTATTTTGTAGTGTTTAAAAGTTTGTGAGTGAAATCTTGCCTGTTTGAGCGAGATGTGTAGGAAATTTGTTTCTGAAGCACACAGAACTTTGTTCCAGGGAAGACTTTGGATTTGGCCCTTATTGTCGGTGCTAATTAAGTGGTAGGTGGTATTTAGAAGAGGAAAAAGAAATTCTGAGTTGATTTTAAGAAGGCCTTTGGTCATGTGCAGTCGAGCTTTCTAGATGATGTCATGGAGAGGAAAGTTTTTGGCTCTTATGTGTTCTCACTAGTAGCCATGTATCCCTACACTTGGCTCTTATGTATTTTAAATTTTAATATGGGTTAGTTAGTATTAGAGTATACTTACTCTGTCAATTGTTTTTACTTTGTCTATTTTGTTTTAGCTCTAACCAGAGTTAGTTTGTAACATATAGGGCTAGTTGGCGGTTAGACTTCAAATCTCTCTCTCTCTCTCTATATATAGAGTTGACTATATTCTTTGTAAGTAGCCTGTGATTCGTGGACACTGTCTTCATCACTTCATTGTGAACCTTCAGATGCTGACTAAAGCCTGCTTCTGCACCTTTTTCTGTCACGGCCTTCTGTGGTGCTGACTGGGCCTCTGACCCAGATGACAGACGGTCCACCTCTGGCGCTTGTGTCTTCTTTGGCCCAAATCTCATCTCCTGGTGGTCTAAGAAGCAATCTGTTGTTGCGTGCTCAAGTACTGAAGTTGAATATAGAAGTCTTGCTTTGGTCACTGTTGTAGTTTCCTGGCTCCAATCTCTTCTTTCTGAGCTTGCTGTCAAACATATTGTTCCTGTGATTCATTGTGACAACATGAGCAGTGTGTCTCTTGCTCATAAGCCTGTTCTGCATGCTAGAACCAAACACATGGAACTTGATCTGTTTTTTGTCAATTGGTCCTTAGCAAGTTGCTGAAAGTGGTCTATGTTCCTGCCCTTGATTAATATGCTGATATTCTCACCAAGGCTCTGTCTCCTACTCACTTTGATTTGTACAGAACCAAGCTCACAGTGTGTGATTCTTCTGCTTCTGCTCAGAATCACCCACCATGAGCTTGCGGGGGAGTATTGGAGTATACTTATTCCGTCAAGTGTTTTTACTTTGTATATTTTGTTTTCTATTATCTGTGAGCTGTCAGTTAACTCATAGTTTGTTATAGCTCTAACCAGAGTTAGTTTGTAACAAATAGGGCTAGTCTATGGCTAGACTTCAAGTCTCTCTCTCTCTCTATATATATAGAGATGACTATATTCTTTGTAACTAGCCTTTTCATTTTCTGATCAATGAGAAATTAGAGTTTCCCAAACTCTATTAGTTAGTATCCAGAGAATTGTAGATTTGTGCTGCAATCTTTGAACTTCTTTTATATTTCTATCAGTAAAGAGAGAAGAGCCCTTTGATAGATAGATATCAGGAGAAATGTTCTTTACTTATTTTATCTCTCTCTCTCCCTTTCTTTATTACATGTATGTTCTTACTTCTTTTAAGATTTCATATTCTTGACTAATTTACTCCTGCAGTTTCTTTTCCTAATAAAATTTCTTATTTTAAATTAAAAAGGAGTTTTGATAGATGTACTTCTCATTACCCCCAGTTTCTTATTCTACTTGTATGCTTTTTCTCTATGATTGAGATATCAATAAAAACGAGCTTTACCTATTTCCATCTTTCCCCTTGTATATTCTTGCTTCTTTGTGGACTTTGTTTCCTCAACTAATTTACTCCCCTAATATTTTTCCTAATAAAATTTCTTGCTGTATAAAAAATTATCATCAGCTATAGGTTCTACAAATTCCTTCCCCTTCCCCTTTGTGGTGTGATCAATGAACTAGTTCCCATTACTTTTATGGTTGGTGTCTTGCATTTCAGATATTTGGTTCTGATCCATCTTGTGCTGACTACCTGAAAAATTTGATTGAGGCGCTCTTCCAGCACACAACACGCCTTCTCACAAATATTCAGGTGTGATTTAAGTGACTTTGCTGTAGCCCTTCCTTTCAGATCTAATGATTGTGTTTGGATGTTTGATTTTATTTCTTGCTGCAGGAATTCACAGCCCGGCCTGATATAGCAGATGATTGTTTTTTGTTGGCCTCAAGGTGTATTCGCTACTGTCCTCAACTGTTTATTCCCTCGTCTGTTTTTCCTTCATTAGTTGATTGCTCTATGATTGGGATCACAGTACAGCATAGGTACAATCTCTCTCTATCTCTCTTTCACACTCAACAAAAAGAAAAAACTTGAAAGCATCATCCATTCTTTTGACAGGGTGTTACGTGCATTCTTGATCCTTTTGTTTACTATTTATTGTAGAGGCAAAAAATCTTTTAACAAATTTTCATGCTGCTCCATGGCTTCCTCTATGTAGTGTGGCTGTTTACCCTTTTTGCTATTTTCCTCCTCTGCAGGGAGGCTTCCAATTCCATATTGCATTTCTTGGCTGACATTTTTGATCTTGCGAATTCCTCTGTGGGGGAGCAATTTATACCAATAAGAGATAGTGTAATTATTCCTCGAGGTGCCAGCATCACCAGAATTTTGGTTGCTTCATTAACGGGAGCACTTCCTAAATCTCGAGTGGATGTGGTAATTTCTCAAGTCAACGTTGATTTTCTTTCATTCACATTTTTGACAGGATGAAGTCCAACTATCTCTTTAATTTGTGTGCATCTGCACCTCCCACAGGTATCTTATACACTCTTGGCATTAACTCGATCATATGGGATGCAAGCACTGGAATGGGCAAAAAAAAGTGTTTTGTTAATTCCATCAACAGCTGTTACAGATGTAGAGCGATCAAGATTCTTAAAAGCTCTTTCTGATGCAGCATCCAGAGGGGATACTAATGGACTTACTGTTCCTGTTGAAGAGCTGTCTGATGTTTGTCGACGTAACCGGGCAGTTCAGGAAATAGTTCAAGAAGCTTTGAGACCGCTTGAGTTGAATATGGTGAATGTATCATAGAGGATTGGTAAATGCCTGTGATAGAGAGGACCATTTTGTTTAGGTCCTGTCTGTTGGTTAGGCTAGTTGGTTGTGTATTATCTATCTTTTATATTCATTTTTTTTATCCATTATCATTCTCCAATTTTTTAGGAGAGTTTGCCCCTGCATGCTCTGTTGTGTTGGCCGGAAGAAATTAAATGGGGTGTTGTATCTTTTTATTCTTGAGATGTGGGATTGGTGAGTGATGTTTGTCCCGGTTTTCATTCTTGGGGGGCGGAGGTTACATGGTATACAATTGTAATTTAATGGAACAGGAAAAGTGGGGGAAAATATAGTACATTGATAAGTTGCTGCAATTTTTCAAGTTGGGAATGAATATCGATTTTAGAATCTGTGACTCAATTGTGTTCAGTTCGCCGTACTAATCTGTTAAAATGAATGAAGGCGGATGTTGAGATGTAAATATGCGGTACATTGGACTCATTTTGGATCTGATTTTTTACTTTTGTTATTGATGCCATGGAAGTGACTGTTCTACGGGCATCATGCAAATTGTTGGTGTACTTAGCATAATAATTGTTGGTACACTTAGCATAATTTGTATAATTCTCATTTTGTTCTTTTGTAAGACACTTTAACCAATTAAGCTAAAAGATTAAATATGTTATAAAATAATTAATGTTGTTATATATAACACTAAAATTTATAATATATACTTAATGAGTATATAAATTTAAATAATAAATTTTATAATAATTAATTTTAATATAATAATTAATATGTTTACATATATGAATTTTTATGATTTTTATTTAAAATTTATGTGTAAACAAATTAATTATTAGATCGAAATTAATTATTACAAAATTTATTATCTAAATTTATATGTACATTAAATATATATTAGAAATTTTAATATTATATATAGTGATATTATTTATTTTATAACGTAATTAATTTATTAGTTCAATTGGTTAAAATATCGTGTTAATAACACAAAAATCACATGTTTATGAGGCTTATGGAAGGGCAAATATGCTGGGTGCGAGTAGCAACAATCCATGAAAGTACAATGTTAATCTCTTGTGGGGGGCTCTCTAGCCTTTTAACTTTAGAATGGAGAAGCCATCTGAGTATTTTTATTTTTTTCACATGAAAAAGAGTTTGAACAGATCCTTAAAATTGGCTATACGGGATCTAGTAAAAGGGTGAACTTGGATTACTACAGGCTTAGGATTTTTGTTATATATGAAGTCTAATTATATTGAGTAATGAATTCACTGATGATATGAATTTCAAGGACTAAGTAATTGTTTTACTTTTTTTTGGCTGGATGAGTAAATGTTTTACTTAAAATAAGGCAAATGAAAAAAAAAATAAAGGTTCAATTTTGGTTCCTAAATCCTAATCCATACACTTGATCTTTGGTTTTATTCCTAAACTCCTTTCACATGTCCCTATTTTGAATAACGGTCTTGTGAGTATTTTTGATAGATGGATCCTTATGTCTTGTGTTTGGTAGAGAGAAGCCAAATAAAATAAATAAAAATGAAAGAAATAATTTGAAAAAAGAAAAATAGAGTAAAAATAAAATGGAATGTTAGATTATTTGGTTGTTGAAGATAAAATGATACAAAAGTCATTGCATCAATAGTCTGGATTCTCTCACGTCATAGGTGACAAGAAACTATTTATGTAGGATCCATTAAAAAATTTATTGTTAATCTATTCTACCAAACACATTGTCTTTTATCTGTTCGGGTCCATTCACTCCATTTCATCTTGTCAAACTCAACATTAGTGTATAAGCGTTCATCATGCATGGGCAATAGAGAACAATGGACTACATAAATATTCAATCAAGGGTATACAAGATTATCATCTTTCCTTCTAGAGTCATCATAATTGTGTTGTCGATAACAATGCCTTTTGTCTCGAATAACACTCATGAAAAAGATGAAGAGCACCAAAACCAAAATGTAGTAAGACTATAAGGACAAATGCTAAAGTTCATTTTAACATTCCTATACACTAGCACTAAAAAAAAGAATAAAGAAACAGTTAGGATTGACCTAATTATGGGAAAAAAATGTTTAATTGTATAATGTCTTAGGTTTTAATTTTGCCACCATTGTTAAGAAAAATAAATAAAAGATAAAAACAACAACAATTTTCTAATTTTTGTGTTAATTTGCAGCATCCAATAATTGTTACTTGGGATACAAAGGTTGCCTTTCCATGTGTGTCTTAATCCCCAACTTTGGCATGTTTAGATTTATAATTGCTATGATTTTAGTCTTTAGATACAAAGAGAAAGAGAACTGTTGTTAGGTCGAGATGGGCAAATGGCTAGGGTAACTATGGATGGGTTGGTGTAGAAAATTATGATAAGAAAAAGCTAACTTTAATTTCGATTTGTTTATAAAATCATCTATTGGCTGAGAACCAGAAGTAAACATCAATTATTGATGCGATCATCTCAGGAGTGGACCCATCCTTCCAACAACTCCAAGTTCCACTGCCATTGCAAAGTGCAATGTAACCAATCTGCATCGTCCTCTTCTCTTCTCTCCCTCACATAACCAACCAAACCGACTAACTGAAAATAAACAAAATGGTGTCGACGTTCGAGAAGAAGAAGAACCTGAGCAAGCTCATCATCCCTTCATCTTCTTCTTCCCCAAATCCATCCCCATCAAGCCCACACGTCATTTTCAGTAGGTCCCACTCCTTCGTGGGCCCCTCTCCTCGCTTTGTCCCTTCCTCCACCCCTCTCTTCTTCCTCGAAGAAGAAGAAGAAGAAGAAGAAGAAGAAGAATTACCATTTGGTCCCGACCCCCCAAAAATTGGACCTTCCGATTTCCATATTCTTCGTGTTGTAGGACAGGGTGCCTTTGGGAAGGTCTTTCTCGTCAGAAAAAAAGGTGATTGCTTCGACGACGCTGATGGCGTGTTCGCCATGAAGGTGATGAGGAAAGACACCATCATTAAAAAAAACCACGTCGATTACATGAAAGCCGAGAGGGATATTCTCACCAAAGTCCTTCACCCTTTCATCGTTCAGCTCCGTTACTCTTTCCAGGTCTCTAACCTAATTCAATTCAATTCCATTCATACAATAAATAATTTTTTTTTTATCCGCAAATAATTTTAATTGTTAGTTTTTGTTAGTACAACCCACTCCCTCATCCCTTCTCGCTTCAACCACTAATAAACACACTTAATGAATTTGTTATTATTATGTGTTTATGTGCAGACCAAATCTAAGTTGTATTTGGTGTTGGACTTCATAAATGGAGGGCATCTCTTCTTTCAATTGTATCGTCAGGGTATCTTCAGGTATCTTTTTCTTCATCATGTTAACTGTTAAGTATTGCAACCTACGTATTTAAAAGAATTTTAATTTTAATTATGGCTTTGGTTTTGGTTTTGTGTATGTGTTGAGTAGTGAGGATCAGGCAAGGCTTTACACTGCTGAGATAGTGTCTGCTGTTTCACACCTTCACAAAAACGGCATCGTGCATCGAGATCTTAAGCCCGAAAACATTCTTATGGATGCTGATGGGCATGTAATAATGCCAGTACCCCAAATGCTTTGTTTTCTTGCAGGAACATTTTGAATTTTCTATATATGTATTTGAACCTGTGTGGTTATCTTCTTGATAAGAAATGTTAGCAACACACTTTTTACCGTTGCTGAAATTTATTAGAAATCACGATTTTTTGTGGGTCCTGCATCTTATTTAATAAGTTTCACCTATGATTTTGTGATTTTTCAATAAATTTTAACTAATAATAGAAAGTGTGTTAGGAGGAGCGACTTAGAAAATGTATTGTTAGCACTCCTCTCTTCCTGATATGTCAAGTTCACTGTTAGAATATCTTGAAAGACTGAGTTGTATTATTCAACTTTAATATTTGCTCTGCCTGTATAGGTCATGCTAACTGATTTTGGACTGTCAAAAGAGATTAATGAATTGGGGAGATCCAACTCTTTTTGTGGGACTGTAGAATACATGGCTCCAGAAATCCTACTGGCTAAAGGCCATAATAAGGATGCAGATTGGTGGAGTGTTGGTATTCTGTTGTATGAAATGCTAACAGGGAAGGTAATGCCATATCTTTCATCATTTATCTGTAATTGGTTGTGCGTGTGAGTGTGCATGTTTGTAGGTAACCGAAGTTGAATATTTGGAATTATATGTGGGTATACAATAACAATATGCATGATTAGAATCCATTATGTCTCTGGCAATCAAGTCTTGAATAGAGAACATTAGGAGTCAAGATAGGTAAGTCTTGGGCAGGCTTAGTTGCCCATGCAATGAGGGAAAAGGTGAAAAGATTGTAGAGTCAGCAGGTGCATGTAACTCTAAATTTTACCTTGTTGATTTAAGTTCAAATTATAGGGTAATGAACAGTTGTGAACTGCATTTTATCAACATGGACCTTATTGGGAATCAATCTTCTTTTTTTTATTTCCAAAATTGGTATGTGAATGAATCTGTTTATTTGCTGTTTAGGAACCTTTTCTATTTCATTTCTTTTCTATATAAGAGCACAAGTTGAAGCTATCAGCATTTGAAGGCTCCCTACTTTAGGAAACCTAGCACCACTTTGCAGAATCTCTCTTAACCAATACCAAGGGATTTTGCTATGTTACAAAGTGTGTACTTTCAGTTTTTCTTGATTGTGAGTTTTATTTGGCAGGCACCATTTACACACAATAACAGAAAGAAACTTCAGGAGAAAATTATTAAAGAGAAAGTAAAACTTCCACCATTCCTTACCAGTGAAGCTCACTCTTTGCTCAAAGGAGTAAGTAGACAACAGTTACTGGTTTTCGTCCTTTTTGTTTCTCTACACTCTCCTATCCTGTTATAGTATACTTACAACTTACAAGTATAAAATGCTTGTTTCCTAAACATGGCATAAAGGTTTTATAGTTTAGATTTCTGAATTCACTGCCTTAATATTTCTTTGGTATCCTTTCTGTATGCCAATGTTCTATTTTTTCATGATTTTTTGCTGAAATCATGTCAGGGTTTACTTTACTCCAAAAGTGATCCTATCTACATTCTATTTGGATAGTTATATTTATTAAAATTTTAAATTTAACATTTATACTATATTGACTTATTGAATTGTGGCTTTGCAAAATGAAACTAAATATATGTCAACCAAATACCATATTCAAAGGCATATTGCGATTTGTATCTTTCTGAAAACCATTCTATGTTAATTCAAAATTCTCCTTTTCAAAATTACAAATCCTATAATTTGTAAACACATTGTATTTATCAAAACATTTTTAAACTCAAACGCAGATCTGTTTTATTTCATGCGTATGTTAATGGACCCTGATGTCTATTGTTAATCTACTTGGATTTCACTTGCATTTGTTTTTTTATTTATTTAAATAAATCATAAATTTTAAATGATATTAATATTCTAATAAAAATTAGTAGGAAAAATGTACCATGATTTCCCTGCAACTGTTTGTGAATCGGTAATTTTCTAATGTTTTTCCAGGTTAGCCTGCAAAGATGGGATCATCTTGCTTAGAAAAGTAATTCTTTAAGTACAAAATTAAATGTAGTAAAAGCATTTGCACAATGAGTTTAACCACTTTTCCTTATATAATTTCAAGTTCTAGAAAAAGAAAAACATTGATGACCACATTCTTGTAGATGTTATTTTGCTACAAAGCGTGAACATTCAAAGGATATGAAAAAGAACATAGGAGAATGCAGGGATACAGGCAAAGTTCCTGCTCTGGGACATGATGTTCTCTAAATATTTTTGTGTTTGAGATTAAAAATGAAAAAAGAAAGCCTTCGTAAGGAGAGAGACAGAGGGGCCCAATGCTAAAAACTGCACATTTCTGTTTACTTGTTACAGTTGCTACAAAAGGATCCATCGACAAGGTTAGGCAATGGGCCAAATGGAGATGGCCATATCAAAAGTCATAAATGGTTTAGGTCAATCAATTGGAAAAAATTGGAGGCAAGAGAACTGGAACCGAAGTTCAAACCAGATGTGTCTGCGAAAGATTGTACATCTAATTTTGACCAATGTTGGACAGCAATGCCTGCTGATGACTCGCCAGCACCCACACCTACAGCAGGTGACCATTTCCAGGGCTATACTTATGTAGCACCTAACCCTTGGCTTTCATCTAGATCACTAGATTGAAGAAGGAAATTTGTACATGGATGAATGAATCAAGATATGACCTGAATAAGACAAGTAACCCAAATCTTCTCGCACAAAGGTGCCTTCCAATCCGTTTTCAGAGTTAACTCTTAAATGTAAATTGTAATGCTCATTGCACAGAATAGAGAATGTTTAGTGGCTCTGATGTGGCCTTTCATGTTTGTGCAGTTTGGTTTAGTTCTTGTCTTAAAAGGTAAAAGATTTGAATTTCTTTGCCTTCCATTCAGGTCAACATTAATATATTTGACTAGCCAGGGCCCAAAAGAGGCTGAAGGGGTATAGCATATTTGACTTACTACTATTTATCTAGAAGAGTTGCACGCATCAAATTGTATTGTGTCCTATTTTTTGCAGCAACACAACTGACAGGTTGATGCATTTTATCATTGTTCCTACTTATGTATTTGTAATTGTGTGAGCTATTGAACACGTAGCTATCAAATGTTCTATTTATAAGATTTAGAAAAATAGATAGTTGTTGGCAGCAATGTCTTCGGTTGTGTTTACTTCCCTGCAAAAGCGCACTTTTTTTGGGGGGTAGGAAGTAAGAAGTAGGAACACACTAAATAACAGTATCTATAAAAACTTCTGTCTAATAAAAAAAGGTCATGCCTTATTGTGGTTGTTTAAGATGGGTCTCCTTCTTCCATCACTGCATGTTTGACAAGTAGAGTCAGATAAACATGATGAAATGATTCCACAAAAGCGTCACTAGTAAGGTGAGAGCAATCGTTATTTAAAATGTAAAGACAAAACATTAAGAAACAAACTATGAGAGAAGCAGTCTCAAAGAATCTTATACCTCCACGACTTTAGACTATGAGTAACACAAATATATTAATTAATAAAATATAAAGCCTCCGCAACATGTGAACTACGTGAATGATTTAAGAACAGGGTAAATTCTTAATTACATCTCCCCAATCTCTGGCCACATATGCACTATCACTAAAATCTACTTTTTGCCTGTTGATAATTTTATAAAACACAGAATCTTAATGGTTTTACAAATGGTGCAACCAGGGACCAAACTCACCAAACCAATTATTGATGTTGTATGTGCTACTACATGCTTTCACTCATCATACAGACAAGAAACGCAACAAGATTCTGTCTTACGTGGGCTCTACTCTTTGCCAAAAGAACCTTCATTTAACTGAACGAGCAAGGGATCCACCCACTAAAGAAGCTAGCTAGATTAGGATATATTTGGATGAGGGTTTACACGAAACCAGAAAAAAGGCCAAAAAGACCAATTCACCCATCTACATCCTATGCTCTTATAAATAGACCATGCTTGCCTTTTATGTTGTATTAACCATCTATTTTGAGACACCAAGGACTTGTTAAGCCAAAAATCATGGATAGAATTAAGTCCAAGAGTGAGATGTCTCTTTGCGAGAAATCGATGCAGGTTGTAGTAAATGTCATTAGGTTTTCCTCTTTCTCTATTGCTCAGAAGACTCTTGGAGCTACCAGTACAACAAAGGCTGGTCCAGGGTCTGATATGGACCCTGATGAGGAACCACTGGTTGCTGTTCCTGATCAGTTCCCAGCAGCAAGCAAAAGGTCACAACAGCCACAGAGCCGCGCCAACCCCACATATGTGATCAAGTCAGCTGGTAGCATCGGATCAACCGAACATTTGATTTATCAAGAGAGAGTCCCTGGTGATGTTAATCCAAAGAAAGAGCAGTGTGTTGATGGATTGGCTTCTGACTATATCAGTAAGATACGTAACAAGCTCGGGCGTGGTGTATAAGGAGAAATCATTACATGTTTCAGGACCATGTGGTCCTGGACATTCTCTGCGTGACATGTAACTACATATTTTAATTCACGAAAATAATATGTCACATGGAGATTGACTGAGACCAACATAGTCTTGGACCATATAATAATTTCTTGTGTATAAGAAGAGACTTGAAATTAAAAGTCTTGGCTTATGTGCTCCTAGTAAAACTATTGTCTTCATAGATTTATGTGTTCCATGTATTATAGTACTACTTACATAAGCAGCCATTTTGGTTTGCATTAACCAGCTGTAATAAACTTAGTAGTTGTTGGGATCTCTAGCTAAAAGAAATGATGTGGCTGTTTCTGATGAGACCCAACTCAACTTTTCCCTGATGCTTTCTTTAATATTCCTTGCTGGATGGACAAGTATTACATGTAGACTAGTTTACATAGGTGATGTTTTTCAGCATGAGTTTGCATGAATTATATTAATTATTTCATTCTGTATTTAGATAATTTGCTCTATCCAAATCTTATCTTTATTCAATTGCTGTTTAGGCTCATGACAAAAGATATTATTCATTGTGAAATTGAATAAACTGTCGATAGTATATAATAACAAATTTATAATATCGAGTATTTGAGTGCTGCAGTCATAGTGGTGGTCCAACATACATGTGCGGGTAAAAAGATAAAGTACAAGAAACCGTGAACAAGTGATTCAAGAATATTGTTGCTAAACATCCTGATGGAAGGTTCCCCCACAGTTAAGCTTCTGACTTTTTATAATTAACTAGATTTACGAGCTTGAAATAGGCCATGTAGATATATAGTGAAACAGAGAACTTAAGACTGTTATGCGGTGCAAAAGTCACTGGTAATTCATGCGCGGGCTTCATGGACTCATATAACAACAAATTATATGTTTAGGAGGCGATTATAATAGCTTCTATTGTGCGTATAAAAATACCTTCACATAAATTCTTTAGCTTAACTAAACTTGCTTCAACAATTCTCGTAGTCAAGTTTATGAATATGCTTTATGCGATAAGCTGGTTTAATGCTTTCAAGTTAACAAAGGCGACATGCATCAATAAAAGCTTGCTGAGCATAACTCAAATACCAGCAAAGAGATGTCAACTTTATCTGCCTTATACTTCACCGGCCAACCATATTGCTTTTCACTCACGATAGGTTTCAGCATCTTTTTTTTTTCTTTTGACTTTCTGATTATATTTTAAAAATAATTTTACTTTACCTTGCCCATTAAGAATCCCGTGAGTCATGCTCCCACAATGCCTCAATTTGTTTAGAATTATTATCTCACCTCAAGCTATATATATTTTCTTCATTTCTTGTGACTTGTGACAAGCAATACACTTTTTTTTTCGGCAAATGTTAGTTTTGTTAGCAGAAGAGATCGAATCTGCAACCTTTTCCTCCTTTCCTTCTCCCTTAACCATAAAAAGCAATACACTGTGAGCAACACATAGCATGCACAAGTCTTGAATTCAAATTCTGTGTTGATGCAAGCGACAAGCTTCAGTTCAAAGCATTGAATAATTAAACATTTGGCATGGAGCTTGTGCACAACACAAGGAACTTATGCCTTTGAAGGGAATGGCTATAGCTAAATGGGAATCCAAATTTAATTTATCAGGTGCTCTACACTAGTGAACCAAATCTTCCACAATCCCTCACCACCAGTGTGAACAAAACATTACATCAGCGTGTGATGATTGTTGATGATTATGTCATTGCCTCGACAATTGTAGTATATACATGTGACTCAATCGGTAGTGTTTGATTCTTCCATTTCAATTTACACGTTTATTGATTTTCTTCTTTCATAATGCGTGTTAATCCTACCTTCTTTTTGTTCTGTTAGCAAGCAAAGGAAAGCTAATATACTCTTTCTCTTTGTTCTTTGGAGAAAATTGGTGGAAACAAGTCAACCATTGTGTCAACTCTTCACACCCATTTTTACAAGAATCCATAGGACAACTGTTTATATTCCATGCACATTTCAAATCCAACGACACATGGTAATTCACTTATTCACACCATCAGGGAATAACAATTTTCTGCTTCATTCATTTCAAAGGATGTATGTTTTAAAAGGGTAAATTCCCACTTTAGTCTTGAAATTTTAAGCATTTTCTTTTAGTTTTTTAATTTTATAAAATTCTCACTTTAATTTCTAACTTTGATTTAGTCTTTTTGTTTAAGATTGGTATTCACTTTAATCATTAGTGGAAAATATAGTATCAAAGGAATAGAGGGAGTAACATTTTACTAAAGGACTAAGATGAGAATATTTATAAAATTGAGATTTAGTGACAAATGCTTACAAATTTATAAATAAAGTAGAAGTTTACTCATTTCAAAAGAAATACTAACAAAAACCCTTTCTAACACCTACTAAATGAGATGAAGAACTCATTATATAGAAAGTGGAACACATTACAGACCTACTTCATTTAACAATACTAATATGAATTTCAAACCCTAGCAAAGAATTGGAATTTTTATGAGCAATGCTAATTCTTCTGTAGTACAGTACATATGATAGCATGCTCACAAGTCTATGCCAGATCCACGTGAATCTCACTCTAAATCAGCTTCCCTGATTTTGGTGAAGAAAAATTCTTCATTTCTCAAAGAGCCAGATCTAAAACAAAATCACATGTGACGTGTTTTTCTCCTCGTTTGAGAATTATATATACCATTGCATTCACTAAATATTAAACCCTTTTAATTTTTCTATTAAGTTCACAAAAATATGTATAAAAAGGATATCAAATATAAATACAAAACAAATATACTTAATTTGAGATTGTTTGCACGCCATGAACTTAGTTTTTGTCTTTCTATAGAAAATTAAAAGTTAGGAAGAACATAACACCCTTAATTCTACTGAACAAGATGCCATTAGCACGCTGCGAAGATCATTAGAGATCCAAATAGGATGCGTGAGAGTAAGATTCTCTTGTTTGTCTTAAAAAGAAAAAAGATTATCTTATTAATTATCTATGTTCAAAGTGGGCTTTAGAGGCTTTAGAGGCTAAAGCCCAGTTTTTATCCAAAACATAGTTCTAAGCTCAGGAAGTAAGAGTAATGTCTTCGTTCAAACCCAACTAAGTCGCATGCGAGTTTAACTAAACATTTAACTTTATCAACGGGTATAATAAATCAAGAGGTTAGGTTATTACCCTAAAGAAAAAAGAGGTTGGGTTATTAAAATATGTTTTAAATTTTCTTTTCACGAATAGTTATACTCTTCGAAATGAAATTGTTAATTTGAAGAAAATTCATTGACAATTATTGAAGGTTAAATTGCTCCAGTGTATGCTAATCTTTATTATATGTTGTAATTTGATTCTTTATTTTTTAAAAGTTATAAAATAGTCTCTTATTTATTAAGAGTTATAAAATAGAACCTTGAGTCATTTTTTTTATAGCATGTTTATTCATGAAGTAATGTATTTTTCAGTATATTTTTTGGATGAAAATGTTATAAGAAAATTTATTTAAGAGATCATTTTATAATTTTTAATAAATAAAGGATCATTTATAACTTTCAGAAAATAAATAACTAAATTATATCATAAAATAAAGATAAAAGACCGTACAAATAATTTAGCCATTAATACTAGTCTAGTGATTTGAATTACACCGACAACAGAATGGAACCAAAATGAAACAGAAAACTGCGGGCAGGGAACAAAACATAATCTCACTTTTACGGGTCCGCACAAGAAGTCAAAAGATTCGCCCTGCCTCCATAAATAATTACTCAACTTCCCTTCACTTAGTCGATTTTTTCTTCCTTTTTTTTTCTGCAGCTTTTCACCCGATAATATCGGACATTGTCCTTCTAGATAACCTAGAAGAAGTGCCCAGGTACGAAATAAAGTTTGATAAAATGGGCTGGGAAAGGGTAACAGAAGCGTAAATGGCTATTGTATCTGCATTCCTGGTTATTTTGAAAAGTTCCTTTCAGAATATAAATTTACATTTTTGCAAATGAGTTTTTCAAAACATAATGAGAGGTGTTCGAGTCAGAGTCAGGATATCAATGTCAGCGTAAATAGCCCAACAAAATACATAGATGATAAAATAATCAAAACAAATAAATAAAGAAATTTACTTAGATAATACTACAAAATAAGGTGAGTGGTATTTATCAATTATTGTTTGTTCCTAATTTTAATGTATTTCTTTATTTTTTTATTCATTATCTCAAAAACTAAAGGTGTTCGTGAATCACTCTAACTTAATGTGATTACAAAACTTTAACAGAAAAATTAAAAACTAAAACATATAATTTTTTTCTTCATATAATCAGGAAATATTTAGAGTTTATATTTGACTCAACTAACCCTTTCATAATGAATTAGGATTTTAATCAACATTATTGTTTTGAATGGTGTTGAATTTAATCTTCTTAAGTTAGGTCTCAAGCTCAATTTTTGTCAATGGAAAAAAATGTAATCGATAAAAAAATATTTACCAAAGTCACAAAATAAAACACAATAAAAACAAAAAATAATTTTTCACTTGAAAACGTTGGTTGTCATGTTGTATAAGGTCTCTATCTATTGTTTAAATTTAAAACAAAATTATGATAATTTGAAAATTTTAATAATTAACTTAAGGAATTAAAAAAACATTTTAAATTTGTTCCAATACAGGTTTCCTCACTTAGCACCGGAGGTTGTATATCCAAAACATTCCGATTGAGTAATGTGTTCTTTATGGCCTTTAGGAATATGTATGAAACCATGATTCTGTTCAAAAAAATTGAGAGTGGTTTTCCACTACAATGGGTTAGGTTATCCTCTGATTTTTTTTCTCATGGTTGTGGATAAGGCTATTGGCATGATGGTTGATATTTCAAAGTTGTTACTGTTGACAAAGAACTACAACGTGCCCTTGCAGGTTGACAAAGAACTAAACCTCAATAACTAATCCCCACGTTGGTTTTGGTCAATGACCTAGTCGGCCACTAAGATAGGAGGGTATAAAACTCTCCAACCTCAAGTTTTAAGGAACGAAGAAGTTATATAAGAGTGGACTTCATGAATTTGATACCAAGATAAGAAAGATACACAATCCGTTAATGAGACACGACGATATACTATTCAATTATTTTTTTATTTAGTATCATCTTAATATTTTTAGTGATACTTAATATATTTTACGAACTTCAAACTAATCATTGATAGGAACCTAATCTTATTTAAAACTGTTCGTTCATCTCCAATTACTATATAATAAAGAAATACAATTTTAAAAATAGAAATGCACTTACAACAATTTTTTGGACAACATTTTATAAATTTATTTGGAATTTCATTTTTTATTAATCAGATTAAATTTAAAATTAGAATCAAATGGATTTTTTTTCTCCATAAAACTAATTCTATCCTCCGGTACCCCTGCCAAACACGTCACAAGAGTAATTATAGTAAATTATCTGATTCTCAATCACTCAAAAATTTTGCTAAGAGGAGGCAATAATTAATGGAGTAAAATAGAAATTATCTCAAGCCATAGGCCTGAAATTACTGGTTTGGAGTGGTTCACAGAAATATCTAATCCGAATCTCCCTCCCCTTTAGAACATTGTGTTGGAGAAAAGAAAATTCACACTGTTAATGTAACTAATAGTAATAGATCCCGTTGCTAATCAGGGTGGTCCCTTTGTAATAAAATATGTATATTATATGAAAGGATATTATTCTAAAAACGTGGTTCTCGTTGATCAATGCTATCCCCTGCAGTAAATAAGCACGGGAATTTCAGAACTTTTGGCTTTAAGACGTATTCGGCAAGGCAGCATTAGCTACCAATCACTATTCACTAATGGAGAAACACTAGCAAGGACGAATAAAACTCACTATAAAAAATAGTGTTGTTCACTAAATACTAGTAAAACATATTTTATTCAATAAAATTAGGACTAACCTCACCTAATAATAAAATTATTAAAAAAGAATTTGCTTTTATACATATAAAAAATACTTTTATTGTTAACTAATCAAAAATATTCTAAATATCACTTTTAATATAATTATTACAAAAAAAATTAGTATTTTTTATCATTTTTTAGTTACTACTAATATGTTAATAAGTACAAAAATTCTATTAATCTTATTATTAACTGATTTCTACCAAAATAATTCGATTAATCATTTTTAATAAGGTATTCATTTTTAATTGTATTTTTTCTATTCATAAAGTTGAAACTCAAAATCTTATTTAAAATATTAAATTTTAGTTTTACTTGTACTAATGTAATGATACTATTTTTATTGTATATAATAATTTATGGTTAAATAATATCACAGAAGACATAAATCGTCTAGTATGAGATTATCTTGCTTCATCAATAATTTTATGTTCGAATATAGCTGGGTTTTTTTTACAAGAGAACATAGTCTATACTAAATCTATGATAAAATAATACCGTTGTCAACAAATTCTAATTCTAATTAAATTCATAAAAGAATATGCTAAGGAATATATTATTAAGAAATAAATTTGGCCGCTCGTCGGAACCTATAACCAAATCTACATTATGCACAAATCAAATTAGACCTATTTGTTAAATAAGTACTAAGTAGGGTCAAGACTTTAAAAATTAATTTAGCTAAAATAGTCAAACTTCAAATTATTTAAAAAGTTTTTTTAACGATTTAAAAAGTTTTTAAAATTCAATATACTGAACAATTTAAATAAATACAAATAATATAATAATAATAATAACATAATTACTATTACACTGTATTCAATTTATAAAATATTTTAAGATCGTATATTTTTAATTTGTTTAAAAAACATAAACTCGCTTGTCTATGTGCAATAAATTCTTTAGATGTATCATGCATGTATTCTTATTTAATAAATCTTACTATAAAAAAGTAAGCTTCATCGATAATTTGGTTAATTTTCCAATAATAAACAGTAATATACACCAATTTATTTAAACTAAGCGTTTATTTTGATAAAATAAATAATTTTCTAATTTTTTAATAAGTTTTTTAAAATCATTTCTGCTAAAAGAACATTTTTGCTTATTTAATAAACAAATCTTATCTGCTTATTAAAAATATTTTTTTAAACATAAAGTTTAAACAAATTTATAACTTCACATGTAAATCGACCAACATTTACATTTGCTCGAAAACAATTATGATACTACTGCAGCTACCAGTATTTATGAGAAAAGAAAAACGTGGCCAACTACTAACACCTAACATGAATGAAACAGACTACCAACTTGATAATATCCCCCCAAAGGAGCCACAAAGACCACTCATCTGTGAAGTCCATATCGAACGTCAATACATTATCAGCAGATAAAAACAGAGAGTACTTTGTTATTTTCAGTTACATCAACTACTACAAACATAAACGGCCAAATAAACAAGAATCTAAAGTCATGACATTAATTAACATAAGCAAACAAGAAGAAACAGGACAGGACCTTTTCCGGGGTCTGTACAAGGAACAGAAGGATCAAATTCAGTCACTTAAAACTTCTTCTTGCCTTCTCTAATCCATCACCCTTTCCTTCAACCTCTTTCTCTTTCTCCCACCAAAAAGACAGGAAACTAGAGAAAGATTAGTATATGTAATTAATATGTGAATCCAAGGACCATAATCTCAAGCAACACTAATGATGCTTTCTCCATTGCTGAAACATTGTATGGCATGTAAAGCTGAATGTCTTGATGATGTCTGTCTTTGGTCAGATGAAAAGGATAGCCCCAGGGACAGTGTCGGTGGGTCAACGGCAGAACTAGAAGAACTCGGGGTGATGATATCAGACACTGTAGAGACCTTGTTTGGCACATTATGTTTTTCCACGTTTCCTTGTCCCAGAGTGAGTTCTTCCATTGGGTTTCCATTGCCACCTTGGACTGAAATCACTCCAGAAGAACCAAACCCAAACTGATACACTGGCATCATTGGAAACCCATTGATTTTGCTAGTTTCAGCAGGAAACAAGGGTGATTGTTGTTGTGAATGAGACAGCGTGTCTTGATTCTGGACCTGTTCTCCCTCCATTGGAATTGCAGAGACCTGGCACAAAAATTGATAAAATCATGAAAACTCTGTTACTCCAAATTCCAATCCAAATTTTAAAAAGCTTTAACAACTCTTGTCAAGTCAACTTTTCCAATTGAAGGGAACAAAATCCTTATATCTATTTTTTTGCAATCGCTGACTCAAACACACACTTCAACAACCAAAGGAATTTCATAACAAGATAGCAGAAGCTTCATGTCCTTTTCTTTTATTTTTATTTTTCAAATCTCTAAAATGGTAAGAGACAGAGTAATGATATTCAAGGCTTGACTATTGACTAGAGCTGAGAAAATCCATGTCATTTCATAAGACCGTAACGCTCTATTGATTAGGAATATAACTAATCGAACACGAATTAACACTAAAAGCATCTCAATATTTTCTATAATAGAAACTGTTTGAGAAAATTAACGTAAAGCGAATATTTTAAAAAAGTAACAAAGGAGGCGCGTGAGAGGAAGGTGGAATTACCGTGTCGGTGGTGATGTCAAAGAGGCTGGATCTACGGCGACGGCGATTGAGGTTGCTTCGTCGGAGAAAGTACTTCTGAGCATGGCTCGCAACCTGCGTTGGCGTTCGCGTTTTGACGTAGTTTTTGGAGATTCCTCTCCAATCACCTTTCCCTACCTTCTGCAATCCAACCAAAAACAGCTTGTGCTCTTCCTCCGTCCACGGAACTCCTAATCATCCACCAAAACCATCACTCAGTCAATGCAAAATCAATAATCGCGTTTCACAGTTTCGATTAATTCAACAATTATGAGATTAAACAATAGAAATTACTTTACTATTAAAAATAGATAAAAAAAAAATTATAATCGATCGGAGAGACGGATCGAACCTCGCTTTCGCTCGCGCTCCCGGAGGCGGCCGGAGTTCTGAGGAGCGGCGTCGTCGGCGGAGGCGTAACCGGCGGCGAGAGCGTCTTTGTTGTTGCTGCCGTCTTGAGGATGCTCGTACTGTGAGAGGTTGCTCATGCTGACGCTCTTCCTCATGGAATCGACGACGACTCTGACTCCGAACAGTATGATCTCACCGGAGGCGGCGGAATCTGCGGCGGAGGAGGCGCGAGACATCGTCGGATCGGGCGGTGGTGCTGGTTGAGTGTGACTCGGGGGGGGATCGGAGTTCGTACGAGTCAAGCCGAGTGCGTGACTCGGTGAGAGGAAGAGAGAAAATGAAGGAAAGTTGAGACAGAGAGACAAGGAAGTGTAGAAGAGGAGTGCGTGGTGCTTAATATAACAGAGCCTCGAACGGCAATGAGGTGGCAACCATGTGGAGCATATTTTTTAACTAAAAATAATAATACTAAATAAGAATTAATTACAATATATAATTAAATAAATAATAATACACAAACATCTTATATTTTAAACTTTCTTTTAACATCTGTATTTTTTTTATTATTATATCATAAACTTTATTAGTTTTTTATTTTTTTCTTTAGATATTAAATAATATAATGGGTGTTCATGTAACATTTTTAAAATAAATTATTTTTTTTACACTACTATTCATCTATAAATTAGGGATTTAATTATCATACATCATTAGTATAAATACTAATTAATTAGAATTATTTTATTTGTAAATTTTAAAATAATTATTATAAAAATTAATCACCTTATATTACATTAAGATATATAATCAAATAATAGTATAAAGTATTACCAAGTATATTTAAATTAGATTTATAAATTATTGTGTAATAACATATTTAAATTTAACTCTTAAAAATATACTCTATTTGTTAATGTACAAAGATGTCGTCATCCAATTTACCTTTCCAAGACTAACATAATTGACTTTAATGGTATGTTTAATCTAGAGAAGGAAGTGGGAAAAAAAAAAGACCAATGAAAAAAAACGGGAAAAAAATTGAATTATATTTTGGATTGTTTGGTTATTTTATCCTCCCAGTCTTATATTAATCAAATCCTTAACTTAGTCTCTTCATATTATTGCATTTGAGACTTAAGGATGGTATATTCTCTTAGTTGTATATCAAATGCATTTTCAATTTAGTATTTTTATAATATTACACTTAAGATTGAGTGATTATGTATGCTTGATTGTGTTGAATAATTACATAATTTGTTTTAAAAGATACACAATAATGATTTTTAGTTTTAATTAGTATAAATCAATTATTTTAAAATTTAAAACTTAATGAAATATTAACATTTTGACGAAAAACAGAAGAAAATATTAAAATAAATCTTTTAAAGTTTAATGTATTAAAACAAAAAAACACTAAAATATAAAGAATCAAAAATAACATTTAACATTTTGCCAATAATATAACTCGATATATATAAATGGATGAGAATGGAGATCATGAATCAAATGGTTTCATTTTATCTAGAATTAGTTTCAAAAAATTTAATTTTAATTAACAACCAGATAAAGGACCAACTACCGCGCTGCAAAATAACGAACAATATTTAAATTTTAAAACTCACGATATAATTTTTTTTAGCTCCATAAGTACAATTGTAATTTTTTAATACATGCAAAGTACAATAATTCAATTTTTTGAGCTATATATGTACCAATTTTTTTTGGATCCGGCATTGAAAAAACAACAAATTAAATAATATCCAAAAATTAATTAAAAGCTGGCAGTATTTATTTTTAATAATAAAATAATTAGAATTTAATTTTTATATATTGTCGGTATAAAAATTTACATATTCAATTCTTAAAAATTATGATAAATGTAACTTTTAAATTTTTTTGTGCAATATAACTTTTATAGTAATCATTGTAAAAAATTATATATATGCTAATTTATAATTGGATAATAATACAAAATATTTTTACAATTTCAGTACATGAAATATTTTCTCGAGGAATTGTATAATGTAAAATTAAAATATAAGATTTTATAATCATTTAATTATGTCTAAAAACATAATACAACTATACAATTGATCAAATATGACGAAGATAAATAAAGTAGCCCTTTGTTATTTTATTATTGTTAATTTATTTTAAATGTTAATAAAATTAATTCTAATATTATATGTCATATTAAAATTTAAATATATATCGAAAAAATTATTATTATTGTTATTACTTGGTCTACTATGTGTTATGTGTTGATAATGAAATATAAAACTAAGATGTCGTACAAATAAGATAGAAATAAAAGGTGACAGTACACTTTACAGCCAATCCTGGCCTGTTATTAGGCATCGATTCTATGAAAAGAGAGGACAATGCAAATAGTTGGTTCGATTCTCAAGTACATTTGTCGTAAAATCATTGGATATGAAGATAGTAAAACAAATTACAAGGTCGTAACATGACCCCATAAAAAAACCATTCGTCAACTAAGTCGTTGAACGATATGAAGTAACTAAGTCCTTGAAGCACAAACAATTGTGTCAATCTAAATCAAACCTTTAAGTGTGAGTCGGTGTGAATCGTAGTTTATTAACAAAACGGGTGAAGGTTAGCAACAAAAGGAACGATATGAAGTTGAATTGAATTCTTATATCAATGTTGTTAGCATTTCTTTTTCTCTTTACTTTCCCGTTTAAAAGAACCGAAGTTAAACAATATTTACATAGTTAATGTCACAAACATTTAAAAACATCTATACTCTTTTCCCCTCCCCCTAAACGTGCTTTTAGAAAACCCGTGTAAGTGACTTTTATCTAGATATTGATGATATAATTTTAATCACAATGTATTTCCATTCATAATATTTTAATGTCCATATGTAAAACACGTCCACATGGGATATATAGTTAAATTTACAAACTGAACTATACTTTCTGATTGTATACGTACTATCTTACATGATAACTTATTTTCATGGGATCCTTGACGATAAATATTCATATTATCGGCTCGGATTAAGTTTATCAATTTAACCAATAAAATTAATTTAAATAGGTTATTTTGACTTTTAATGGGAATCAAACCAATTATAATTGATTAAATTTTTGAATTTATATTTTTTTTCACCCCAAAATTTGTTAACATGGTCAATTATTTTTTTTATAACTTTTATATTAATATAAGTACTTAATGTTTTTCTTTTATCTTTGTAATTTTTTATTTTGATATTCTTATAATCTTACTTAATTTTATCGAGCATCTTAATTTGGTTATGTTTATATTTTTTTATCATTGTTTGGGTAAAGAAATTAATGAGATATATAAGTAAAGTGATAACTATAAAAAAACTAAATATTAAATAATTAACCATTAAAAGGAAATATTTTTATCTTGCATTAATATGAAATTTCAAAATTTATATGAAATAGATAATTAAGAGGAGATAAAAACTTATACTGTAGAGAAAAAAACAACCATTTATTTATTTGTATCATAACTCAATGACCTAAATCAAACTAATTAAATTGATCTTAATCGGAATTAATCTTATAGATTTTATACCATTATAAATTTATAAACACTATAATTAATATATCCTCATTCTTAATTATAAAATATTATAAATTTTAGTTTATTTAATCTTACACAATAAACTAACATGCTTACTATAGTTATACTTAAATCCAAGCATACATGCACAATAATTCATAAGTTCCCAATAAATCACACAATAATATAAACTTTCAAAAGAAACTATGAAATTATTTATTTAACCTATTTTATAAAACTAAGTACATCAATTGAATAAAATGTCTAAACTCAAAAAATCTAGCTAACAATATCACCATATACATATCCATATAGGTATATACACATTTACATTAATGGACGTAAGCACTAGATATTTTTGACGTAGAAAACGACATTTACGTACATTCCTATTAAATTACCAGTCGACGTGTCTATACCTTACAGAATTCCTATCAAACTATATTTCAGACTGCATTAATAACGAAACCAGATGCAATGCAACGACCAAGATGGCCAAAACCCCATATAGGAATCCTAAGAGTGAAGAACGAACTAGGATATATATATTATCCAAATTGAGCTGCAGCTACCAAACAAATCCACACAGTAGCAACGATTTTTCTAATCCCCACTAATGCAACTCCGACACCTGGGCTCCTCCCTTATCTTTTAATCAAAAACTGAAGCACAAAGGATCAGGGCCACATGCATGTATATATGCAAACAAATTAAATCTCAAATCTTCTTCTATCAGATCAATGGTCAACCTTACACTATTCTCCCGCAACTTGGCGTTAAAATATATTATTTTAACACTGTATATACCCATTAACTTGATATTATTAAACTAAACCCACCTGATCACCGCCATAATTTCTTTTTAGATTAGTACTACTGGCAGTTACACTTAATAATACAATAACAGTTGCCCTAATTAGTTTTATATTTCACAATGTTGGGTGTTTAATCATAGAATTTGGGGGAAGAGGGGGCATTTTTTTTATAGTTGTGATGATAATGATAATGATAATGAAAATTATATTCATTATTTAATTATGCGAAAAGGGGATGGAAGATGCTGCGTGCACCGGTGGCTTTTTGACACATTCGTCAATATTATTGGCGTAAAATAAAGGGGATCAAGGAAGATTTTTTTGGTTACACCTTTGATTTTTTTCTTTCTTTCCCTATATATAAGATATTATTATGATATGGTGATTGAATCAATGGTAGTTCAGCTTTGGTGGTGGGGTGCAACTGGAAATGGAGGATAAGGGTTTGTGGGGTTCCACTATGGCATTTTGTCCATGGCACCAGTCTCTATCTAACAAATTCAGCCACAATTCTTGACTCTCTCTATATAATTTACTGTTACATCCAATTCCCTTCTCTACAGGGCATTCCATTCTTCTAAATTTCATGCTTCTCCATCAAGGCCCTATAGTACTGTTGCTTAGAAAAATATATAGAATCCATGATATATGTTGCAAATTAAACTTAAGCAGCGGCGCACTAATAGAATCCATAAGATTCTCTTATTAGTATAAAGTTTCGTGTGTAGAATGATTTATTTGATATCAGAATTTATATTTCATTCTTTTTATATACAATTTTTTTGAAACAATGATAATTACACATTTTTTAGTGAAATTAATTTTTAACTATGTGAATGAAGAACACCAATGATCTTAAAAAAAACAGAGAATTAATAGACTCTAATTTTAAAACTCCGAGATAAGAAACATATATAATTTTGTGATAATTTACATTTAAATTTTTTTACTTATATCATACATATAAATTAATACATGCAGGTAATATATGCAATACACTATTTCTTTTCTTTCTGTTATTATGGTTGGACAAAACCAATTTATATATGTAATTATTAAAGAAGAGGTAGAGCCAAGTGCCTCATCTCAAGACTGATAAGTCATAATGACAAACGGTTTATTAAATAATAAAAATATATATTTAATATTTTAAAAATATAAATTATATTTAATATTTATCATATAAAAAATAAGACTATTAATAATAGAAAATTATAAGATTTAAACTTTTTTTTTAATTGCTAGTTTTTCTTTCGGCCGAAAAGTATGAGTGTGAGGTTAATTGTCGACCATGACGTTGAAGTTATTCTTCATTACATGATTTTCATTTTAAAATAAAATAAAATCATGTTTGCATTAGTATATGTTTCATATTTCATTCACCAATGCGAATTATTTTTAAAAGAACTAGATCGAGCCAACAAGTCTCATCTCATGCTGTCAAGCTGTGGTGTATAATTATTTTTAGTAAATTATCGAATTCATTCTCTAAATTTATTCGTATTAAAAATTTAAATTATTAAATTAATTTCTTAAAGATCCAAAAAATATATTTTACTAACTTAGGACCAACCCAACATATTTTTAGACATAAGACGAATTTTAAGATGATACTTTTTTTTTAAGTTATAATGGAAGAGAAAAAGAGTTATAATTTAAAAATTTTATACAAACATTCAATCATAATTTATTATATATAAAAGAGTTTGTTAAAATAATAATTTTAAAATAATTCAAATAATAATATGATTGGATGACCATATAAAATTAGTTTATATTATTAGTATATAATTATTAAACTCATAATTAAAAAAGTGATAAAAAAAATAATTTTATATTTTTTTACATTTTTATTTGGTGATGAATAAATAATTAAACTTAGAAAAAATATTCATTTATTCAAAGAGTAACTATTTTAGAATTATTTCTTATTTTTATTATTCATTTTTTTGAGATCGATCTAATGGTTAAAATACTTATTTATTACAACCATTCAATCTTAAATTTAACATTTGATAAATGTTTTTTTCTTTTCTAGATTTTTCTTCACTTAAGCGAATTAAAATCACCAGGTTTAGTATTATTTTTGCTCTTAACTTTATTCTCTTTGCAACTTAATAAATTCTCCTTTCCTCTCCATTTAAATTGAAAAAAGTTTTACGTAGGTTTTATTAAACCTTTTTTTTTCTTCTTATTTCTCTTTACAACTTGTAAGAAAGTAATATAATCTTCTCATTCTATAAATTAATAGTCCACGTCTTGCATTTCCCACCGTCTATCTGACATTTCTCCCGTGTTTCAACATTTTACCTTGAAAAAATCGTCGCATGCCGAATTCAGCCATTTCTTATCGCCATGGAAAATTATTAAATATTAAAATACAAGAAAAACATATTAATATTTTTTAATAAATAATTTATTTCATTTTCAATTCTTTAATCAGCATCTTTAAAACACTAGTTAGTTAGTACTTATCGTAAGTTATACTGAAGCTAGTCATGTGACTATAAAATTTTGTACATTGCTTTAATGTACAGATTTGATACAAAAAAATTGTTGAAGTTTATATATGTGACTAAAATTTTGTACAATGATATAGTTTAGACAAATTGATATAAAAAATGTGGTCGAAAGAAAAAAAAAAGTGAAAATGTTAACTCTATCGTATTGTCGATATTGTTAATTTAATTAAGAAAACTTTCTCATATAGTAAATATGTTTGAATTCCTTTCATGTTTTGTTATAAAAAAAATTTTCAAAATAATTTTATATTACCCAATAATTTTTATCCAAATTATATTAGGATTTGAAAATAAATTTCAAAACAAGTCTTTTAAAAGTAAAAAAAAAAACAAATAATTAGGAGATATTTTCCTATAGTAATTTTTATAATTTTGTTGTCATTCATATGTGGATGCATGGGATTATTTTAACTTAATTAATTAATGGTCTCAAGTTAGAGTTTTAGACATGCAACACTAAATATATTTTGATAGAAAATTTTATTGTTTATAATAATTTTATCTAACTTTGAATCACACAAAGTCCCATTCAACCCTAGGACCAAAAGCATGCGCTGCCACCCTTTTCAGCTTCGCATACTTTAGGATGAAATGTGTTCTTCTTTTTTATACTATGGATTATAAATGAATGATGAATCTACACGGTAGTATACGTCAATCAAAAAGTGGTTTCTTAATTGCAAAGAAAATGAGTTATTGCGTCCACATTTTGACCATAGTAGTATGCACTTTCAAAGCTAGCTACTTCAAATTAATAATATATCACCTCCTTTACATATTGAACGCGGGTCTGTGGGCACAGGCACAGCAAAAACATTGTAACTTGCAACGTGCTTAATAAGAAATCACATTTAACTTTTGTTCGATACCTAATTAGTAGCTTCTTATGATAATTACCTTGAGAATATTTTCATTATAGTTTTCTAGGCAACTATTTGAACATTAAAACTACACGTACAAACCTTTATAATACTTGTCTATTCTTGGGATGGTATTAATTAAGTTTATGATCATTCATAATTTCTTATAGTTAGGATTTTTAATATATTTTTTCATTATTTTTTTAATTTTATAAAAAAATATGTTAGTATATATGTATTTGAGTGTGTATAAACAATCATGAATATTAGTGTATATTTAAATATTATATATTTACAAATGTTTTATATCATTTAAATTTACATAAACGTGTCTTATAAAAATGAGTTTTTTAAATATATATACTTAGTTATTTTTTTGGGTGATTGAATATATATACTTACATATGTATACATAACTTAAATATATATACAAAGAGAAATTAATATTAAAAAATATTTTAAATTATATTTTGTGACTATCGATTTTCTCCATATATAAAATAACATGTTTCTGTCATAAAGAAAGTAAATGAATAACAATTAATAGATGACCATCTATATTATCTGTTATGTATATGTGTATCTTAAAAACAAACTCCAAAATTAAAAGGAACAACTTTTTACTATTATCTATTTTCATTATTCATGAAAACATTTTCATTATATCATGAATTCTGTCATTTTTTTCATTTTGTTTAACGTATAAGTTAACCAATAAAATAGTACTACTTTGAGATTTGCCATTTTTTGTACGAAAATTTTGTAATTCTACCAGCTGGTGGTGAACACTGAACTCGTCCACCAGGAGCAGAAAGATTATTCTTTTTGTTTAACGTTTAAACAAAAAAGTAAAGAGAAAATGTACTATGGTTGGTATCACGTAGCCTTAATCACTTTGTTTCCCTTTTTAGTTGCCTGAATGAAACTAGTTAAAAAGAAAAGATAAAGCCTAAAGCGGGTCAATGGCAGCTACGATCTCAGTTCCTCACTCTCTAAACAACTATTTTTAAAGCGTCTTACACGATCATGACGGCAAATTTACTTTGCAGCAGTAACTTATCGGCCAAACAAATAATGTTACTTTTGGTTGGGTAACAAGAAAATAAAAGGAAGAAAAATATATACTACTGTTTTATTTATTTGGTTAGAAAGAAAGTAAATGTGATTCGGTTCTTGAGTTATTTAACTAAAAGTCGAAATCAAAATACTATTTTATCTCATAATAGGTTGATCAGGTAGGAAGATTATAGAAGTCCTAGATACTTTTTAGTTACCCAAAAAAAGTAGAAGATAAATGGAGGGAAAAAAATATTTTATAAAGATAAAAATTCAAAATTTTCCTTTATTTTTTTACTTTTGTTTCAATTTCAATTTTATTTTATTTTTCTTTGTTTTACTCTACTAAATCAAACAAACCTTAATTTGGAAAAAGATAATTGTGTTTGGCTAAATAGAAATAATAGAGGAGAAAAATAAAAAGATGTGATACTCATTAGTTATTTTTATTCTATTTCTTATTAATTTTTATTTACTTATTTATCTCAAAAATAAATTATAAGAAATAAGATTTTTTTTAAGACTCACAAAAGCGAAAAGAGAAGCTTCCCGTCAATAGGGAAAGAAAGTGTAGGACGGAAGTCTTTTGAAAAAAATAGTTTTTATAAAAAAAATAATAAATAATTTTATATTAAGTAAGAATGATATAATATAAGGTTTCAAAATCTATAAGTTAAACTTTTTAATTAGTACTCTTATTTTTTTTTACTATATTGTCTATTCATCTAAATAAATATAGAAAAATCGCTATTTCTTTCCTACTTATTTTTGTCCATGCAAATAATATATTTTTCTATTATTCCTCTTTTTTTTATTTTTCTTGTTTTTTTATTCTTATTTTACTCTTAATCAAAGGAAGTGGAAATGCCCTTTATCGGCTCAACGAATCCCATTTTTCAATGAACGAAGAACAACTTATATAGCTAGTTCACATGGTTGATGGTTGTCACCCTTTGACACCCTGGCCTCCACCACAAAACACAAGTGATCTAAGACAATGTAACAATATCTACCTCTATATATATATATATATATATATATATATATATATATATATATATATATATATATATCATAGTTACACTTTATTTTTTATTTTTTCTCATTTTGTTATATTATTTATCATATATATTACTTTTTTATTTGATTTCTTTCTTTCACTCAAAGACTATTGTGAAACACTTGTTTAAAAAGAACATTATCTACTTTGAAATCAAGCAATGGACGAAGTTAAAAGTCTACCGTGGGCCATCCATTGCTATTTTCATAAAAAAAAATATCGTGTTGTTCAAATGAAGATTGAAAAAAGTAATACATTTGTCCTAACATTTGCCTACAATCCGACGTATGATATAAATTTATTTCTCCTGAGGGTTTTGTCCATGTTCTCGGAAACCTTTTATATACAATGATAAATCTTTCTTAAAAAAATATACAATGATAAATCTATTACCAAAAAAAGTACAATGATAAATCGCATACATAACCAGAGCTTACTTCAGTCGAAAATCACCCAGTGAAAGAGATTGATTATTTAATTAATTACCGTCGTTGATCATGGTGGCCAAAAGTAACTCCACAAAATTTCAAGCTCAAGTTGTTGATCGTGAAGAGTGATTTTTTTTTTTGGTACATGCAATTCACATCTCTGGCAATACTCGGGCTGGTTTGAATAGAAAGTCATAACAGGAGTGATCCCTCCCCTCCTATATCGAAAATGTGAAAATTCATTTCATCAGAATTTGTCGTGAAGAAATTTGTAAAGTATTTTTATGCGTTCTTAATGTTAAAATAGTAATTTGTTGCAAGTTTGTAAGATATCTATAGGAGCAAATGAACATCTCCAAAAGGAAAAAAAAATAGTATTTTTCGTAGTGACCACTATGCTATCCAGAATCAGGAAATCAAATACACAGGTGAAAAATATTGGTGACGACAGACAACTGTTCAGATACCTTGATAATATATATATATACCAAAATTTTGGCGATCTGAAAGCCAGCGCCCACTTGGGAATATTTCGTGGAAGTGTAACAAATAAGCCCCAATCTTAATTTCAAAAAGACCAAAACAGGGCATGGGAAAGTGATGAATGTAAATTCTATACTTTCTAATCTGATCTAAATTGCACTCGTTAGAAGCTCTGTTCTTGTACTATCGGTTCTAGAATCAACATCATTAGCTTTACCACTTTGCACATCAGATTTGGATGTTATAACTCCTGCAGTAGTCAATGGGGTATTACTTAAAGATACTAATTTATCCATTTTTTTCCTACTAGAAGATGATTCAGTGCCCGAGAGAATTCGTCTCAGCTGTGACTGCTGACAAACAATGCGACCTTTGTTCCATCCAGGAAAAGTAAAGGATGATGGGACATTATCCTGCAAGAATGAAATGGCAGCCTTTGCGATAGGGAAATCTTGGGCTTCTGTGCTTTTCTCCATGTGACCCCGGCTGCTTAAATGGGAAAACATATCAATGTTAGAAGAAAGCACTAGCAGGTGATCTAAATTCAGGTACAGGATATAGCCCCCCCTTTTTTTCTGATAAAAAGAAATGCAGATCAATGCACCTTCCACCCATATTCATAACTAAGATGGATCAGATGCGAACCTATTATGCACAATTTTTACCACCTTATTTCTAACTCCAATGGTTAAAAAACTCAGGTGTGTGTGGTGCAGAAAATAAATAAGATCAAGTTTTTAGAGGCAAAAGCAACTTACACCACAACAACTGTTGCAAGCTCAGGAAGATCATTGCCGGTCCTGGACATTTCATGCATATTGTTCAGCCAAACTGATAGTGCTGTTAATGCACCACCTTCCGACATCCTGGAAGACAATTAAGTCTTAGATTTTACATAATTCATTGAAGATAAAAAATGCATATAACCTCAATTTTGGAGGCTAAGAAAAATAGAGTTCTCAACACTGAGGGGGGTTTGAATATGATAGGTAAAGGAAATATCTATTCTACCATTACTCCAAATTCTAGAGCTATAGGGAGATACTCACAATCTCCTCTAACAGAATTATAACAAACTCATTCTAGAATCTTCCTAAACTATTATCCATATTTATCTATTATTGTTAAAAGACAAATAAAGGATAATGGACCTAAGAGTGCACAACTCTATTGGCCCATAATAATATTCGTAACAATACTATCCCCATCGAAAATCAACCTTGTCCTCAAGGTTGGGCATGGGCATAGATCTTGACTTCAAGTGGCCGAAAAGGAAAAGGTTGTTGGCCTCAGTGACGAGTTCAAAACAACAAAATGGAGTGAATGGTGAGTTTAAAAGGAAAAAAAATGAAATAGGGGTGGGTTTAGAAAAAAAACACGTGAGTGAATTTGCTTTGTTGGTGGGCTTGTTTGGGCCCTGCCAATGATAACCCTCAAGGGTTATCAACAAATGTGAAAGTCAAGAGGGTTGGGTTTGCGACCTGCGCCACAGAGCAGGCAATGAGAGCTGTGATTGAAGCTCAGACCCACGCCAGCCATGGTGGTGGTGGAGGTGGTGGTTTCGGTGGATACAATCACGGTAGCGGTGGATATGGTGGTGGGTGTGGCGGCGAACGTCGACACCAATGACAGATAGAGCAAGAGGTCGAGGGGCGATGACGAGAATGGCAGGTCCAAGAAGGATCGCGACAAAGACAGAGAGAGAGACCGTGACCACAAACGTTCCTCTAGCCATCACAGGAGCAAGAGGGAGAGAGACGGAGAGAGGAAAAACAGGGTTGTCGGCAAGGGAGGGAGGTGGGAAGCAGCCATGGGAGGCGGAGCCGGCATGCTGGTCTAAGTGGCTGCCACTGCGATGGAAGGAGGTGGGAAGCAGCCATGGGAAGCGGGGTCGGCATGGGTGTGTCTGGTGGTGGTGACTTAGGAGAAGTGGGTGCAGGAGTGAGCACAACAAGGCAATCGAGGATGGAGTCAAGCTTGCTATTCAAAATGCTTTGGGCCTGGGAAAATATGGTGTAGTTCTGGGATAAGGTGGTAAAGCCCTGGGTGAGGCGGTTCACCACTTCCTCTAGGCGATCAATGGTGTGGCGGGTAGTATGCTCCGGCATGGTGACTGTGGGCAGAGCAGGTTGGAGGCAGGTCAGACCAATTGATAGGTAAAGGGGATAAAGATAATATTTCTGATTGTTCATTGATATCCTTTCATGGTGATTACATAGTATATATAGGAAGATACTCATAATTTCCTCTAACAGAATTATAACAAACTCATTCTAGAATCTCCCTAAACTATTATCCATATTTATCTATTATTGTTAAAAGACAAATAAAGGATAATGGACCTAAGAGTGCACAACTCTATTGGCCCATAATAATATTTGTAACAGAATATGTTTCCTGAGAAATTAAAAAGGCTAATTCCAGAATCCCCTGAATTGAAAGCTGAGGATTCTATTTGTCAATTGCCTCAACACCGAGGGAGGTTAGTATATGTTTTCCTTCATTAAATAATAAATGTTTAAAACAAAATTGATTGCCACTATACCTGTGTACATCCACAGACCACACAAGTTTACTTTTACGAAAAAGTTCAGGGAACAGCCCTCGCTTTGATGCTTCATTGAGCACTCTAGCAGCCCTTTCTCTCTGGAACATCCACCAAAGAGCTTCTAACAGTGCATTGTAGAACCTCATTCCCAATCCACACCCTTCAGAATTGAGTTTGTCAAAGACATACTCCACAATCTGCCAATTAGACTCATCATCAAAATCTCCCTTGATCATTTGTCCAATTCCTTGATGAATATCCGACACCCTCATCGTGATCATCTCATCAATCAAATTATAGGCATCATTTAACCTGAAACCAGCAAATTAGGGAGGTAAGCTCAAATAGAAGTAAAATGCAATTAATAGGTGATAAAGTCAAATCAAAGGTTCAGAGTTTGGCCTTTACTTGACACAAGAATGAGATAGCAATTAGAAAAAATAAATAAATAAAAAAGATTTCCCCCCGAAATGGAATGTTTTAAATTATAGGGATTGAAAGGAAAAGTTGTTGCATGTTTGCAACTTTAGGGACCAAAAGGATAATTAAACCTTAATTTTATTTACTTATTTATTTATTTTGGTTACTAAGGTATGACCTAGTATGGAGAGAGAGATGATAGGCTAACTGTTATTGTGAAGTAAATGGCTTGGCTAGGATTCATCCCATGATCATGTAGTCCCCAAAATGGACTTGATGCCACTAAGCTAAGGCTGTTAGGAAATTTTAAATTTTAGACTGTCAAAACAAATTCTAGCACACTCACATTACTAGGACAGCATTACTAACTAAGAGCACACTGGAAGTGTTCCTATGGAGCTTATCTTATCATATAAGCACTTTATTGGTTTTTTATTAAGCTTATAAAAATGACTTACAACACTCCTATAAGCTTTTTTTAGCTTATTTCAATAAGCATCACCATGAAATCTATCAAAATAAGCTAATTAAATAAGTGCTAAATTGAGTTTTTTTAACTAAATGTGCCCTAACATGAGTTCAGTGATACAAGCACACTAGAAAATGATGTCATAGCATGTATCAATTGAATGTTTGAATGCAAAACCATATTTTTCCATGAAGTTCTCCAGTACCGTCATTTTCAGGGACCAGCTGCCACAATTTAATTTCAAAATTGCGAATTGGTAAATCACACCATCTATACTAAGCAAAGTAAAATTCATATACAATTAACACCACACTAATAGAACAATGCATGAAAATCCCCTACCATGTAAAGATGCTGAATAATAATGTACAAATCACTGCAGAAACATTATTGAGTTTGCTATACATAACAAAGCAAAAAAGTTAATTGTAGAGGTAGAATGTATTGGGATGTGGAGGAGGAAGTTACTATGATGATAGGTAACCCCCATAGTTAATAGAATAATTAGTTAGTTAGCTGCAAGGGCAATTGAAGAAATAAGGCATGTTGCCTATAAATAAGAAAAGGGGTTGAGAGGGAGATTTTATCTAGTGATTTGAGAAGAAATTCAAGTTGTTGTGGGAGAGTCCAGGCCTCTTGAAAGTCCTGGGAATCATTTGTACTCTTCTCTATTAATAGAAACTTTTCTTTCTATGATTCTGATCCAGTTTATATCAACTGGTAGTATCAAAGCTCACTTGATCCAGAGGGAGAAGTATGGTGTGGTCAATAATGAAAGCAAGAATGAAGATCCCTCTGTTCTCAGGTGAGTATACCTATGGGTGGGCCACCAGAACGAAAAGATATTTTCAGATTGAAGTAGACCAAAAAGGGGGGAAGCAGCTACAGAGAGGGGCAAACTCTGAATTGGTTTTAACAGTGGAACTCCAACACCCCCAAGGCCACATGGGGCAGCATTCAAGATTGTTAAAATTAGGATGTTTCAACCATCCATGATCCAGAACCTTGATGAAATCTTGTTGGATTTGACCAAGGAAGAGGTGAGGACAAGGCCGAAGCTGCCCTCTAATGGATCACTATCAGCAGTGATGGACTTGGTGCAACTCATAGATGAAGGATCTTTGATGCAAGAAGACCAAAGGGAAGATGAAATCTTGAAGGAAGGGGGAGGAACCAAACTAGAGAAAAGAAATGGAAGAGGCAAATGGGCTAATCGATGGAGACAAGAATGCAAGGGAAAACAATCCAAGCAGGTGGCTGCATGAACAAGCAGAGGTGGGAAGAACAAGTGAAAGCAGCGGAGGTTAGGGGTTTAATGATCAACCCATCATCACTGATAGAGCCACAACATTCAGGTTCTGCCATGGAGAGAGATGGGTCATCAACAAAGGCTAAATTCTGGAACTTGTGCATCTAAGCTTCCCCTGACCAAACCACCATACCTTGGTGCTTGGACAGTGGCTGATGCTATGTTGGAGTTAGAGACAAGAATGAAAATCGGTATTGCACCTTAATTCCAGAACTGCAACAAGCATAGAGAAAAATCAAGATGTGGAGATGAGGTAGAACTACTGGGCCCAACACAAAGGTAGATCAGGCTAGCTGCGAAAGGAAAGGGTGGCCAAGATCCGCATCTTCAAATTAGAAACATTGTGGGTGAGGAAAGGGAAAGGGCAGGAATTACAAAAGGCTTGTCAATATTTTGACAAAATTGATCAGTCCAAGACCATTAAAGTTGTTTGAGATCCTGCCTCGATTAGTGATATTGCCAAATTAACATACATAAGTGGAGGACAACCCTCACCTTACAAACCGGTTTTGTAGAGTTGAGTTAGGCCCAAATCCTGAATTCTGATATGACATCAGAGCCTATTCTAGCGATTGTTGTTGGACCTATCATCCCACTCGCTATTGGGCCGTAGCAAGTTCTCTCCCACCACTAATGAGATAGGCCCAATGAGAAGAGAAATTGGTAAAGGCTAAATTATTTTTCTTATCTAACAATTCTAACCCAACATAAGGAAGGGGAGGGCAACACTAACAATCGTACAATTTGCAATGGGGGAGGCATAAGCACTGTTACAAGGTCAAAAGGGCATTTACATATTTATGTTTGACCCAGGAGGAATCAGAGCTATTTTCGGTATTTTGGGATTACAGTGGTAGAGTAAGCACACTTACATATTGTGTTTGATCCAGTAGGAATCAAAGCTATTTTGGGACTGCAATGGTGGGGTTGGCTTGCTTCCAACAGTTGGGACCCCAATGGCATATGGTTTCAGCTTCCAAAGTCTATTCACCTTGAGGACAAGGTGAAACTTTAGGGGAGAGTATTCATAGGTAATCCCCAGAGTTAGTAGAATAATTAGTTAGGGAGATAGTAATTGGGACAGGGATAATTTGAGAAATAAGGAATGTTGTCTATAAATAAGTAAAGGGGTTGAGACTTGAGAGGGAGATTTTATCTTGTGAATTGAGAGAAAATTCAGATTACTGTGGGAGAGTCCAGGTCTCTCGAAAGTCCAGGGAATCACTTGTAATCAGATTATAGGAATCATTATGGAAACTTTTCTTCCTATAATTCTGTTCCAGTTTGGCAGTTTCTATCAGAAGAGATGCAAATTGTAGCTAAATAAAAATCTATAAAGATTGTGGTATAAATGAACCATACTAGAAAATTGTATGGAACTTCAAGATCTGAAATTCATAATATAAAAAAGGCTAATAGATCCAATCGTGTGATTTCATATTAATTGCATCTGGTATTGGTCACATGAGTTTATTCAATATTCCTATGATCAAAAACAGGGGAAAAGAGTCATGCTTCAAATAATGAGCCAAAAAAAATCCTTGCACTTGCACTGATAATTTGTTTCTTTTTAGTCCAATCTCAGTCTCAGACTCACACAAACAAATAACACAATGTACTGGAGTTGGGTTTTTTGTTTTCTTTTTTGCTGAATAATGTACTGGAGTTGGTGTCATTATTACTCAGCTGTTACTTGGTCCAATATTGAATTCAGTTATTTTCACGATTCTATTAGTTTAAAATGCATGAGATCATTATAACTTTACACTCAGATCAGAAAGTAGCACACCAATAATTTTAAAATAACAGAGAAAGCATTGCAAATTTGCAATATAATAAAATAACACTGACCTGTCATTCTTGGCGTAAAGAGCTAGCATCAGGCAGTAGCACATGACACTGGGCAGTATTCCTGAAGCTTTGATTTCTTGGAACTGCTCCTCACTCTCATCAACAAGACCAGCGGAGCAGTATACGCTTAACACCACTTCAAGTGTCAGCTCATTAGGTTCACAATTTGCTTTTTCCATTTCAACATAAGATTTTACAGCCTCTTCATACTGACCTCCTTGCCTAAAAGCTTTGATCACACCATTGAATGAATGCACATCCCGTTTTAAACCAGACTCATTCATCCTGGATAAAATTGCTTCTGCTTCTTTGTACAGTCCCCCCCTTGCAAATGCATGAATGAATGAATTGTAGGTCTCAACAGTTGGGTTGCTTCCAACTTCATTCATAGTGTTAAACACAACAAGAGCCTCTTCATACAGTGCAGCCTGCCCAAACGCTTCAATCACCCCAGTATAAGCCTTGGAACTCGGCACTATTCCTTTCTCGTTCATATGCAGTAAAATTTTCTTGGCATCTTCATAGAGCCCTCCCTTCCCACAAGCAAATATCAAGCCCTCATAAGTCTCCATGTTCGGCTCAACATTCTCCTCCACCATGTCATGAAACAAAGTAACCACCTCCTTAAAGTAGCCACCCTCCCCAAATACCTGTATGAGAATGTTATAAGTCCCCGCATCAGGGTCCGTGTTGCTCACTTTCATCTCAAGAAAAATATCGCGAACATCATCATACCTCCCATGCTTCCCATACAAATTCAACAAAACACTATACGTGGCCGCGTTCGCCACACACCCCGCAGCCTGCATCTGCCTAAACACGTCCATCGCCTCTTTGATAGACCCCAACTCAGCATAAGCCTCTAACAAAACATTATAAGAAGTAATATCCGGCAAATTACCCCCGGACTCCATCTCCCTAAGAAGCTCCGAAACCTTCTCAAGCCTATTCAACTTCCCAAACGTCTGAACAAGATAACTATAAGTATTAATATCAGGAACAATCCCACTCTCATTCATAGTCCTAAACACCATTTCAGCCTCATCACCTAACCCCCTATGAGCACAAGCACCAAGCAAAGTATTGTAAGTAATAACATCAGGCTGAATCCCTTCATGCCTCATTTCAGCGAACAACCCTAACAAGCCTTCCCAATCCAACCCACCCCTAGCACAAGCATTAATCACAGTGTTGTAAGTCAAAATACTCGGCGAGACCCTCTCCTGCTTCATTCCGTTGAGGAGTTCGAGCGAGGCGTGGAACTGGCCGTTGCGGCCGTAGGCGTTGATGACGGCGGTGTAGACGTAGACAGTGCGAGCGACGCCGTTCGATGGCATTTCGTCGAACACCTCGCGGCACTTGTCGAGGAGGCCCTCTCGGCCCAATAGCGTGATCATGATGGTGTATATGTGCTCATTGGGCTTGCACCATATCTGGCGCTGCATGTACTTGAAGAGGCGGAGGGAGCGCTGCCAATCGCCACGCTGAGCGAACTCCTTGAAGACGAGGGCGAAGTCGTTAAGGGAGAGCTTGTTCTTGAAGGGGTCGAGGCACCGAGCGATGCTGCCACGTGGCGGCAGCGCGGTGATGCGGTTGATTAGGGTTTCGACGTCGTAGCTGTACTTTCCTTTCTCAACTGCCACCGAGGGGTTTATGGGGATGAGGACATTGGGCTTTCCCGCACGTGCTTGGAGTTGGAGCCTGCGTCTCGGGGACGGTGTGAAGTTAGTGAAGAAGAGTTGGCGGAGGGTGGTGGTTGGGGTGAGGGAGAAAGGGGAAGGGTGGGGTACAGAGAGAGAGGGTGAAAGCGTAATTGTCATTTTCTGCGACGCTGTCGTTTTGAGAAGTTAGTTAGAAAAATGGTTACGCAGTGGCATGGTGTTGTTGAACGCAGAGTGTGGTGGAATGAATGGGAAATGGAGGTGGTGGAAGAAGATGGAGTCTGTAACAGAATGGAGGAAAGGACACGTGGTGTTCTTTGTGGATAACGGTCATGGGGAAGTAATGTAATCGGGTTATTTCACCTGAACAAGCCCAATTCTAATTTGCCGGTGGAGCCCACTGAAAACGGGTTCGGGTTGAAGTAGGGCCCGTTTTGAACCGGGTTTGGTTATCCGGAGCATTTGGCGGTAACGGATTTTTAAACGACCTTCAAGCGGGAGAAATGTACTGAAGCTTTGATTTTTTGTTTTTCTTTAATGGAGTTCTCCTTTTTTAATCAAATTTTTTTATCTATAAAATTTAAATTTGAGATCTTATTTAAAATGATAAAATTCAGTACCACTTGAACCAATGATTTCTTAATATTTTTATCAATTTATTCTCATGTGTGTTTGATTTATCTATTTACAAATGTGTACTAAAAAAACAACTTTAAAAAAATTTGATATCCTCATGAAAAATACACATGGGATAATTGTAGCATAACTTAAATATTACAATACATAATGTAAAATTATTAAAGAAAGACATCAAATGTCAAATTCATTGTTGGGTTGGATTGATCATTAAATAAAAATAGTTATAAGTCAAACTAAACATCAGTGATTGGACATTATATATTTTTAATATTCACAACTTGAATCACACAATTCCATTTTTTTGGTTCATATATTCATGTGGAAATTTTAACACTATTTTCATCTTTCAAATGGATTATTATAATTCAAAATTTCGAGAATAAGCTTGAAAGTAAATTTATAGAATATGAACCATATATCTTTCGAGTCAAACATAAGTGTATTTAAAATGCACACATTAGTGAAAACAGCATAATAGCATGCTTAAATAAATTTTTCAAAAGATTCAACAAGATATTTGTAAGCGAGGACTTGAGTAAATTTAAAAACACTAGATTGAATATTTACCAAAAATATAGGATGCAAACAGCTTTCTCAGCATGTTAGGCATTGGGAATGGAAACATTATCCTGTAATAGAAAGTGTGAATTTTGTCCAATAATTAGAACAAATCCTTACATGGACGGATGAAGATGGGGTTAGGCAAGGGCTTGAGCCCCTCCCCTTGCGGGGTCAACCTACTGATGAGTGATACCTAAACTAAATTTGAAGAGAAGTATTTTTTTACTTTAAGGTTATGATTGATAAAATTAACTAAAAATTTAAAAGTTAGTTAAAAGCTAAAAAATTAATTTATTAATATACAAGTGTTTAACAAAACTATCTCTTGAAGTAATTGAAAACTATAAAATAACAAAAAAATTATTTAAAAAAAGATAATCAGAAAATTTGATGAATATATTAAAGATAAAAATTAAATAAAATATATTTTAAAAAATAGAAGATAGAAATTAGTATAAAAAAATACTACTTAAAAAAAAAGGCTAAAATCTACTTAAAAAAAACTTGTTTAAAGAATAGTTAAATAAGTTTTTTACCTAGCAAGAAAAAAAATATCTTGTTAAACATAACATAAATGAGAAAATTATATATTAGGTATTTCTGTCTTTAATATATAATTTTTTTTTAATAAATGTGATATTTTTTTCTTTATAAAATTAAGAGAAAATATATTTTTGTTGGTGAACCTAAAGTTTGTGTTTTAGTTTCTTTACCTTTAGGTCGGTCTTGCTCCCTTGGCAATTCTCATGTACATAGATAAACACTTTTATGTTAATTAATGTCAAATTAATTATCTCTGTCATTGTTATAATGATTAAGCTTAGTTACTGAAAAATTAGTTGCGTTGGTTGTTGTTATGGTGATTATTAAGGTGATAATTGAAATAAAATTGTGTAAACTAATTGTTTTTGTTGTTTTTATGATAATGATTAAGATTATTATCATTTAAAATAAAATTTAATTTCAATTTTGTGTATAGAAATTGTAAATATTTCTTAAAAAACCATTACTTATTAAAAAATAAACATTTAAATAATTATAAATGAAAAAAAAAAACCCTTTTAATAGGTTTCTAAACCTGTCATGAACAAATCACACTATTATCACATAAGCACACAACAACGTCACAAGACTTTTGTGCTTTGCATGCATTATTTGAATGGCGATTTTATATATATTATTATACTTAAAAAAACATTACTTAAAATAATTGAAGCTATTGTCGAGTTTATTTAATTGTATAATTAATTGAAACGAAAAAGTTTATTTAATTGTATATTAAAAATCACTTGTGTTTTTAGAGTAGTAGTTATGAAAGTTTTACTTAATTTATCTATGAATAATATTATCTTCACATACATTTTAGTGTAAAATTATACTCTTGTGATAATAACATTATTTATATAATTGACTAAAATTTATTGAAGATCACTAATTTTAACATATTTCACAGAAGATTATTAGATGAGAAGACCTGTTAAAATTAATATTTTTAAATAAATTTTAGTTAATTATAAAGAAAAGATAAAAAAGACCAATAAGATATGAGTTGATTGAATAAAGTGAGTATTATAAATTTCCATGTATTCATCTCCTACAAATAAAAAAAAATAAACAAAAATGTCAAAGAGAATGTCATTAACACTTCTCAATTCATTTAGGATAAATAAATGCTAAATGCACATATATAGCAATTTATTAGGCACTGTGATTTGGAATGTTAGTCTAATCATGTTGTTTCTGATTTAATGTGTGTTTTGAAAAAACAATTGAATCCAACACCAACTAACTTTTAGATGAAAATTATAACATAATTACTTTAAAAATTTTAGAAACGCCTAATTTTTTCATTCACATAGTTTTAATTTTAATCTAAACACACCTCTTGGTCATGTAAATATTTTTTATATGAGTTGAATAGAAATTTTTTACCTCGGGGTATTTTTTAAAAATTATCAAATGAGAACGCTTTTTTTTAATTAATTATTATTTAAGAATAAGTCATAAAAGTAATTAAGACTTTGTAAATGGTAAATATTATATCACTTCTACACGAAATTATAAAGATTGATCATTTCTATTTACAAAATCACAACTACTTTTACTATTTATCTTTAAATAAAAATTAATTCAAAAAGTATTTTCATTTAATAATTTTTTCAAAAAATACCCGAAATGATAAAAGAGGTTGAAATAGTGAACTAAAGAATGAAGATGGTATTGCATTGTAGGCTTGTAGCAATGAGGACATTTAGAGTGGAGAAGCCAATTAAGTGATCTAGTCTGGACCATTATTTACAACGTTTAGATTGATTTAAGATGTAAAATTTTATTCTACACCTCACACATCACATACCTTTCCCAACCTTCCACACACTTTCTCTCAGTCGTTCGTTGCCAACAATTTTCAGATCCGTGTTTAAGATTTGTTTTTTTTTTTAAATTCTATTTTCTCGATCTGTGATCTACAATTAAGACTTGTATCTCAACTGCTTTTGATTTGATCTAATCTCGTAGTTTGGGTCTTACGAACACAACCTTCATTGTTATAGCTTCTTGATTTTTATCACGCTTAGAATTTGAAGAGTGAGATTAATTAGAAAAACTTGTATGCATTTTGTGTTGATCGATGAGTCTAATTATGATGTTGTTTATTTGTGTTATGTTGTGGAATAATTGGGTCATCGTTGTCGGAGAAATAACCGATGACGATAGCGTATGTAGGAAAGTGACGGAGGTGTTGTCGAAGACTATGGGGAGGAAGATGATATAGAAGAAGGAAGAAAGGAAGGGAAAGTTTCGATGAGGGAAAGTGTATAATAAAATTATGCATATAGATTCATTTGAAGGCTATAAATAGTGGTCCACGGAAGAACATTCACTTTGCTTCTTCATGCTAAGACGTTGTTTGTAGCAATGGACCACACTTTTCTAGGTTGAAATGAAAATAATTTTTCAAACACAAAGAGAGGTCACCCACCGTGGCCTCCGAAATACCACTGTCCAACTATCAATTACATTTCCCAAGGCACCACTTAACTTTCCCAATGAATATTAAATTGTTTTTAAAAATAATAGATTATCGTTGTAATAATAAGTTTAAGAATAATATAATATCGTTGTAATGATAAGTTTTACAATAAATAGTCATTTTTGTATTGGATGTGTAATTCTCTTATAAGTGTGTCTTTGATGATGAAAATATAAAATTTAGTCTCCAAAAGTGTAAAAAATACGATAAATATATTTGGTTGTTTCAGTCATCGTTAATAAAATAGTCTACGTGACACAGAAGGACGAATTTGTCACTGAAATTATTATCAACGTTATCATATCGAATTGTCAGCATAGGGGCATATTTATTATATACTATTTTTTTTTTACTTTTCATTTTCCCATTCCCCTGACAAATGCATCTCTGAAATATGAAAATATAAAATTTAGTTCCCGAAAGTGTAAAAAGTGTGACAAATATATTTGGACATTAATAATAGATTGTGACTAATTATTATAATTTGAAAAAATTTTATATTGCGACAATTTTTTTTAACAAACTCATAAATTAAATTGAGTCTAAAAGAAAAAAGAATATTAGTTTTATAAACTCGTAAATAACTTTTTTATACTCTCATGCTTGATGAAAGGTTTAAGTATAAAAAAAAATGTTTATTGTAAAAGCATTATAGTTAAATTAGATCCATGGATAATTTTTAGGAAAAATTACAATTAGAATGACACTTTTAATTTGTAAAAAATATTCTCCTCCTTGAAATGATTTTTTTAGGTTATGATTTTTAAAATGATCAGTTAATAAAAAATAATTGTGTATGATATAAAAATAATAATTTAAAAATCAACAAATTTTTATTATAATTTGTAATTTGATGTCATTGCATATACTAGTAGACATTCATATTTTATTATGAAAAAATTATAACAAACAAATAAATAAATAGTGTTTGATTAAACAAAAACAGAGATTTTCCTATCATTTTAAAGTATTTTTTTTGTTTTGATAGCATTTATTTGAGAGTTAACAACTAAATGATTGATTTTTTTTTTTGTAATTGAAGAAGAGTAAGAAGAATTTGCCAAAGTAATAAAAGTTCACTTCCATTGATAATATTTTGTCACAATCATTATAAATTTTTCAAAATTATAATAATGAGTTAAAATTTACTATTAATATTTGTCGCATTTTTTACACTTTCGGAGATTAAATTTTGTATTTTTATCTTTTAGGGACGTATTTGTCGATGAAGTGTAAGATGAAAAGTAAAAAAATATTATATGACAAATATGTCCTTATGCTGTCAATTAGAGACGACCACATTAAACATCATTTTAGTGAGAAATTCGTCTCTCTATGTCAGGTAGAGTATTTTATTAATGCCATATATATTAGTCGTATGTTTTACATTTTCGGTGACTAAATTTTGTATTTTCATTTTGAGGGATGCATTTGTCAGTGAATGAATTACACATTCATTTACCCTTAATTTTTTCTGTTAAGATTATGATATTAGGTTTATATATAGATGTTAGGATGAAAAACTTAACCTAAATAGGAAGTCACCATCTTAAGTGAGAGAAATCATGTAAAGGAGAAATTTGAAAGTTGGTCCAACTTGATTTAAAAATAAAAGGTGTTTTTTATCCAACAATAAAAAGGAAAAGATCATCTCCGGTGAAAAAAAATGATCAAGTGTAATAATTTTACTTATTTTTTTTAGGGTACACTTTTTATTCTTTTAAACTTTTAGTTTATAATAGAAACATATGACATTAATAAGATTTATTAAAGGGTATAATATCATGTTTTGGTAATACTATAAGAGAATATTCACTTTCCTAATTTTAAGATAAAGAGGGTTAACAATAGATTTTCATTGTTAATCAAAATTTATTAAAATATAAAATTATGTGTGAGACTCATTAAATAATAAGTGAAACTTATATTTTTTTTTATTTTCAATAATTTTCATTTGTTGCATGTAATGATTAAATATTTTCCTATGTCAAGGTGCAAATCAATACATAATTTTCTTTTTATATTATTTTTTAAAAATATTTATTAATTAACCCACACAATATTTAAAATATACGCTAATTAATAACTTTCATAATGGAATAATTCGCTCATTGCAGTATAAGGGAACAATTTTTGTCACTATGAGATTAATAGAATACAATGTATTTATTAGTTTTGCTTAAGGCTCAAACTAATATTACTTGAAAAAAATAGAGTCGAATTCCAATCAAATTAACTACATTGATAATCTAAAGAGGCATTTGTTGCATGATTTCATATTACATGCTAAAAATATAATGATGGGAATGATGTTTTGAAATATTTTAAGAAAACATTTATGATTAATAACTAAAAATCATTGGGAATTTTTAAATATTTTCTAAGAATTATACATGACAATGATACTAGATACTACATGGTGAGGATATATTACAGTTTTTACAATAAAACTTATCCCATTACATGAGAATCTAACTTTCTTATTCTTTCTTCACGAGAATAAAAAAAGTTTGTTGAATAAGGAAATGTGACTTTCTTAAAACTAAAATATACCTTTTTTTTTCTTTTTTATAACCGTCTAATATAAATATGAAAACAAATAATAATAAGTGAGCAGCTTTGAGACTAGAGGTGAAATTTAAGTTGAGTTAGTCAGATAACCACATGAAATGTAGTGTTTAGACTTATTTTTTTATTCTCAAATATAAGAAAAAAATATTTTCTTGTTGTTTAAGTATAAGAAAATTTTAAATAATTTTATCTTATTATACCTAAAATTCTTCCATTTAATTGAATGGTTAGCTTCACCAAATTCCAATAAATAGTAAGTTGGTAAAATAATTACTATTTTATAGTTGAAATTAAAAACGTATTCGATAAGAAGAAAACATGGATTTTGCATTGAAGCGGGTGCCTAAAACCAAAAACGTGGGCGTTTAAGTCCCCTAGTTTGATGGATGGGTCTACCTTAGCAATCTGAGATGGAGGTGGTGGAGCAGAGCAGAGGACAGGGGCCCACTGTGGAAAATAATAAAACGGGAGAAGAGAAGCGAAGCGAACAGCGGGCCCCTCTCCCGTGTTACGGTTTCTGATTGCGACGTGGTTAAATTCTAATGTTATTACGCGGAGGGCAATCTGGTCATTCCAGCCCTCACTTCCTAACAGACACACACAGCTCCCTCCCACTGTTAGCAGACAAGGAAGAAAGAAAGAAAAAAAAAACAGAAACAAACTCAAACTCCCACCCCATCATTTCTTTCACTTCTTTCCGTGTTCTTCTTTTTTGTCTTAAAACCGAACCATACAACACCCACTATCGGATGCGTTAGACAACAATGGAGGACTCCGAGGTTAACTCTTCTGTTCCGTTCCTTTTCAACTGCTTCTCCCGCCGCCAACCGCGGTTTTTTCTTTTTCTTTTTCTTTTTCTGTTGTTGTTGTTTTTGTTTTGTACGGGGTACATCATCGGTCCGGTTTCTTTTTCTCTGGGGGAATGGAGATGGGCTGTTTCTGATTTGTGGCGCGTTTGGTGTTTTGGGTTTTCATTCTGTGCTTTTGCGGTTTTGATCAGAAATTGACGGCGTTGAAGAAGGCCTACGCCGATATCATCCTGAACACGGCGAAGGAGGCGGCGGCGCGTATCATGGTGTCGGAGCGGAAAGCCACGCGCTTTCAGCAGGAACTTGTTTCCACTAAGGAAGAGGCGCTTCGGATGCTTCTCAGACTCAAACAAAAGTTCGATTCTAAGGTTTGACAATCACTGTCTCCAAAAGAGGTTTTTTTTTTTAAAAAAACTTATATCTTTTTGCCCCTTTTCGCTTCGTTTTTGCTTTTTCTTGGAGTTGTTGTGTGTTTGATTCATAGTTTATTACCCTACTTGTGCTTTGTGACGTTGGTTTCGTGTGTGTTCTTTCTTACCCAATTAAGAATGTTTTGAGATTCCCGTTTCACTGGGTTGGTTCAGATTGCTGGCTAATTGCTTGCATCATTATGTGGAGTTCAATGTAAAATTCTTTGCAAATGGGTGTGAGGGAAAAAAAAGAATTTTTCAGATAATGGAGATGGATTTATTTCTTTGTGGAGTACTTGAAATGCCTTACAATTGCTTAAATGTGGGTTGCCTTTGTAATGGTTATGCTTGAATGAAAGTATTATTCATGTTTAGCCTGTGATTCCATTGATATCGTCAGTGTTAGGCATTTTAAACATCGCTGGCCAAAGAGTTCTTCAGAATTGTCACGTTGTTGTCTTTTAAAGTTTTCAATTGTTGATTCTTACTGTGTTTTTCATCTTCGAAACAAAGGGTTGTTTAATTCTTGCTAAAAATTAAAAGGATTGACTATATTTTTTATGTGACATTTGTTGTGACCATTAAAGGAATGCAATCAATATACATTTGAGAAAGTATGTGATATATTTGTGACTTGGTGTCAGAGGGATCAACTGGCACTTCTGCAATTTCCTAACTCTCCAATTTACACGTACATCTGGTTTGAGAATGAAGCTGAGTTGTTTGTGACTGTAGGCAAAAGTTATTGCTGGATACTTTTCATGTTTGCATATTTTTGCATGCTAAACTTGTTTCATAGCTGCAGAATCATGTAAAGAGATATACATTGTATTATTGTTTCAGTTTTTTAGCCAAAATTCAACTCTTTTATAGCAAATGCAATATTGCAATTGCTTTTCAACCTTGGGAGATTTATTTATTTATTTTTTGATCAGCACCTTGGGAGATTACTACCGTTATGGCACATGTCACATGCTCACATGACAGTTATTAATATGCCACCCAAGCAATGGAGTGCTCTAAGTTAAATCATTTGTCTTGTCTCTTATCTCCTACTATGTCTGATTAATGGCAATCTTACAGGTCAGTGAAGCAGAGCTGACGTCATTGAATCAGCAGAAGAAGATTGAGGAGCTTGAAGCTCAGCTCCAGGAAGCTGAGGAAATAGTTAGAGATCTAAGGGCAGAGTTGAGAGAAACCCAGGCTGAGCTGGAGAATGTCACAAAACACCAAATGCATCCCCCAGTTGAACAAAACACAGGGGCTGAAATTGAAGCTCAGGAAATTTTTCTGCAAGAGAACAGACTTGATCCTTATGATGGATCTGTATATACTGCACCTGGTTTACAGTTTGAATCTGTCTCTATTTCTGACAATAGGAATCCAGTTGTAAATGGATCAAATGATAGCAGTAAGTTCTGTGGGTCACATGATCATACAAACAACTGCTACATTCATAATCCAGATTTTGCATCCATAGTCATTAGGAGGAAAGAGCCCAAGCTCTACAGAAATGGATGCACTCAGAGAATACATGCATTTGAAAGGAGCCTTTTTGATGGAAATATGTCTGTTTCAGGAAACTTAGATAATGTACAGAATGAAATGGTAGTCAGTGTACATGAAGAAGGTAAAGCAATGACTGTATCAACTAATGCCAAAGCTGATACTATTTCTGAAAAGGAGAAACCAGATGAACTTAAAGTGGTGAAAGCAGATGCTGACCTTGTCAAAGTTCCAGTTCAAAGAAAAAAGATAAAATTTGGGAAAAGGAACGCTATTAAATCTAGATTACATTCTAACCAGGTTAAGGAAACAAATAAAGAATCACATCTGTCTGGTGCCAAAGATTCTTCACTTGTATTGGATAATGATGACCCCTCAAGGGTAAGTTCTTCTATGACATGTGAAAATGAAGCTCAGAAGGATCTAATGTCTCCTTTTGCTGATGTACCGACGGACACAACTGCAACGAATGAGCAATCAGGACCTCATAGCAATACTGAAAATGGGGAAGTCTTTCTTAAAGCTTGCAGTATTTGGAACATAACTAAAGATGACAACGAACCGTTGGATAAATCAGATTTAACAAGACAAGAGAGTTTGTCTGCTGAAAGTGTGGAGGTTCCGGCTTGTAAAGATGTTGAGGCATCTAATGGGTCACTGGATAAAATGGATCCAAAAGTATCCAATTTAGATGAGAAGGTTTCTAATCGATCTACAGGTGATAAGTTTAAGTACACATTCTGTAGAAAGCGTAAGAAGGAGGCTGTTAGCTGTGATGATGTAGATTGCTCTCAAGATAATACCAGTTCAAAGAAAAAGTGTGGGGAGAAGCAAGATGGTCATGTGGAGCCTCAGAAATCTTGCACAATGACTGAATCATCTAGGGACAGCCGGCGGCTAGCACAAGTTGCTCGTCAGGTTGGTGATTTGCAAATGATTGTTTCGATCTTTCACTGTTTTGAGTATGCAATTATGCATGTTTCTCTTTGCCTATCCATGCATGTACAAACTGTGATTGTGTCTCAGTGTTAAATAAACTACTTCTCTTTTTCAAATGTGGTCATAGCTTTGTAGAAGTTTATGTTGTTAGTTGCTGACAAGGGTGATTGACTACCTTGAGTCTTGACTGATGTTTAGTAAATTTTTGGAATACCTAATTAGAAATGTACACATAGTTTCTATAAGTGGTAATTTTGTAAGACTCTTATCATACTCCTATGTTTGGTGAAGAAAATTCTTGAACTGATGATTGATGATTGTAACTTTATTCAAGTTCTTTTTGAACTACTGTTGAATTCTCTCCAGTTATTCCTCAAGTCCTTTCCCAGTTGCTCTCCCTGATATTCTCACACAATTGTCATCATTCCTTTCACTCCTAAAATAACTAAAACTTCTAATGAAAAAATTAAAATAAAACCCCCTTTTTTGTTTCACTCTTTCTTTATTTTATTAAACTGAAATCTGAACGGAGGAAAATTTAGTACATGGGCTTGGAGTAATTGATCAATTTCATCACGCAGAGTGAGACCCATGTTGTTGCTGCTGCTGTTTTGAGATTGATTTTGATGAAGTTGTAGTCTTTGTTGTTGTTGAAAGTGTTGGTATGATTTTGTGGTTCTGAAGTTTTAGTCTTTGTTGTTGTTGTTGAAAGTGTTGGTATGATTTTGTGCTTCAATTATTTTGATTCGGTATGATTTTGTTGTTCATTTCTTCTGATTTGGTAGATTTTTTGGTTCAGAATGTTTTCTTTTGACATGAATTCTGGTTTAGGAGAATCTGGTGCTTGGTTTCAGTAGTAACTTGAAGAGAATGGGGTGGGGATACAAGGGGTTTAGTTGAGGAAGATGATGGCATTTTGGACAAAAATTTTCATTAAAAATCATGTGCAACTCAGGTGACACATCTCTACTAATGTTCCTAATGCCATTTATGTTTAAGGGGAGGTCGGTGTAACGAATGCTAAAAAATTAAGGGGTTTTCTTTATGGTTCAAAAATGGAAGGGTATCAGGTGTAATAAGTGTAAACCTCAAGGGAGGCCCGTACAATTTACTCTATAATGTATTATGTTCTTAAGCTGACCTTGGTATCTTGCTCTTCATTATTTGTTAGTGAAGATCAGGTTTTCCCCATGGGTTTCTAGTTCTTGTGTTAATTTTATAGGTTTTGATACCAATAGAGACACTAAATGGCTTTAGCTTTATTCTCTATTTACAGTTGTTTTGTGTATATGGTTGGAAAGAAATTCTAGAGTAGTTCTCTATGGTATTGCCGCTCAAGTTCATTTTTGAACCGAGTAGTTCACTTAGCCTCTTTGTGTTGTTCTGCTAGTGAACTTTTCAGGAGGTATCTTTGGTAGATTTACAGAGATAGGCATGCTGTGTTTCATACTTACATGTATATCGTGTTCTTAATCACTTTGTGTTTCCCCCGTTTCATTCTTTGTTTAGTTTTTAAGGACTTCTTATCCTCTAGCATTTGTATCTCTCCTTTTTGTATATTACAAAAATAATCTGTACACCATTTTGCTTTAAATTCCTAGAATTGTTTAATGCTAGCAATGATTTGGGTTCATTCTATGTTTCTAGCAATCTCTTCATTTTTTATTATTACTTTTGTGTGAAGTATGGACCTCCAAATGCACTAACCTTTATAGTTAAAGTAGTCGTAGATTCTCCATAGTAGCAGTGAAATTTCCACTTTACGTATTTTTGCATTTTCTTCCCCAAAATGACCTTTGGCACTTGGTTCTACATTATATTCCCATATAATTGCAATTAAAATAGAAACCCTGCTATCAGGCTGGAGATTGTTATTGTTTGTGTTAATCATTCTGGTAGCAAACTTCCATATCAAATATCAAATACTTTCCTCTGGTTCTGACATCTGATTGTTGTGATTTTTATGATGGGTCCCGTATTTTGTGGAAGCAAGCTTCTTATTGACTTTGAATTAAGTTCATCTAACTACTAAAGTGTGAATTGGTAAATAAACGGAATAACAAACATAAACATATTTGAACTGTGTATTTTTATATATTGGAAATGCACTTGTTTTGAGCTATAGTGTGTGTTTGGTTTCACATTAGAGAATTGTTTTCAAGTCCATAATTGACTTTAGATAAATTTTTACCTGCATGGTTGGTTCCGTGTTTTCACTTTAAACTTGCATTAATTATGTGAAATTCAGAAGCTTCTCTATGTAGCTTCAGGTTGGACGTGGATATACATGAGTCTTCAAATGAAAACCAAACACACACTACATGTTTGGTTTCACATTTGACTAGATTTCATAATTGATTTTGGACCCAAAATTGATTTTGAGTTGAAACAACTTTGAGTAGTTTTTGCGTTGGGTAAAAAAAATTATACTAAGTTTTACTCTTAACTTGAGTTTATAATAAAACACCCAAACATCACTTTAAAATCAATTTCAACCAAAATTAATTTTATTAATGCCCATCCAAACATGCACTAAATGGTATCACAAAACAAGCTTTGCTTGCTAGTACTAGAAAGATGTTTGCCATCTAAAAAACTATAGGGATGAAGCTAACACATTTCTTCAATTTGATTGGCAGCTCATATCTTTGTCTGAGAAGAAATGGTGGCAGTAGATCCATCTATTACTGTGATGAGTTGGTAAGAGACTCAAAGCACAGCCCAATGCGCTATTGTTTCCGGAGGTGGAGTTTTTCAAGGATGCTTTACGTTGATAGAACTGTGGAAGGAATGTGTTAATAGTAAATTATCACTATAACTATAATATATATCAACTTTTCTTTCATCCTTAGCTTATAAATTTCCAGCATTATATTATATATACTATTGCTACCCTTTTTCTGGGGGTCTTGTTTGCAATACAAATTTTGCTGATGATAGTATTTTATATTATTGCTTGCTTTCTAATTATTTTGCCTTACAAGAGTAGGTGCCCTTTCATTTTCCTTTTTTCTTTGTTTGGCTATTTTGCTTTATAAGTAGTACTGTACAATGAGGCTGTGTTTTGCTGACCGTTGCTTATAACCAGCGAATCAATAACAAGGCAGAGAACGGGGTCTGAAATATTTACTCGAGTAGGGTGAGGTTTCAGCAGGTTTGAATCCTGTTCATTTTCTGTTTTTATTTTTTATGAAAGGATTGTGATAATGACACCCGTGAGTAAAAATAGAAAAGAATCCAGTATCTCCTGTAAAATTGTAGACTCTTGCACGTAAAGTTCAAGCTTTTGAAATACATCGAGTTAGCTTTTGATCTTGTGATTACCAGACAATTTAATCTTTAAAATTACCACAAAAAAAAGTCATTTTATTTTCTAAAGTTATTAAATGTTGATCATTTTAATCTTTATTTTTGTAATTTAGGTATGAAACATCAATAGCTACGATGATGTTAATTTTAAATAATACATTTGTAATTAGAAAATTAAATTAATCAGTACTCATAGTCATAAAGACCAACCTAGTGTATTATTTGAACAATTTATACTACTTTCCCTTGATTCCAATTTATTCATTTTATTTTATAATGCTTTGTATGGATTAGGAGTGAAATATGAAAGAAAGAAATAGGAAAAAAAAAAGTAGAAATAAGAGAAATAGAATAGAAAAAATGTGTTATTTGAATCATAGTTGCATCTTGGATAGCGAAATGTAACTACTAACTCTGGAAATTCTATAGTGGGATGACTATTGTTTTAAATATTAACATCATAAGTTTACACACACAATCAACACCAATCTAGGAACAATAACAACATGATATGAAGTCAAAATGAAAAATGATGGCAAAATTAATAAAAAGAAGAACATAACAATTGTATAAAAAAACAGGAAAATGTGAATTGGGAATTCCATAAGAAAAAACAGAAAAGGAATAGAAAATAGTTAAGTGTAAAGGAATAGAGGTAAAAAAAAACACACAAATGTAACTTTCTGTAGAATACTTTATCCAAAAAAACTCAGACAACCGTGTTTAAGGGGGTACAGATAGGATTTATGACTTGGATGGATAAAGTAAGAAAAGAAATGAAAAAAAAATATTTGAATGAGTGAAAAAAACTATACAAAATATTTTTTCACTACATTCTTTTTCTTAATATAAAATTATCCATTTATTTATTATTATTATTATGATATAAAAACATTTAACTTCAAACAAAAATAAAAACATTTGAATTTCAGTGAAATAAGAAAAAGATTGCTAACCAAACATAGTAAGAGATAGGAAGAAAAGAAATGTAAGTGATTTAACGTGACAAGAAGAGAATATAAAGAATAATAACAGGTATTATAGGTGTTTTTACTACTTAACATTTAGAAAGGAAACTATTTTCCCGTAAATAAAAAAAAGGAAGGAACCTATTTCCTTCTAGGTCTTATGGTAAATTTCCCATTTTCTTTTCCTCTGAGACGTAAACAAATAAAAAAGTTAGAGTTTAATGTTTATGCATTGATAATATAAAATTGATGGTGTAAATCAATTTTATACCGTCATTTAATCATAAATTATGGTTTGAATTTTTTTAAGATAATTATTTTAAAAATTAATAATCAATTTATTATATATTGTGAGTTGTGATTGAAAAATTTTGTAAAACTTTTATATTGATAGTATAACATTTTTTAAAAACTTTTTATACCAGTGCATAACCTGTTATTTTTATACTATTTCTTTTCATCTTAATTCTATTTAAACAAAGTGTCCGAAGTGTAAAGAAAAAGGGGCCTCATTAAAATAAGCCCATGGAACCCATGACTAGCAAATCTAAAATCTCTGTGGGACTTTGATCATTGTAGTTGTACTCCCTTTCGGCTTACTTCGTTTTTAAGTTAGCTGCTAATCTCTTGCAACGATTTGGGATGACTTTTATCAGTTTATGGATAGAAGATTCGTTAGTAAACTAAACATAAAAAGAAAATGCTGTTAAACACTTGATCACTTGTGCAGTTGTTTGTGGTGGAGCGGTTTTGTCTGCAGTTTTTCTTTTCTGTTTTAATTTTCAACTATATAAATGCTTAACTTTTGTTTTTTTCTTCTTTTATTACCAATCTAATCATTTTAATTCAAATATTTTATTTTTTCTTTTTCATCTATATCAAAGAACTTCATTTTCTACTCTCTTATGTTTTTTTCATTCATCATACTTTTATTCCTTCTCATTTATGTATACCAAGTTATATTCGACAAAATTAATTAAAAATTAAAAATTTTTAATTTAACTTATTAAAATCAAAAGTATTTGATAAAATTAATTATTAAAGTAGTTGAAAAATAAAAAATAAAAATTTAAAAAGATAAAAAAGAAATTAAATAAATATTTTAATGAAAAAAAGAAAAATATTAAAAACTAAAAGTTAAAAGCTAGGAAAGTAATATTTTTAAAACGCTCAAATCTATTTAAAAAAATTTATTTACTGAATAGTTAAACAAGTTTTCAACTAATAAAAAAATTAAAAATTAACTAAAATAACTTATTGAATATAATCTAAACACAATATTAAGGAATCAAAAGAGGAAATATTTTATTGATAATCATATTAAAACATATTTAAAATCACAAAAAGATGCATTTTGATACATTTCAATATAAAAAATATATTATTTTAATTTCTTAATCAATATCTCTAAATCACTCATTAACATTTACCTATTTTTATTAAGGTTTGAATATAACTTTAGTGTCTCTATTTCACATAAAGATATTTAATTTTCTTATTTTAAAAAATTAACAAATTTTAGTTTAATCATCCATTTTCCTATATTTATTTCTCTTGTCATATATTTTAGTTAATTAATTTTTTTATGATATGTTAGATATATTCTTTAATTGGACTAAAAAATAAATAAAACGTAAGTAATATTAAGAATTAAACGAAAAATTATGAATTTTTAAAAATATGATAATTAAATATATTTATTTTAAAATAAAAAACTAATTAAAATTGTAAATTAAGAAAAATAGAAGAATCAAATTATATTTGAGTATTGTTAAACGTCGTGATCTGTCTGAGATGAATTTGTATTATTATATTTTTTCAAAAAATATTTTAGGGTATAGAAATAAGCAGAAAATAGAATAGAGGGGGAAGTGCGGAAACCCTAGTGGTAGTGGAGTTGGGTGAGTATGGGAATAGCAGGTAGGGTTGGGGATTATGCTTTCAAGGCATTCATCGCCACCCTCGGTATATTTTTTTATCCAACGCAATAGTTACCTAAAGTTGTTTGTTTCAGCTCGGAATCAATTGTAGACTAAAAATTTATGTAAAGTCAATTTTGAACTCAAAGTCAATTCTCGAACTAGCATCGCGTTGTGTTCGCTGTTTTATGCAATTCCTGTTTATTCAACTTCTAAAACGCATTTTGTAGCCTTTTGAGAATATGGTGGCGCATAAATTATCTGTTGCTTCGTATTGTACAATGTTGTTATATATTCAAATTAATCGTTAATCCATATTTTTTACATTTGTCTCTGCAATGCATTGTGTAATGATTGTTTTGGTAGAAACCTTGAATATCGTGTGAAGTCTGCGCTATTTTGCTTGGTTTGGATGTGTTATTTTCAAATATTGGCATTGGCAAACTGCAGAATAATGTCTGTGTTGGATTGATATTATTGATTTTGTTATGATGTCTTTTTGTTGGCATTGGCTAAGTGTAGCATAATGCATTGTGTTGTATTTATATTATCATATTATGGATTTTGTTATGATGCCTTGATCTTACTGTTAAATGTACTTGAGCAGAGATATCTTTACGACTTCACCTAATGTTTGGTCACTTTGGTGCTTTTGTGCAGAAATTCGACAAACAGGATACTGATGAGCAAGCACCATGACTTGATCTCGTAAGCCCACCATCTTAAACAAATCATGTTGTGTAGAAATATAATGTGAGTTTCTTTCCTACAATTTTTCACTTGATTGGCCAATAATTGAATGGCAAATCATGAGTAATAACTTACTTAATTAACATAAGTAGATAGTGGTTTTTGATACATTGTACTTATACATTATTATTTGTTTACGTGTTATAATTTGTACTTCATGGAATCTACTTCTGGTCATATAGCATACGATGGTAGACAATGGAGTTATATTGAGTAGGGGGTGTCAATCACCTTAGTTATTGGTGAATTATTTGAGTTTAGCTCATTAATACCTCATTATGAACAAATAAACTGCAGCTTTTAATTGGGTTTTTGAAGTTGTATTTTTATTCATTGTATTTACTTAAAAATTATATTTAGTTTTTATAATCATCTAAGGTATATCTTAGTTTCTAAGAGTTGTATTCTAAATGGATAATTTCAAATTTTCTTCTAAGAAATTTTCTATTTTCACTATGAAAGATTTCATTTCAAATCTTAAGCTATTTTAATGAATACAAAATTATGTTTTATTGCAATTTTACTTTACATTTTAGCATGAAGATATTTGTCAAATACTAAATCAATAAACAAAATTTTATTTACTGAAAAAATCAGTAGAGAGCTAACTTGAAGTTTGAGTCAAATTCAATTTTTCAAGTTTTGAAATTTTTAGCTAAATTATTTAAACTTTAATTTGGTTCAGTTAAATAATTGAGTCGAATTTGAGTATTTCTTTTACCAGTCAAGCTTGAATAAGTGTCTCGCTTGATTTATTAAGGGTGTGTTTTGAAGAGGTTATGACTAACACTTGTGAAAGTGTTTAGGAGAGTTTAACAAAATAGCTTATGATATATCCGTAAGCTGTTTTTAGCTTATTTTAACAAGTTATCCAAGATAAGGGTAAATAAAATTTACAGCTTATATAAAACTAGTTTAACGTAAATTCTTTTTCAATTATAGAAACAACTTTATCCATAGATATTTATACGATAAAGCTTATTTAACAAAGCTTAATTAAAACTCAACACACTAGTATTAAGAATGTTGAACGGCTATTTTGCAGTCTAGTTTATTGGAGATGAAAAAAAAAAGTTGTCTTTCTTGTTAAGCTCTTGTGATTTTTCTCTCATGGACTTGTTGAGTTAAATTTTTTGGACAAAATTTACGTCAAGTTTTTTACATTTTTACCATCAACTTTAATGATTGTATGAAGACACATTTTTTGTTCAAAATTGTTACGTATATTGAGTGTAAGTTATTTATTATTGAAAAAAAATCTATATGTCATTATTTGAATGGAGGATTTGATAGTATGGATACAAGGAACTTGATTTAAGTTTTGTCCAAACTTTTTTCTCCTTGTAAGTTTAATTTGTATTATGAGCCGTTTCTGGGATTGACTATAATCACCGTTTATCTATTCGGGCTGTAATAGTTTTTCGTGGCAGCATTTAAATTTCAAATATTTGTTTATGCATTTTGTCAAACATACGGGTTGTAAAAATCTGTTATGACTTATATAAGTTTTTTTAATTAAATAATCACTTCTTTTTAAAAATAATCATTTTTTATGTGCTTGTTATAGCTTCTCATAAATTTAATTACTTTAAAATAAAATGATTATTTCTTATTGTAAACAACATAACTTTTGGCTTTTTTAAAATCTCCAAAAATATAATAATTAAATTATTTTATACCAGAATTACTTAAACAAAATTTGTATGGCGTGAACTCTCGATTTTTTTTTTCTTTTTTTCTTTTCATTTTGATATTTAAGCATATTTATTCTATTTTTCTTTTTAAGTTTAAAAATTTAAGCAATATGTGTCACCTATTTAAATGTCAAAATCATAAAAAATGCAATATATAGTCAATTATGTTTCTGGGAGCACATCATAGGATAAAGTGTGAAATTATAACAGTTTACTAAAATATTAGAGCAGTTAAGACTGGGATTACAAGATTGAGACTTTACTAAGTTTCTGCATAATCACCCCATCATCTTTTGAAAAGTAGTTGTTTCTTTCTAGCCCAAATATTTTTTAGCTGTAGAACAATTGGAAATATTCAAGCTAAGAGGCGCAACCAGGGAGTAACTAAAACTATGTAAGAAGTGTGGAAAGGGTCATGTCGTCGGGATGGTTAGAAATATTATCTTGTTCCTGCCGCTGGAGCAAGGATCATCTTCATCAGGTAGAGTAGAAGAAACAACCTTCAACATTTGCATCGTATCACTTGTTCCTGCCTTGATATTCAATTCCATTGAATCCATCATGGAAGCACCATCCTCATCATCTTCTAATAGAAGAGTTGATGTTCATCTCGTTGTATAAGACGATACACACGCACATTTGCTTGGAGTTTGGATTCAGATTGATTTCTCTTTCTTTTTTATTTTTTATTTTTCTCGCAGAAGCTTGAAATTTGTAAGCACGTTTGTTTAATCATGATAGGGTATGGATTGGTTGTTATCTCCTAGCCCAACGCCCCTTAGTATGGTTGTTTCATGACTCATGAATGAAAAGGGGGAAAAATTACTTTTCCTATTTATAAAAGTTAATATATGTGTTTTCTATTTAAATATTTTTGAGATAAATAGCAAATACATTTATGAAATTACCTTTTCAAGTTAAGTCTTATTCAACTTAAAGTTTAAATCCATGCTAATTTTGTTTTAAAAAGTTCACGAGACTATACACCTTTACAGCATTTTTAGCATAACATGTAGAAATATTTGCCAATTAGTAATATTTCTATTATTTTAAAAGATAGTAATATTTTAAAAATACTTAAAAGTGTCAAATTATTAATTAGTAAAGTGAAAGTATTCTTTTTGCCAAAGTTTAATCTTTAAATAAGTAGAATAATGTAGTAGTCCAACAATGGAAGCGACAACCTAGAAAGCGCCGTATGGGGGTTCGCACATGACCAGAAGCTATTGGATCCTTTCCCTTCGAAATATTTTAGAGGCCTAATCTTGACTTAGCGGAAAAGAAGCTAAACAAAATGCACAACAGAGAGCACGGGAAGAATAATAGACCAAAAGCATTGTTATCCAATGATGAAATGCCGATAGTGCATCATGCCACTGTAGAACCTTTAACCATAACTCGAATACATTATACAACGCAATACTTAATCATAAAATAAAAAAATAAGCAGCCTGTCACTCCACTGTTCATATACAAATTCACCCTTATTTTAAAATAGTGTGGTATTTAGTCGCGAACTCACTCCAATGTGCTGTTCTTGCCCAAGATTTATCAATGAATATTCCAATGAAGTTCTGCACTGCGACGTAGAAATGTATGGTCTAGCTCGCTTCATGCCTTTTTCACTTGGAACATGACTAAATAGAAATGTTTTCGAGTGGCACAACAAATTTATATATTCTGATTGAATCGTAATCCCCATCAAGGGGGGTCCTTCCACCAAAGCTGATTGAGAATCAAAAGATCAAATTTGCATTCTAGATTGTGCAGCACATCTGCTAAAAATTAAGAAATACGGGAATTAGAAAGTTAGAGTGGCATCAATTGGTATCATTAATCTAAAATTGCATGCCTTATCTAGAGGCATTTAGAAAGTTAACCTGCTTTTAAGATTTAAGCTATCTCCAATGTCGCAAAATTCCTCGAATTCGTATGAATCTCTGCAAGCGGATTAGTGATGAAGCCTCCGTCAGGCCTAAATCTGTGGTTTGTCAACTTAGTTTCAGCATTCCTATTGGGTGGGTAGTTCATGGCAGCAAGTGATGGGGTGCCACCTGATCTAGAGAATCGCACGATTGAATCCCGGCCATGTGTTTTCCTCCGGAATTTGGAGCTCAAAAATTCTGCTCCAGGTAGCATGCAACATGCGTTACCCTGAGCATCAGATTTAGTCATCCTTCCACTTGATATAGCCAAATCATAAGAGATCTCATCCAATGCCAACTCAAGGCCATGCACACGAGTCTCTAAAGAACGCATTCCATTTTGTGAGCTTCCCATGAATTTCTGTCATAATATGGAGAAGCATGTTGGAGATGTTTGTCATTAAAGAATTGGCACAAATGCTACTTTGACATAAAAAGAGAGGAAAATGATTAAGTTTGAACACTAACAGTATTAACCAACCTTCCTTCCAGCAACTAGCAGAATTAAGCGGCACAGATAAAAGAATCGATTGAGGGAACTTAGTGTTAAGTTAAGCATTAGGAACAAACCTGTAGAAGATCGAGTAGACTTGACTGCTGCTTCTCAATCTGATGTAACTGATCACGGATCAGCGATAAATCTTCACTCTCTTTGTCATTCCTTTGGAGATCTTTAGAGACAATACTGACAGGAACTGAGTCTTGACTCTCATCTTCATGATATGGAACCACACGAGATCCAGCTTTGGACCCACCATACTTTTGCATTTTATCCTCAGAACTTTTAGTTAGCAGTACCCGTTTCATTTCTGACTTTGAAACTCTGCTTTTATCCATTTTGCTCCTATCCAAAACAATTCCATCCCTCTCCTGAAGATCTCCCTGATCAGCCATAGCAATTGGAGCATCCCAATTCATATGGTTTAATTTCCGTGAAACAAACAATCTTCTCTTGTTACTACTTGAAGCACTCGAATTCTTAGCATTGCTAGCAGAAGAACTATCTGCTGGACTGAATCTGCTGAAAGGAGTAGATTTCCTCCGCAAATTGGCCATCATTGAACGAGGACTACATGAATTGTGAGAGACTTGGGGATAGCGCCCATCACTTGCATTCTCTGAAGCCAAAAACACAAATCCAGAAAGAAAACAGTTATGAAAAACAATCAAAGACAATTCAACATAACAAATTAATCATGTTTGGTTCCACATCCCAAATGTGACATTGGCAAATTGCCAAATGACTACCCAAATAATTGCATGTTTGGTTCCACATCCCAAATGTGATTTTTCACTGTCGAGAAGCCAATAGTCATAGCAGCTTTCACATCTGAGATGTGATTTCTTATTTATCAACAACTAGTAAAATACGCACTAAATTATAGCTGACAAAAATTCTGAATTCATCTAAAATCGATATTCGATCAACAGCAGATTGAACATCACCTATTTTCCCTTACCCTTGCTTTACTTAATCATGCTTTCTATTTTAAGCCACGACAGTGAAGATAACACGATCAGTATTCCATTACTGTAAAGAAATCTGACACTTACCCACATTCTCTGATAAAAAACTAAACCACAAAAACTGGCAAAATCAAATAAATACCTTTGGAAGAAGATTGCGATTTAGGAGGTGGCGAAACTTCATCCGAAACATCAGGAATCTGCTTCCACGCTTCCAACATCTGATTCATAACGTCCCGAACTAATTTCACCTAAACAAAACATCACGCACTCTCAATTCACTTTTGAATTACCATAAATAAACATCACCGCAAAAAATTAAAAAAAACAAATATCTTAAGAATTTACACAAACCTTATCAAACCGTCGATTCTCGAAAACTCTAACACACTCAGCCTTGAACTCCGATAAGAAATCCCTCTCCACGTCGGCAACCACCACGAGCGTCTCCGCCGCGGCCTTACGCGTCGCCCAGTCATCGCTGCTCAACGCTTCCACCAAGCACGGAACCAAACTATTCAGCGGCACGTGGCCGGAAGCGCCGCCGGCGGCGACGACGCTTCCGACAAGCGTCAACAGCGCGGGCTTCGCCTTGAAACCGTCGCGCTTTAGAAGCTTCTCGAACCTCGGCAGGAGCTTCGCCAGCCTAGCCGGGTCCGGATCCGGAGCTCCGTCGATCGCGGCGGCGAGGCACATCGCCGCGCTGGCCTGCGCGTTCTGGTCCTGCTCTGTGAAAAGCGCCTCCGCCAACGGCTTCAGAAACGCATTCAGCGGCGGCTTGCTGACGTGGCGTGACAATGCCGCAATGGAATTCACGCACGCCGATCGGACCGACGAGTCCGCATCGCGGAGCCTTCGCACGACGCTGCCGAGGATCTTTGGCAGGTACGGCGCGAGCATGTTGCCGTGCGTCTCCGCGAGGAACCCTAGGAGCTGAACGCATTGCTTGCGCACCGGTGGCTTGTCGGAGTCGTCGGTGGAGTACATGCACGAGAGGAACATCGGCAAGGTGGCTCCGTCGAGGTTTCGAGCGATTGACTCGAGCTCCGCAGCGGCGAGAGACTGCGTGTCGCGGTCGGAGAGTTTGGTTAGGCATCTGAAGACTCTCTGCTTTAAGCTCTGCGGTGTCGACGACATTGTGGTTAATGTGATGGTTCCGGCGAAGGATCGGTTACTGTTGCGGTGGTGGAGCCGGTGGAATCCCCGGCAACATCGCCGGTGATTTTAGTTCGTTTGGCTTGGGAGTGGGAATGGGAGGAACAAACGGTTTTATCAATGTTCAGTTGCGGAGAGTGAAAGTGAAGGTGAAGACAGAAACGGCGTGTCGTTTTCTGGTTATTTAAGCGAGAACTGCTGAACTACGGTGTCGTTTAGTTAATCGTAACGGGGTTTGGTTTTGGGAAGAATTTTTTTGGTTTTTTTTTAAAATTTCTTTTATTAAGTTCTCCATTTTTTCACTCTACTCAAGAGCTGGTCGGGTTTGTTTGTTTGTTTCCATGGTGCTGACTTCTGATTTCTAAATAAGATAACGAATGCGACGTAACTGGAAATTCCTAATTTGTTGGTTAAGTGATGATATTAAAATTAATAATAAGATCCCTGGTCATATTTCATATGGGACTCCATTACTTTTTATAAAGATAAAAAAAGTCTATTTTTTTTTACAGAATATTCACTAATTTTAGTAATAGTTAGTTCTGATAAGAAGCTTAATTGTTATTTTTAGTAAAATCTTTTTTCCATTCATTCATGTTTTTTTCATAAAGTTTATGAATCTAATTTTGTTTCATCTAACATGTTAATAAATTAAGTGAGATTTTAAGTTGACATAGTTTTATAAGTGCAAGTTTGGTTGATGAAATTGAAAATGTCGACCTTCTTAATTAATTGTCTTTTTTTTTCTTCAAATTTTAACTCGTAATATTAAGAGTTTTTCCTTCCTTTATTAATTAATTTGAATTTGAACATACTTATCAGGCTGAATCTTACTTGTTTCATTTGACATGTTAATAAATTATGTGATTTTCTAAGTTGACATTTTTGTTTTTTAAAATACAAGTTTGGTTAATGATATTGATAATGTCGACCTTCTTAATTAATTGGGCCTTTTTTTCAAACTTCAACTCGTGATATTAAAAGTTCTTCCTTTAATTAATTTGAACTTACTTATCAGTTGAATCTTAAATTGTTTGTAATTATTATGAGATATTTTTATTTATAATAGTAATAAATATGATATTTATTTTATAATAAAAATCTATGTTAACAATTAATCAAATTTGGCCTGTGGAGTTAACTTGCCTGTGATTTCATATTCAATTCAATGAATATCTGTAGATTTATATCTAATTATATTAATCGAACTTTCATTAAATAAATTATTTCCATTTTTTATAAATTGTTTTAATAAAAAATTGTATATTAATATTAATTGTAGAAGTTAATAAAATAAAATACATTATTTAAAATATTACATTTTAGCTTAATTATAATAAAATTCAAATTCCTTTTCAATTTTAGTTATAATTAAGATATCATATATAAATATTTAATTATATAATAAGTTCAGTATAATTATTAAATAGTTAGATTTCTTAACTATGTTTATAAGTTTTTTTTTAAAAAAAATTGTATATTAAAAAAGTTTTGTTGAGGATAACAATATAGGTGTTTAACTTTTAGTGGTGTATGTGTATGTGAATATGCAACGAGTACTTAGACACATTTAATGAATAAAGGTTCCACTTATAATAAGTAATTTTCAGTTTCTCACATATCATTTGTCTTAGGGGGGAAAAATTTATAAAAAAAAATAAAAAATCGCTTGTCATAATTAAAATGTGCTTCATAGCTAATGTAGTGTTAAAGACATCCGAATTTTACTCAACCATTCAAAAAAGCCCTTGCTAAAGGCGTCCACGTATAGATCTTAAATGCTCACACAATGATTATAATGACCTAACACCACACTCCAAAGTCCATACACAATAAAATGGAGCCACTAATTAAAAACGTCAATGGCGTAAAGGGACTGTTGTAATCAGGATTGTGTATTGCCGCAGAAAAGCCACATTGTGAGGAAATTAATGAGACACAAGGAAGGAGGGTCTGGCTCTATGAGAAGGACCAATTATGTGTTGCAGGGAATAATCAATCATGGGTGATGAGTACTGTTGACGTTCAGGTCCAACATTGTTATTAAGGTGTCAGATTGTCATATGAAGGTGCCAGGCCATTATCATTCAACAGTTACTATTTTCCCAATCTAGTTGCTGAAATTTTTTACTCCATATGGTTGCTTTTTTTATGCATGATAAATTTTTCCACTAGGAGATTGAATTACTTTCATCCAACTGATTCAACGGTTTTAGCATGGTACTTGATCATAATACTACATATTTGAGCCATAACATTACGTGCCAGAGAATAATACACAAACATGTATAGTAGTTAAAAATGCTAGAGTTTTGTTTTTATTTTTTTTGTTTATGTGCTATATAGTCTCGATCGAGATGACAATTTGATGGTATATGAATATCATTTGGTTGTTTATGACATTGAGTTATAGCTCCATAGTAAAAATCAGATAGGGTTAACGATCTTAACTAGTTTCAATATCATTAATCAAGCATGTAACTATGGAAGTTGTAAGGTATATGTACGTACATATTATGAATTTGTATCACACCTAAAACAAAAAGAGTGTGTACCTGTTTAACTAATTTATATATATAGTAATATGTAATTATAATGGTCATGGTCATTACTCATTCGGTACGTTATTGTCGTTCAAGGTGTATGAGAAGTTGCAGTGGGTAGGACCCATGTCCTTTATTTGCATAACAATATTGCCATAAGTAGGTCGTAATAACCATATCTAATCATAATAATCGTATGTAAATATTATGCTATATCTTGTACTTAATTAAGCATTACATAGTTATCAAGGGGCAAAGATGATTCAATGTTGAACCTACTCACAGCATGGGTCTCAACCTCCACACCTACCTTTCTTCTATATAACATACAAGAGTCGTAAATAGCGTTGACAGAAAAAGCAGGCCCATCAAGATTATCCCAGTTTGCGTTAGTTGGAACTAATCATTTCATTATTCAGATCAAAATGTTGAACTGCGTGGCATGCATATGCAATTCGTCATCTTCTACTTAAGAGGGGAAAGAAAAGTGTAAAAATGATATTATAGGCCTGCACTACAGGGATTCCACTTTGAAATTTCTTATTGAGTCTCAATTTACCTTGGTTGGTTAATCTTATTTATGTGACATATATGCGTGCAGTTCAATTTGGCGTACCAACAACTGACAAGTCTAAGGTTTGAATATTACTATAGTACTAGCTTAAAATGATCGCGTAGTTAGATGATCTTGACCAATCTCTGACTACTCGAGACAGGTGACTAAGTGCATTGTTGTTTCCGCATATTGACAATGAACATGGAAGCAATAACTTGTAGCATTGGGTTAAAACTTAAAACCAAACACAAACTAATTAAGATTGATATATTTTTCAAATATCTAGACTTAGATGGACATTACTAGCATTATGAGCCCGAGGTCCCAGAGCCAATAATGAGTGCACCACCCCTCTATACATTAGCCCGAGCTAAGGTAATGTTCGGTCTTCTCGAAAGTAGAAAAAAATAAGTAAAAAATATTAAAATTTATAAGAGTTTCACATTTTTACAGTTTATTTTAATTTTATTTTTTTTTTCATTTTATTTCACTCAATGGAACAATATCTAGGAGTCATCACGAACCATAATCACAATTCACAACTCTCATGCATCTTTAATTCCATCTAGCTAGGTCAATTTCCTCACCATCATTTTTGGAAGCTATTCCCCAACTCTAGATCTATCAGACCTTCATTATAAGGGTGGTTATGCGTAGTTACATGAATAGCAATTAAAATGATTATATAAGAGAAAGTTAATATGATGATATTATAGCAAACTAGACTGCCATGAGATTCCTACGTAACCTCTTCTAAAGGATTATAAATATTAGACATGCAAGTATTAGACCTACCTCCACATATGAAACATTTCCCTTATTATTACTCTACTAAAATACTCACTAACTTAAGCTTTTTCGCATGAACACCTTTTTCAACCACTTGAAATACCATCAAGTTCTCACCAAGTAGTTAATGGCACCATCAAATCCCCCACCTGTATCACTAGATAAGAAAATTCAATGACCGGAATCAAGTTGGTGAATTATATAAAATTAGTCTACTAGTTTTAGTTTAGATATGATATGATGGTCAAACAAAAATAGTATCACAGGTCTAACACTGATTCGGTTCAGTCACACGAATCTATAAAAATAAACTAGGAAACAGTAATGTGAATACTTCGTCATATATTTAGTGGCGTAAGAACTTAACTTGATAATCATATCATCATTAGAACAAACCTTCTGATTTTCAAAGTATTTGATAATTTTGTTTTCTTCCCTGAAAGCAATGTTCTACCGTGTGATGGATACGCGCGTCTAACTTTAAAAAAAAAAAAGAACGAATTAAGATCCATTCGCAGCAAAAATCTTGGTACGAGCAATATTCTTTGGCTAACTGATATATTTGACGGTGTTATTTAAAATCATGCATACAAGATTGAAGGAAAAGGACTAGCTAGTCTCTCTTGAATTGGTGAGAAGTCATGGTTTGCATTATTGTCTGCACAGATACATCTATATTATATCCCCATCATATAAGAAAACACCAGAAAATGATTTTTTCGATTTTTGTCTTTATAATTGCGCCTATAATTTTTTGTTATATATGTGTATAATTATGCCTATAATTGATCTATATTATAACAAACCACGTCCAAGCATATACAGCCTTTTTGTTTCTTACCCACCGGGAAAAGGAGGGTTTTGCTAACTATTTCTTATATTTAAAATTGGACACTCTTAACAACAATTATATGTATACTTGAAAATATTTGAAATATATTTCATTATAATAAAATTTTCATATACTAATACAAAAAGTTAACCATTAGGCTTTTTCTGTGTTAATATGATAATTGGGAAGCAGATTGATTTATTGATATTGTGTATTTCATTGGCATATAATAAATTGCATATGTATGTCATAGGTGTATAATCCTATTAATATAAACTTACAGTCTCTATATTAACAGAATAACTTTTGTTAGACATTACCGTGTTAATTAGACAACTCTAATGACTATTTTTTTCTATTAATAAGTGTGTATATATATATATATATATATATATATATATATATATAATGTATTTTTTCAAAAAGTAATTAAAAAAATGAAACCTTAAATAATATGTTAAGTATCTACTAATTATATTAAATTTAGTTGGTTATGTTGCAATGAATATGGAATAAAGCTTACAGGTCAGCTAAGAAGTTGAATTTAATACTGGTTAAATAAATGTAGAAAAATACACCAAAACCTTCACGTTATGCTTCAACAACAAAGGAATTAAATAAGCTGCATCTTCATCGAAGAAAAGACAAATTTTCAACTATTGCAAGAAGACAAAAATAGATGGCACACGTATATTTATTTTAATATAAAATGATACTAATAAATATATATATATATATATATATATATATATATATATATATATATGTAGTTTTTCACTATTTTAGTCTACACTATTTTCAATAACAAAATTGATTGGTGGCCATAATTAGTCACGTTTCTTACACTTGTAGAATGAGTATGTTGATCCCTAAAGGCAGCGCCGATGAAAATAATTGATCCAAAGGATCGAAAACAATATTGTCCCACTCACATGGGAATGAAATAAATGAGTGAATTTAAAATTAAAAAACAAACAAAAAGTGATAAAGCCCCTATCCGTCTATTTTCATCCCCCTTGCTCAAATGTGTGTGTGTATATTTTGAAGTCATGCTTGTTCCAATCATGCCACGTGCAATTTCCTAAGAAGTAAGAGGACATATAGCATGAAGTGGGAGCCAAAATCTGCATAGATATCCTTTAATTGAGTTAGACATTCTTCATGTCAATCATGGATTTATCTCCTTTGGGACCCAGGCACTCACATATAATTATCCTCTAGAAATGTTCTAAACTAGAAGAATGTGAAGCGCATATATTGCATTCATGGATTATAAAGAACTCAAACTACAAAATGAAAATAAATTAGTTTATATAATTTATCTGACTGATTTATAAGGTTGTTTAATTAAAAAAATGATTTGGTAAATAAAATTTATTTCATTAATTTCAAACATTTTTTCGCATGTCACTTACAGTAGCATTTTGAGTTTATAGTTTATATTTATTTTTTTTATTTACCCCTTCATTAATATTAAATTGTTAAATTACTTTGTGTGTGTGTGTGTTTTAATCTAAAAAATTATAAAATTGCCGAATTTGAATTTTAAAATTCTTATTCTTAACTTTAGTTCAAAAATAAATTTTAACATTTAAACAAAATGAGTAAAAAATTATCCAAAATAATGCAATACATACTGATCAATAGAAAGATGATCAAATTTTAACATTTATATAATGTTTATGCTCTCCAGCATCACATTTGTAAATCACACACAAACCTGATTCAATAGAAAGATGATTATATTGATTAAAACTAAAAACTAAAAGTTTTACATGAGATTACATTTTTTATATTAAAATAAAAATTGCTACGAAATCATTTTTGCAATAATTTTTTAAAATATATTGCTTCAATTTAACTAAACTTTAACTAAATTTATTTTTATTGAATTAAAATATTCAAAAGTAAGTCTACAAATACTCACCTAAGATTCATCAAGCACGTCTTTCTTTTCGCGTCTTAAATGTATGAGGTTGTTATTTGTTTTTTGGGTCGTGAACGGGCCAGCTTGAACTAGAGACGAATAAGCATTGTAGGTGCAGCCCAAATTCATTTAGTTTTAGGTCTAAAGGGCTCAAACTAAAGGACCTACGAATTCAGTCCATTGGGCCATCCTTCTCGTACCCATTCAATCCAGGCCTATGAAGGGGCATACTTGTACCAGCCCAACCCAAGCTGAAACTTCTTGCATTCCCGTTATTGCTTCATGCACGTCTCATCATTTTTTTGAAAAGTTCATTCCAAAATATAATTTGAGGCAACAGTGGAAGTGTATTAAGTAACAACCTTCAACCCAATCTTCTCTTTCCACTTACATTTATTTTTCAAATTTTCCGTTTTACTCCTGTTTGCACCAAGTGTCAAGAAAATAAGATATCCAGTTTGGACTTTTCATATGTCTACAACTTTCATTTATGTTTAATAGAATAGATAATAATAGATTTCATTCAATCAAGTCTTCCTTACAATCAGTTGTGAGAGATCACTTTCCACTCAAAATCTAGACTCTAGTTCAACACAAACAAGTAATGGTTAAAATTCATCCAAGGTCCACCTAATGCTACCTTATCCTTGCCTTCTTCCAAGATGAATTTAACCATAAAAAAACCATTATCAATGTCCATGATCTCAAAACCTCTTGTTAAATTTCATAAATTCTTGAACCTATATTGCACATAATGTTAAAATCTACTGATTTTGCAATAGCTCGACTAGGGTATCCTTCCATGTGCAATATAGTTATTTGGAAAATTTCTCATCCTACAAGACTTTCAACACAAGTTTATTGTTGATTTCATATTTGATAACGTTTGAATGAACAAATGATATTTCTCATGGTTGGGGACATTGCCTACTCCCTAGTATCTTATCATGAAAAGACACTTAAGATATTTCTGGTAATTCATTCATATTTAATAAGGTTGAAATACTAATTATATAAAATAAATTATTTCTGTACAATGCACAAACTAAAATACTAATATATAAAAATCATTTCATACGTAAATGTACATTTATATTGCAAATTAGAATATAAATTTAAAATGTGAATCCATCATTCTCTTCACCTTCTCTATTACAATTTATTAAAAAAAAAAATCTCATTTAGATGTGCACTTCACACGTTCATTCTTTTGTATCTAGAGAATAAACTTTTCTTTTTATCAATTATCTCAAACTATCTTTTTTAATCTTTATTTATAAATTAAGTTTTAATATTTATTATAATCAAAATTATTTACAGTAAATATAGATTAATTTTATATAATAAACAAATATTTGTTATCAAAATTAATTACAATATAAATAAATATATACGAACAAAGCAATCATCTATTATACATTTTTAATTATAAAATTAATATTTATTTAATATAAAAAATAATTATATATATTTCTTTTAATTTTCTAGGAGCCAAAAGTAAGAAAAAAATTGTTGTAATTAATTAAAGCGACAGTTTAGTTTAATGATAAATAAATATCGGGTAAATAAATATGCTTACGTATACCATCAATTCCAACGACGTCGTGTTGCACTGATTGTATTCCTTTTTTACAAATATAACCTTGTTTGGCTTGAACTCTCCCCAAATCGCCACCCAGAATCGCTAGAATTTAATAAAAGACAAGGGGTAGTAAAGTAATTAAGCATGTTATAAAAATTCAAACTTGGACCTTTTCTGTTCCAAAAAGGGGCAAGGAGGATCAGAGGAGTTACCGTGATCCATTGTTGTTCTCTCTCTCTCTAGAGTTCTTATTTCCTCTCTCTAGAATTTTCTATCCGTTCATCCCCCTCACAAATTAGGGTTTTTGCGAATCTTTTATTGTCTGAAATCGAATCCAACGTTTCAGCCATGGTTTCCGATTCAATCGCCGCCGTGCCGATTCCCTCCGCCGCAAACACCAGGAACCCGGGGAAGAAGAAGAGGGTTCGATTTTTTTCAATTCGATTTCGATTTTAATTTTTCTTTCTTTTACATGCATTCCGTTCTCCGTTCTTATTAGTCTCATCGTAATCTTGTGCGTGTTACAGACCAACAGGTCCGCGAAATTGAAGCAGTACAAAATCGATGCGCGCCGCGAGCAATGGTTATCTCAAGGTACGCGATGTTCGCACTATTGTTTTCGTTGATCCATTCATTCGCTGATTCCGTTCCGTTTTCTGATTCGTGTCGGTGAGTTTCAGGTGCGGTGAAGAGCAAGGGGTACAAGGACGGTTTGGACGATGACGGCCATGCGCCGCCGTCTCCAGCGGAGGTGAAACACTCGGTGGAGCCTCTGAACACGAGGCGCAGAGGCGAAGAGGACGATGGATTGATCCATCACGACAGCGATTCGGAGTCTCCAACCAACTGCCCTGCGGGCGTGTTGTGCGGCACCGATTCGGGGACGAATTTCACCGGCAGCAGTAGCGGCGGTAGCAGCAGTAGCAGCAGCAGCAGCAGTTCCAGCAGCGGCGGGTGCTGTTCCGGGAACGTCACCGAGGTGGAGGAAGAAGAGGAAGGTGATGACGATGACGATGATGATGATGGATGTTTGGATGATTGGGAGGCTATGGCTGATGCTCTAGCAGCCGATGACAAGCGCGAAAACCCTTGTCCAGATTCGCCCCCAGTGGTTTCGCCTTCAGAGGGATCCAATTTAGGGTCTCCGAATTCGAAACCCGAGAGTGGTAGATTGTTTCCTTGGGGCTCTGGTAATAGCAGAGCGTGGAGGGCAGATGATGCCTTTCGCCCTCAGAGTTTGCCCAATTTGTCTAAGCAGCACAGTATGCCAAATCCTGATCGGCGTGGGGTGCCTTGGGGACGCGCTCCCACCCCATCCTCGTGCCCAATTTGCTGTGAGGATCTCGATTTGACGGACACGAGTTTCATGCCTTGTCTCTGTGGGTTTCGTCTTTGCCTCTTTTGCCACAAGAGGATTCTCGAGGAGGATGGGCGCTGCCCCGGTTGTAGGAAGCCCTATGAGTGTGAGCCTGTTGAGACAGAGGCCAGTGTGCTTGGAGACAGCCTCACTCTTCGGTTGGCACGTTCTTGCAGCATGATCGAGAGGTCCTGAGCCCGCCCGCAGTCTGTCCTTTTTTTGTTGCGCTGTTGCATCATCGTCTGTATTTTAGGGAAATCTAATTTTCATAGGTTTAGTTGGCCTAGTGTTATGAGGTTTTGGGCACCTTGAAATCAAGTTGTATCTCGTTTGATCTTATGGTGCATGTGGTAATGTAGAGTACTCTTGTTGGTATGTGAATACATAAGGTGGTATAGAAATTCAATACATTTGAAAATGGTTAGACAAATTCTAATGCCTCTATATTGAATATCATTTTTAATTGAACATGCTCATATTTCTGATTGTGCAAATTCAATTTTTGGTGGTGTTGCAATTTTCTATGTTTACACTCTGTCTCTCTCTTACAGTTGTATTTGTTGCACTCTGGGGCTACTTATGAAGCTATCCTGTTTCCTCATCTCTCTCCATTTAAGATATTTGTAGCTATATATTGATGAATTGAAGGTATATGGGCTGATTAAAAAAAAAAGGAATTATAGCTATTTGCTAATAATGATCATTAGTCAAGTCATAAACTATATGTTTTTCCTGTCTATTTTTCGTCTGTGAATGGTTTTTTGATTTATGGATTGTTTTTTGCTTAATGGAGGAGGGGGATGGGAGGGAAAATAAAAGCCACCCTTGGAGGGGAGTTGGAGAGCAATGTTGCCCCTCTCATTTTCCTTTCCCTCTGCTAACCAAACAGAATATTAATGTTTTATTGTCTCCACTGACAGGTAACTAAAATTTTCTCAAAAGCAAATCATTCAACTGGCCTGTGGATTGTTTCTGTCCATCAAGGATGGTTAAAAAAATCTCTGTTAGTTTGTTTTGTTTGCTTCTAGTCTTTTCATTGCATTTGCTGAAATTTCATTAATGCAAAATTAGAATTTGTTAACATGGAAGCATCTTTTTGTTGCTGGACCATCTTGCACAAACCACAAATCTGTTACATGCCATTGTTAAAGCTTGGTCCTTCTTTGCCCTATAACCGATACTCCCCTTACTTGAAAGGGATCTGCGATATCTGTTTTAATGTGAGTTAGCATTGTAAATATAGCTTCTTTCATGACATTTGAACATTGTTTTTTTTCCCATTGATTCTCTTTTAGGAACCAATATACTGGTGTTAAGTGTAAATATGAAGACAATTTCAAGGTATGGGAATATCTTTATGTCATTGTTGTATGTGAGTCTTATGAGTTTGGTTCAGTCTTAGTCAAAGAATAATTTGACCTTCCTTATTCCTTGGTGTTTTGATAATTGGCACTTGACTGGTTACCTTTGATTTTTAATCAACCTACCTCAGATCATTGTCCTGACTCCTTGTATTCTTTCAAATTGGTACTACTTTTAAATTTTGTTTGTATGAGTAATGAGTAATGGTTCTTGGGCAAAACATTAATTTATTATCTATACAACTGCTGGCTTATTCTACATTGATATGATTCTTTTTATTTTTTTGCTCCTTTTTCTGTTTCCATCCATGATTAAGAGACCCTCAGAATAAGTGAGCCCAATTCTAGTCTCAACATAAAACAGGGAATTTGGATTATTTGTATAACTATCTAAATATTTATAGAAGTGACTTCCTTTGAAAATTCTTTTTGAAGTAGTAGTTTGGGTCTACAATATGAAAATTGCAAGTTAGTTACTTAAAACAATCAATTTCTGATAGAACAGTAGGCTACTTTTATGAAAATGAATGACAATTGGGACAATGAATATCTTTATACTTTAGTCCTAGGGTCAGCTTGAATCCTTGATTGAGAAGATGGAGTGTGGGAAGGTGGAAATTTTGGAATGAAAATCATTTTCACTTGCTTGGTATAATGAAAGTATGAGAAGTCTGAAGATTCAATTGGTTGACAGTTGCATATTTTGTGCTTCTCTCATATTGTTTATCATATTCTTATCTGTGGTCATTTTCCATACTTGGTAGCATGCTTCTCAACCTTTTTTTGTGTCTCTCCTGCAGTTACTGTTTTGGGGTTTGTTGTAGTGTAGACAATGGAACTGATCACATGAAAGGTACTAATGATCATTTGGCGTTGCCTTGTTAGTTTTGGGTAATACAATCTGTACTTGCATTGTGTTAATGCTCATTTGAAGATGATTTGGTCTGATGAGAAGTATAATACTTTTTCTCTCATCCCCTATGAAAAGATAAAATTATTTATTACTCCCTCCCTCCATCCCTAATTATAATACCCTTTTTGAAAATTTGTTTGTTCCTTTTTATAAGATTCTTTTCTAATTTCTAGATGCATTAATAATTCTTTTTCCTACATATCCTTACTTTATTATTCTCTGTCCAAAAATTAATGAGAAGTAATTAAGTGGATAAAGAGATAAAAAAAGGATAACTTTGGAATGATAGTACAATTAATTGACATAATTAATGTAATTAACTAATTTAATTACTTTTTTTAAGGGACATGAATTAGTTGAAAGAATCTTATAATTGGGGACAGAGAGAGTATTTGGGAGTATTTGTCTTTGGTCGTTGCCTTGTTAGGTTTGGGTTATACAATATGCACTGGTGTTATGTTAATGCTAATTTGAAGATGATTTGGTCTTATGAGAAATATAAACCTTTTACTCTCATCCTCTAAGAAAAGATAAATAATTATCATTATCGACAAATTTGATGCCAAACAAATGAGACACTATTGTTCAAGTATTTGTGATATAGGACTGGGGTGAGGCATACGAATACATACCATACCTTAATAAGGTTACTCTGCCAGTGGTAGGTCTACCTTTTTTTGTTTGATGATGTTTCGATAAAAGCTAAAGAGTGGGAATCCCTTGGAAACTAAGATAATTTAGTTGGAATGTTGCTGATGAATTAGTGTGATAAAGTAACAGCAGTTGCTGGAAAGTCGCTTTGCAAACAGAAGATCTTTGGGCTATTGGGAGTGGAAAACTGTACAAGAAATTAGCTCTTAGAAATGTAATTGAACATGCTGACCATGGGAGTATATTAGATATGGGAAGTACCCCTTTCTAACTTTTCTGGTTGCCTGGTTGTTTTGTATTCTTAAACTTGTTGATGTGTAAGGAAATTACACGAGACCTTTATTTCCTAAAATGTGCATGTTGTACACACCAAGAAACCATTAATAACATATGTCCTTTTATTGTTATTGGTATTAGTTGTGGTAAGAATTGGAAGGTGGATAAGATCTGATGAACTTGTATATGGTTTGCTGCGGTTTTTATAACGTATGCTTGTGGTAAAAAATAGGTTTTTAAATTGAAGATTATTATGGACATCCAACTAATATCTTGAGAGAACTTTCTGCTGTCTTTAGCCATTGTGTTTTCCCTTTGCTAGTGTGTTTCGTTTGTACTTTGTAAAATCATGGTTTGACACAATAGTAAATTAATTATTTTTAGAGCATTTATTAGGAACCCAAAGTTATATGCGTGAACGCAACTCAACTAAGATTTTTCAATCAAGATATTTTAGGATAAAATTCCGTTTACATTTTCCACGTTAAAAGTTTGGGCGGTGTGAAAGCTACAATCCTAACATGCATTTAATATTTGAGTTGGCATTGTGCATTTAATTCCCTTAATAGAATAAATATTTTTGCTTGTTTTTAAATATTCTTGGTTGTTTTCTTTCGGGGTCAATACTATTTTCTGTTGGCGACTTGCTGTAATTGACAAGCAATTGGTTGTTTTATTTGGGTTGCTGCAATTCACGATCATGCTAGCATACTGCAATTGATACTTTGAAATTTAGTTTCACGGTAGCCAGGCTTTCGTAACGCGTCTGTTCTTTGTTGGGCCCTATGTCTCTTTTAGGATAAGATTCAAGTGCTGCAAGTAATTGCGTTGAGATTCGTCGTTTATTTACTTGCGTAATAAAAATCGAGTATTTTAAATTGGATATGCTCAAAAAATGCATTCAATGTCAGAGACTGAGTTTCCAACTGTTTGCGATAAAGTGACAGTATCTGGTTCTGCCTTTCTCGTGAGGGTCTGTCAAATGAATGTACTTCATTTCCTGGCTAGTTTCTGTTAGACGCATCTTACCCCTTTGAGTATTAAAAGAAAGAGAAAAGAAAGGGACTATTTATGTTATCAATCAGAATTATTAATTTAAATTAGCTTTCAGGATACGTTATGCTTAAAAAAGAATCGAATCCTTTAATTTTGTTAAATGAAGCTGGGCTGACCTTCTAAGCAGGGTTGTGCTTCCAGAGAAAATTTAGTATGAGTAAAATGTTTATATGGATAAATTCAAATTTTCCCCGTTATTTCATAAGTTTTGGGTAAATAGTTTATGCATAAACAATTTAAAAGAATTTATTATAGTGTTATCTAATAACAAATTATCAAATATAATAAGTTGAAATACTCTCTTGAAAGACTTGTGTCCTGATACACAAAATTCCATATCACTTAAGAGTCAAAGTCAAGAATTATTTATAAATATTTGTCTCTTAATTTATATGGAGACACTCTTTATTAAGGACAAAACTCTTGTGGAGAAGAAAAACGTAACTAACTTTTTTGGTAAAATGGATGGATTGTGGAGTGAAAGTGGACTAGTGGAAGTGCATGTAGCATGTATGCTGGACATGACATGAGTGTCTTAGAAAACAAATGCGGGAATAATAACAAACAAACAATAAAATGACATGGTTACTTACTTGCCCTGAATTGATAATGCGTTTATGGAGGAAGTTAGTAGTTTCAAGCTTTGACTTCTTGTTTGCGTCCACGAACATATACATTTATCAGTTTCCTTCACTGCCACGGAAAAGAAAAAAAGAAATCCGCGGCTAATAGCATGCAATGGAGATGGCTTTGGCGCTTGCACCTCCCACAAAGGTGCAAGATCTTTCTATGGCTGGTCTTGTATGATAAACTCCCCACAGAAGTTCCTCGCATTGCAGATTTTGCATTCTCACCTTGTCCCTTTTGCCGCGGACACGAGACTCTCCTTCATGTGTTGCGTGATTGCCCTCGAGCCGCAAGCGTGTGGCTTCCTCTTGTTGCTCCACAACACCAACGTGCCTTCTTCTCTTACTCTCTATGGAATTGGATGGTGACTTATCTTCAGAAGCCTTGGTCCATTGTTAACTCGAATGATGAAGATTGTGTTTTGTTCGCTGCTACAGTTTGGTTGCTGTGGAAGGATAGAAAAAGTTGGGTCTCTGACGGGTGTGGTCTTTGTTTTTCCTCTGAAAGAGTGCTTCATCGTGTGGGTGCTCTAGCTGATGATTATGGGGGAGTTGTTGAGGTTGAACACTCTGCTCCTAGCCCTTCTGTACGCTGTGTTTCGTAGTGTTTCTATTGGAACCAACCTTCGATCCTTCGCAGTTTCAGTTGCGGATGGTGGCAGATAGTTTAGTGTCGTGTCTCCCAAGTTATGGATTTGCATGGCTTTCATTTGCCTCTTAGGTTGTAATAGGCTGAGGCTCATGTCATGACTTGTTGTGGAGGTGGTTAACAATTGTAACCTTGATTTTCACAATGGTAGTAAAGTTCTACAAAATAAGAATGAATGGTATAGTATAACTATAAGCAGAAAGTGCAGCACAAACAAAATATATATATACAGGAAAAATCCAGAAAATTTTATATGCTAAATTTGTTTGAAGGCATTTTAATTCAGTTTTGTATTCGCCATAGTACCCTTTTTTTTTTGTTTTCCTGCAAACTCATTTTCACCACACTTGTTTGTTGGTTAGAAGGAATAAATGTTATTGAAAGCGAATTAGAAATTTAGAATAAAAATACTTTTTTTGTATTGTTAGATTATGGCAAGACTATTGATACAGTGATACATAAAAGAATAAAAAAGGATAAATTAACATTCGTGGACTAATGGGATATGAAATAAATTCTAATCCAGAAATGTTGGACATTTTCTGAAATACACCATATATTTCTTCAAGCAGCAATTGTTTGAGGTTGATTCCTGTACCCTTCATAAATGTCATGTAATTCTTGTGCTGTAATTTCTTTCTAGAACATTCCTTGGCATCACGTATGTTTTACATTGCTAGCCGAGCAATTAGTTGTTGCCTTCACTCTTTTTCTTTACAGAGATAGGAAGGCATTACTTTGCATAGATGAGACGATATTATGCTAAAATAAGCACAAAATGCCACCTTTTTTTTGTGCTCTCTTGTCCCTGTCACTTGATATTTTCATTTTGACCAAAAGCCATAGATAACAAAAGTCACATTCAAATCGACAGTCTATTCCATACTTATCGTGCTTTGTTAGATGTTAGCCGTTGGATACAGCATTACCCCACTAATAATCTTCCAACCTTCCACAAGCACATGTGTTTTCTCCTAATTAATTGTTAATCATTTAGTTAATAGAGCATGATCTATTATTCAGTTATTCAAATATATTTAAATATGAGATTTATTAAATGAAAAAAGTATGTCAACTGGTCTAAATAAAACTCACGTTCTTTTTCTGTTATTTTTTTCTTCTCTCCTATGTTTTTTCTCAAGTTAAAATCAACAAATGATATTTAGAGCTCTCTTCTTGAGGGACGTGGGAAATGGATGTTGAATCTAGCTTCTCACAAATTGCTCATCTCTTTGATGGGGAGAGTTATGACCTTTGGAAGGTGAAAATATAGTCTTTTTATTTTTGAGATGTTGTGGAAGAGGATTATGAAGTGTCTTCGTCGCCTGAAAATCCCACCATGGTCCAAATAAAGCATCACAAGGAGAAAAAAATCAAGAAGGCGAAGGCAAAGGCATGCCTATTTGCTGATATTTCTTATTTGATCTTCACCAGGATCATGAATTCACCCAAAGAAATTTGGGATTATGAAGAGTATGAAGGGAATGAGCACGTTTGTGGCATGCAAGTGCTAAACCTGATGAGGGAATTTGAGATGCAAAAGATAAAGAAATTCAAGACAATTAAAGGATACTCGGACAGATTGTTTGGCATCGCTAACAAGGTTAGATTGCTACGCACTACATTTGCAAATTCCAATTGTTGAAAAAATGTTGGTTATATGAGACATCAATAACCACTTTGGAGATTACAAAGGATTTGTCCAAGATCTCGTTGACAGAGGTGATACATGTCTTGCAAGCTCAAGATCAGAGAAGATTGATGAGGGAAGAATCAAAAGTTGAAAGAGTTTTACCTGTCAAGCACTAGAATGCGATCGAATACAAGAAAAACAAGAACTTTGATGGAAAGGGATCAAGTTCAACATTAACCAATGCAAAAGGAAATTGGAAGAAATCTTATCCGCGTTGCCAACACTGCAGAAAGAAAGGACATCCTCTATTTAGATGTTGCAAAAAACCTGATGTTAAGTGCAGTGAGTGCAATCAAATGGGACATGAGACTGTTATTTGAAAAAATAGGAAACAACCACACAGTGAAGCTGCAAAGGCTACTAGTTTGGAGTAGCAGTACTTGTTTGTTGCTACATGTTTCTCTAGTATTGAATCAAGTCAAAATGATTTATTGATAATGGTTGTATTAACCACATGACAAATAACAAGGATTTATTCAAGGAACTAAGCACATTAAAAGTTTGAGTTGGAGATGGAAAGTTCATCATTATGAATGGAAAGGGAACTGCAACAATCTCAACCAACAGATGTACAAAACTCATTTTTGATGTGTTGTATGTTCCTGAAATTGATCAAAATTTGTTGAGTGTTGGACAACTAGTTCAGAAAAGTTATAAAGTGTTGTTCGAAAATAAAATTTGTTTGATTAAAGATGCGAAAGACAGTGATATTCTCAAAGTATAAATGAGATGAAAAAGCTTTGCTTTAAATCCATTGGAGGAGGAATAAATTATTTTTTCAATAAAAGAGAATATGATTGGATTGTCTCACAAAAGGCATAAAGCTGAAGAAAAACAAACAAATTCTAAAATAGCAGCTCCTAAGTCTCAAAGTAGTTCAACTAAAGAAAAATTTGTAATTATTTCACAAGAGCATACAAACAAGAAGATACACTCGAGAGAGAATGATGAAAAAATTGAGCAAAATGAGAAGTGTTTAAAGTCTTTGACTAAGAACCTGAAAGCTAAAAATGCCAAGACTCGATCACATGTGAAGGAAGCAATAGTTTTTCAACAATGTAAATCAACAAGTTGAATTTTTGAAGATAGGAGTTTACAGCCTCCAAGGCAAGGATGAGTGTTGTTGAATGTGCCTTAGATGCTATTAAGACAATTTTGATTTTTAATTTAAATTAGTTAGTGTGTTGTTAGTGAATAAGTCAGTTTCAAATTTTAGATTAGCTTCTCATCTTATGTTTGAATTATCGGTAGGTAATGGCAGTTCCTAAAATAATGGAACATCATCTTTTAATCAGTTATTCAAATGTATTTAAATATGACGTTTATTCAATAAAAAAAAATGTGTCATCTATTCCAAATAAAACTCATGTTTTTTTTCTATTATTTTTTCTTTTCTCCTACATTTTTTCTCAAATTAAAACCAACAACATTAATTAATTTATAATGCTTTTTTTTTTTGTTACATTTATATTTCAGCAAAGTGAAAGTTCTTACAAACCAAACTTTAGATCCAATAGCCAACATGAACCCTCCAATAACTAACATGCATCAGCCAAATTGATCCAAATACATAAAATATGGTTTTAAAAATCATCATCAGGTTGGCAGCAAGATGTTACTCCTGACGTGCTTGGCCGAAAATGTAATTGAAGTTTGTTAATCTGAGTGGTGCCCTCTTTGATGGTGAAAGTGGTGGTGTTGATACAGCTTCTCCTCCTGCATTAGTTTTTTCTAGCTGCCTTCTAAGTTCTTTGCAAACCTCATCTACCATGTCAAGAAATTCTTTTACTGTAATAAACAGTTGAAAGGGGTTCGATATGTTATCTTTGGAACCTCCTGTTAGATAATACTCATTGGTTTTCTTCAGCAGTTCCATGACCATTTCTTGTTCCTCTCTCACCACCTTAGGCTCCACTTCACATTCCTCTGGAAACCCTTTCATTACCTTAATAAATCCACCCCTCTCACTGTTGCCAAAGCATGTTATAATCTGTCGAATTTTAGTAACATAAGCATTGGGAATAGAGTACATACTAGAGAAATTCTGATGCTCAATGCTTGCTGCTTTCTTTACTTCACATAACTCGTCCCTTAGACCTCCTAACACTAGATACTCTTTAACTTCCTCTTTTTGTACCCGGTTATCTGAATGTGGTTCATTGGTGTTGCTTGTTTCACCAGTGCTACTGTTAAGGTTGTGCTTTTGATTACTAGCTTGTTGTCTTGCTTCAAACTGAGCTACCGGCTCAATAATAAAGTGAAGCAAACTAGTAGTCTTCCCATATGTGCTTTTACATGAGAGAGCTTTTCAAGAGCACTTAAGTTGAAACCATGAGCATTGCCTCTTGAAGTTCCAACATTCATTGGGTTTCCAGCTTTGAGAATGGCCTTAAGGAATTTCAAAAGCAGACTACTAGTCTTCATCTCATTACAACCCATTTCAAGAGTTTTGAGGTGTTCTTTAAGCTGAATAACTTCGCAACCGTAACTCGATCTTATAAGCAATGCTTTTAAATGAATGAATGCTGTTGGAACTGCTCTCAGGATGCTGTTGGAACTGCTCTCAAGAGTTTTTAGGTGTTCTTTAAGCTGAATAACTTCGCAACCGTAACTCGATCTTATAAGCAATGCTTTTAAATGAATGAATGCTGTTGGAACTGCTCTCAGGATGTGATAGAGGAATGACTCAGCATCAACAAGTTTATCCGGATTATCACTGAATTGCATGATTTTGGCTTCTTCTTGGGTAGGAGCTATTTTAGCGAGTTTTTCAAGTGTCTCAGCACTGAGTATGTTCTTGGCCAACATGGAGTGCATCACGGATTTCCTTGCAAGACATTGCAAGAGATCTTAGCACAGTTGCAATGTTTTGGGATTTTCGAGGGTCCAGAATGAATAATTGAGTTGGTGTGTTGGAGTTGGACTTGGCTGTAGTTGAAAGACACCTATTTTTTTCATGGCTTTGATTGTTACTTGAATATCCAAAGAGTGTTTCCATGAGTTCATAATCAAACCCGTGGATGAAGTTGGAAAAAAGAAAGTCACAAATTGTGAAGTTGACAATGCAGTAAAGATAAAGAAAATCTAGCAAAATAAGTGGGGTTTAAAGTCAAAGTCAAGGAAGATTTACCAGAATGAGCGATCACTGATCTGATCCCACACTGTTGAATGACCTACATTAGCTACAACCTTACCCAATATAGAGGCTTCAGCCTTGTTTGGTTAGCAACATTCCCTCTTGAGCTCTCCCCTACCATACCCTTCGTGGTGTTTTTTAATGTTTGCTTTTTCTTTAGGGTGTAATGGTGGTTTTAAAAATGAAATGAAAACATTGGCCTTTGGTGGTGACACTACACCTACACTATTCATGATAGGAGATGAAAACAAAGGTGGTGCTTTTGGAATTTCATTCTTAGAGTGGAAGGTGGTGGTGGAGGAGGAGGAGGTATAGTTTTATTCTCAAGAATCATTGGTGAAGTTTGTGGTGGTATCAAGGATGTTGAAACTGGGTAAGGCACAGAAGATACTTATGATAGTGTCTTAACTAGATTCTCATGATCAATCAAACCTGACCCTAGAATTTCACAAGGCAGTGGAACTGTAACATCCTGAGGCTTAATTCGTTTGGATCTCTGGACCATTATATCTGTTCCCTTTTCTTCATCGTCTTCATAACTAGGATTGTATCTTCCATTTGGAAATCTAGTTTTGAATTGCCCACCTTCTGTTTCCATCATATACAGAATATCAATCCCATTTTCTTCAACAAGTAATCCTTTCATATTGCCACCAACTTTCTTTATATCCTCATTGTTCAATCCTGCTTCTCTAAGAAAACTTGTTGCAACTATGTACCGATGGTGGTATCGAGCAAGAACAAATTTTTGGAAGTAAAAAAATGTCACAGCAAAAAGTAACATAGTGGCTGCAGTAGCTGTCGCTGTTATTACAATTGTTTGACTTGGGGCTGACATTGATAGGATTGGAGGTTGAATGATTCAAGTAATTTGTGGTGGACCTTTTGGTGATCAAAGGCAAGAGACATATCAACAATGGATAGTAGGTTGAAACATTATAGAGAAAGAACAAAAAGTAGTTCGAAAATAGAATAAGACCGGTTGGTTGACAAAAAAAAAAAAACACATGATGGTAAAATTTAAAAGAAATGAACATGGTATGTTGTAGAATTTTGTAAATTTTCAACATGTCTAACTAAAAACTAGGGAGAAATTGTTAGGAGGAATAATTTCTCCTAAGTAGGACCGCTGATAATTTCAATGTGACAGTTGTCATAGGTAAGCTTTGTATTAATCTCTTTCTAAGGGCCTATGCCATGTCAACAGGGGCATAAATTGTATCACAAATGTCAATTCATAATTGATGCCCAATGTGATCATACATGAGTCAAGACAATTTTTTGATGGTGGAGTATAAGAGTATCTTTAATGTCTAATCTTGAGTAAAAATTTTAAGCTCAAGATCCGATTTTCATTAGATCTCTCAATAAAAAAGTTGAACAAATCTCATGGGAATGGATTATTATACAAGAACCCTATGAAGATCATCTGCATATTATTAGAAAAAATAATTTTTTTTACTCTCTCCCTAACAACAAAGCGCTGGAGACTCAGAAGGAAAACAAACCAAAAAAATCGGACAGAAGGAGATGAAGAATAAGAAAGCAAAATAAACAGACAAAAAATAGACAGGGGGGGAGGGGGGTTGCAGCGGAGTTTCGAAAGGGGGGTTGCCGTGGAGGAAAAGGGGAAGGAGACCTTGGCAAGGAGGAAGAAGAAAGAAAAAAGATGCACCGTATGAGATGAAGAGACGAAGGAGGAAAAAAAACCAAAGAAGTAGCATTGAAGAAAGAAATAAAACAATAAATTATATTTAATTTATTAATATTTAAAAGTGAAATCCATGTCAAATCTACTAAAAGTTATCTAAAATTTCAAAATAAGATCTACTACTAAGAAAATAAATGATAAACATCTTAAATCTTATGTGATGATATGGGATTTATCAAAAAGTGATCTCAATTTGGAATATACTATTAAAGATACTCTAATTGTTCCTTTGTTTGATTATGATGAGTATGGGTGTAACGGTTGAACTGTACCAGCTCGAGATCTATTGCCATTGGTAATTAGGTACAAAATTGATTACCTTTCTGTTGGTATAATATAATGCTTCTTTGAATGATAATATTTGGTGTGCTTTGTTAGTCAGAATGACGCCGGTTCTGAAAATATTAACTAGGAAGGTAACAATATTGCAGCAGCTGCTGCATTGGGTGATAAGCTTTTGAAGGGCTTTGAGTGCTACTTATTTGTTGCACTGACGGTCGGTTGTGCTCACAGAGATTCGATTGAAAACGCGCATCTTCAGGGTACTGCCCCGAGTCCTTTTTGTTAGGTTGCAAAATAGTACTATATTAATGAAAATGCCATTAAATTTGGAGTCACTTGTGAGCTTCTGAGCGGCAAGATTATTTAAAATCAGGTAGCAAAGTAATAATGGGAATTGATTAATAACTCAAGCCTAGCTCTTCTGCTCTTGGGTGCAATGAAAAGTTATGGCCTTTTTAAGAATAAGAAAGAACAAAAATAGTACAAGGAAAACTTTCCCACTACCCCTTTTTCTTAAACAAATCGAAGGATTAAAAAAAAAACTGAAAGGAAAAATGAGGGGGGAAGGAGAGCGTTGATCATCAAATTATATCATCTTCCTGGTGATTTTTCCTAAACTTTAAAGAGTGACTCCATTATTGTTACAATTGTTTTTAATGTTGAGTATGGTATGGCAAGGACATGCTCTAGTTTAGTTTATCATCAATTATTTTTATATTTCAGAGACAAGAAAAGCTCAAATAAAACCAAAATGCAAAACAAATAAAACAAAACGAGGTATTTATGTAAAAAATATAAATGTTGGTCAAAATAACGCCCTATTTTATAAATTTTGATAAATTTCCTCTGTACATAAGCAAGATCAGTAGACAAACAAGATGCCAAAAAATTAGTGACTCTGACATTAGCTTTCTCGTTCCTAAGGTAAGGTGTAGATTGGTAAACAAATGCAAAATACACTACATGCTTTGATTTGAACACTAGTGTAGGCAAAATTGGAGACATAGCACACTACTACTACTCAATCTCTGATCACAATCTAGCCTTCTTCGTGGATAATGGTGAGAGTAATGATGGTGATGGATCGCATGGAAGAGACAATAGTGAGCATGTTGCAGTTAGAGGTGGACTGCAATCAATTGACCTCATTCTTTTGTGAGATATTTTCTCACCTTCCTTCACTTTCCCTTTCATGATGAAATCTTTTAAGCGTCTTACATCTGACAATTTGACTGGCTTCAACAGAAAATCCTCTGCTCCTTCCTCCAGGCACCTGCCAAATTAGTAGGAATGAACTGTTAAGAAACATGCCTAGAAGAAACACTCATTACCAAATAGAAGCACACATTATTGCTAGGTGGAGAAGATGATGTCATGTTTTAATAAAATTTGATAAATTACCAATAGTTTTATATCACCAAAAGCGCTTAATATAACAATACAAATGCATATAATTTTTGGGAGAATGGCAAGTTTTGTTCACTTATTAGAACTCTTTACACATGATTGACAACGAAACAGAACATCAAAGAATTTATGACAGAAACCTTCTTAACTTCGGTTAAGGATTTTGGCTATGTTTTGTTGAGGGAGGACTTTTTTGGGAAATTTTGATAAGAAATTTGGTTACTATTTAATATTTGCAAAGCACAATAATACACAAAACACTCCACGCTTGTCTCCCTCATCCCTCGTATGATTTATGATGGGTTAGTTGCTTCCTGCATGATTAGTATTAATCATGGCATACCCAATCAAGGTACCAGCCTATGCCCGAGTGGCTATCAAAGATTTCTAAGGAACAATACACTCTTGACTTTCATATTATGATTATTTATCATTTCAATATTTCGGATCTACACAGGAGTTTATTTTCTGATGTTGTAACAGATAGGTACACGTTGTAACTATTTCGGCCAGAATAAGGCTTAAATTAGAAAAACAAATGGAATTCAGCTTATGCACAGGATTCATCAATCATATCCAAATCCGCATATTATTCAGATTGTGTATGCAATATGATGGTAGATCTCGACTTTCATGAGACATTTGATGCTTTATCTAGTCAGTTAACTAGTCACTTAATAAACACGATCAACAAACACCATCCAAATTGTAAATGTTACCAAAATTAAGAAATTGTTTCAAGAGTTCATAATAAAACCATTGTTCTTCGTAAAATTCCATTAGATTCAATAAGTGTAAACTAATCAAGAGCATACCTATCAATTCGGGTCAAAACATTCTCCGATGACATGATCACCACCGGAATCTCTCTAAACACAGAAGACTCCTGCTGAAAATCAACACAGGTATAAAATTAAGAATCAACTTCCAGTACACCAATTAAAAAGCAACTTCAAACCCAACCCAAAAGGCAGAAAAACACACTAGACCTCTGTGCCCAACTAATTAATTCGGCAAGCTCAATAACACAAACACTAGAACTTATCAACCCTAGCCAAAACAGAAAAAGAAATACTCACTATCCTAATATCACTAACGCCCTTAAAAGGATAAAAACAAAAATCAAATACACTACTACACACCTTGATTTTCTTGAGTAATTCATATCCTGTCATCCCCGGCATGGAATAATCCGTCATTATGAGATTAACCTTAACACTCTGTAACCACAACCAATCAAACAAACAACTACATAAGCACCAAATTCAACAACCAACATCCAAACAAAAGCCAATAACCCAAAAGCAGAATTCACTTACATCAAACCCAAGAGAACCGTTCTCTCCCTCCAACCCAAGATACTGAAGAGCGCGCGTTCCACTCTCCACAACCGTCACTGAAAAACAAACACACACACACAACACTTCAGAACCAATCTCAATTTTCCCAAACAAATTCACAGACAGGTGAATCGCAACACCGGGTTACCTTTGCAGGAAGAAATCTTCAGCAACCGTTCGATCACCTTGCGATCAACGAGGCTGTCATCGACGGCGAGAACGTGAAGTTCTGGCGCACCGGAAGGGGACTCCGCAAGCATTTCCGTTATGCTCTGCCGGAAAATATCGCCGGTAATAGCCATGAGAATGAGAACTCTATCACACAAAGTGAGTTAGTTATCTTATGAGAATAGAAAGTACACAACAGAACACAAGTAGATGGAAGTGGAAAATGGTGGGTTTTATTTAGATGGGAAAGGGAGAGAGAAGGAAGGACGCGTAATAAATAATAAATGGTGAGATGAAAAGTAAAGGGTTAAAGAAAATAATAAAGGCGATAGATTCGGAGGATCCAAATCTGAGAGATCTTTGCAAATCCATGACAAGCGATTATGCCACCTCCACTTGTCTCTTCTCACGTCAATATCAAAACCTTACTTTTATTATTACGTATTTGTTTTCATTATTAAATTAATTAAATAGATAGTAACGTTGGTCACGGTCAGAGGAGGCCAAACGTATCTCGCTTGGGGCCAGTGTCCCTGTTCTTGCCGCGGCTTCGCAATGCCGGTTTTGACTTGGCAATGCCACTTTATTTTATTTATTTTTTACAAATTAAATATATTTTTATAAGAGAATTTTATTGAAGCTGATTTTTTTCCATACAAATTAAAGACAGGTATTAAAAATTTATAATAATTTATCTATTTGGTTAATCAATTAAGTTAAACTCCATCACTTATTTGAGCTGATTAATAAAGAGTTTTATTATTGTTCTTATTGTTAAGTCCTACCTTAAAGAAAGAAAATCCAATTCTTAAATATTGAAATGTGAAAGTGTAATTTTAAGTCTAGTATGATTATATGGATTATATAATAATCCATATTTGGATCGGGTTATTTGGCATCTAAGTTAATCGATCTCACATCGGCTAAAAGTAATCCCACATTAAAATATATAAGTGAGAGATAATTCTCACCCCTTAAATTAACTTTTGGGGTTGAGTTAAACTTGTCATATTATTCATTCTAAGAGACCCAATAAAAATCTAATGATACATAACTCATGTGTTTCAAATACACAAACATGAAAAATCTTGAAGTAATAAGATTGATCGAGATACACAACTTCTTAGTCTCGAGTACATAAACATAAAAAGACCTAAAGTAACGAGGATAATCAACATTTGATTGAAAAATACAATTATAGACTTTTATAAACAAAATATTATTATAGAAAGAAATTATTTTTCTCAATATTTAACATAATTATATTTTTATTTAAAATTTAAAATTACTGCTTAAATTATAACAATATTGAATTAGTTGATAGATATAATAATCAGTACCTAATGATGCCACTTGTTTGAAAGTTCAGCAACTCTAGACGGGGGAGAAAAATAAGAAAAGAGGTTGAACGGTCTTTTTCGATCTTCAATTCTTGGTTTGATTTTGGGTGGGGCTTAATTGCACTGTTAGGATTGGAATTAAGGTGGAAACTGGGAAGAAATGGATAAATGAAGGACGCTGGGAATATTTTGTGATTTTGCTTAGTCAATGCATGTTAAACGCTAGATTTTTCGTCTTTTTTCCCTTTTTCCTTTTCGTACATGGAGTCTGTCTTTAGGAAAGAGATGAGGAAAGGAGAAAAAAATAATTAAATTAAAGCATTTTATAAATCGAATCACGCGTGTCTTACTCTTGACAAACCGGTTGAAATGTTGAATTTCCGATATGAAAATGAATTTTAGGTTTCTTTAGTATTAGTTAAATAATACTTTTTTTTAACAAAAGTTAGATAATACTTTTAATATCACGAGATATGTTAAGTGCCTACAAAATTCTCTGGTGTTATAGTCTTTCTAAATTATAAAGTTGGATTTTTAAAATCTTATCTAAAGTTCTCGTATTTTTTTCTTAATCTTTCGATTTTTTTAGAAGAAAAATATTTTGATTGATATAAAATTCAGTAATAAAATCTTATTTTTAATTGTTTTCGTCAAGGATGAAGTAAAAAAAAAAATCATGTTTTTAAAATGTAATACTACTATCTCCTTTAAATTTTACTCGGAATTTTAGTGTTGAGTGAAACCTTTAAAAAACAAATTATTGCATATCTTACAAATTTCAATTGTTATGTGACGGAAATATCATGTCAAAATACTGTAACGAAAATATTAATTTAAATTATAAGTAAATTGCACAGATAAAAAAAAGTACAACAAAATAACTTCAGAAGTAATTTTATAATAAAACTTTGGCCAATGTTTGCATACACAATACATCTTACATATATATTAAAGTATAGTTTAATTGATTATAAATCTATTAATATTATATTCAATTTCTATCAATAAAAAAATACATCTTACATATATAAAACACTTATTTTTGTAACATTAACCTTGTCATTAAAAATTATATTATCACATCATATTTTATTGTAAATAATATATTTGCAATTCAATAGTTTTATTTTATCCTTACAAGTTTAAAATATAATTTATATGATAATATGTTAACACATTTAATATATATATATATATATATATATATATATATATATAAGAGATAAAATTAAAAAGAAAATTAAAGACATTGTGCTTCTGAATTAGATTACTGTTATGAACTTATGATAAACAATATTGTCCGTAAATCTTCTTAGTGCAAAAGAGTTAGATATTTGAATTTGAATCCTCTTTACGTGTAGACTTGCTTAGAAGGCCTCTTATTTATAACGGATGAGAATGTAATAAATTAGACCATAAAGACTTATAACTATAAAGATTTAGCAATTGTAACGTTTATATTAATATATTAATGTTTTATTGGTTTTGTAATAATTGACCTAGACAAATTCTTGAGCCGCGTCAAACTTATAAGATAAGACCATCGCATCAGTTTAAAAAACGAGTATAATAACTTCTTCAACAGTCAAATTATAAACCATTAATTCTTATGTAAAACTATAAGTATTTTTTATTGATAAAAATTAAAGACATAGATTTACAACATGTCAGAAGATCATATTTTTTATAATTAGACACAAATAAATATATATATTTTTTACATTAGTCAGATTTAAAGTTTTAAAATAAAAAATTAAACATGTTAGAAGATCATCCCACTTCATTGATGTTTTTAAATTATTATTTTTTTTAAAAATCACATTAAAATATTTAACGTCCTACTTTTATCATTATAACATTGTGCCAAAAATCACATTATACTTGTTTTTTTTAAAAGAACATGTAATATTTTTTTCATCTCTTAAAAACCCCATTCCTCTTTATTTCTCCAAATAATTTAAAAAATATATTCTTATTAATTTTAGTATATTTGACAGTTTTTTATTATCTCCATCCATATAACACATGGAGTAAAAGAATCAATGCATCACTTTTTTATATTCTTTCGTTTAGATTTTTAATAAAAATAATTAATAGTTGAAGGAAAACACTGGTATTTTAACAAGAATCATATACCGCAAATAAGATTTATCTTTGACCAAATGAATTGAAAACACTGGTAACCTTTTACTCAATACCAACAGAAAATCCAATAACAATATTCTAAAAATATAATTGAAACTAAAATTAATTTAAAATTATATTTGAATATTTTAAAAATATGTTTGAGAACAAAAATTTATCTAAAAAATCAATTTTAAAAACTAAGAGTTTAAATATTTTTACAAACACAATTTACAAAATTAAAGTTTAACTGAAATTTAAATTTATAAACTTCAATGTAATTATACATTCATTAAAGATATCTAACTCAAACAATTGATCGAATAAATTGTTACAAATCCTAAATATTTAAGTTAAATTTTTATAAGGATTTAATAACCACATGTTAACTTTATAAGGTAAGTTTACAAGATGAACTAATTAAAAATATTATTTACATGGATTTTAAAATTAATAAATTTATTATATATTATATATAATAATTTATAATTAAAGAAGAGTGTAAAAATTGTGTGTGTGTTTGATGTTATGAAGGCGGCGCAGCGGTATGGGAATGAGCGATGGCGTTAGTTATACTGTTATAGGACCGTACAGGATCATATCTTAGGATGATACGATGGCAGGTGGGCCCCACACTTGATATTCTCCCCTCTTTACGTCAAACCACAATCTAAATTGAATAATCACATAATCAAAGATACATTATCTCATTCATCCATTCATTTCCTTCATGGGATTCGCTGCCTTTTCATGCTCCATTCACCATGACATTTTTATTATTGTTGCCTCTTAAAGTACCCACCTATATTTTTTATACTTGTACAAGATTTGAAAGTCTCGGATTCTACACCTTTATTTATAAGATTTTCCATTTTTTTCCAATTACAACAGTGATATGATTCTCTTACACTGTTTTTGAGATTATTTTTTTTAGGAGAGGAAGTGAAAGAAATATTGTTTTTCTTTTGTCTGATTGATTTAAAAATAAGAATAAAGAAAATGTATATTTATAAAATACTATAAACATCCATAAATAAATATGCTTGTATGGTATTGGTAGTATTATGTAAGGTATTTTTTGTCCTTACAATTTAAAGGCTTGTCTCCTCTTTTCAGCTTTCTTTTGTTTAGGAAAGAAAAGAAAAAGAAAATGAGTAAAAACTAAAAAAAGTGACATGAATTATATTGATTGTTTGGTATAAGATCTTAGGGTGATAATTTGTAATTTGATGATTTTTTACTCCATTAATACAGTTGAATTAAATTCTGTTTAATTTTAAAATTGCAGTTGAATTCTCATTACAATTCAATCACATTTTAATTGAATTCCATTTAAATTAAAGTATAGTTATAAATATTAATTAAAAAATAATAAGTGTGATTTTAAACTTCTCAAATTTTATTATATATATATATATTTGTCAAAGTCAAAAGAATATGAGTTGATTGAGCATGCCTGAGTTATTGTAATCTGACATCTTTTTTATTCTCATAGGTAAAAAAAATTATTTATCTATTAAAATATTTATATACTAAAAATAAAATAAAATGAAACAATAGACAGAGTAAACACATTTTTAATATCTATATTTTAACACATTATTTTGGTTGAAAATCTCAATAATTTGAACATATAGCTTACATATGTAAGAAAATTGGCCAAAATTTTACTAATTAACAAAGAACATATAAAAATTGGAATATTAAAAATGTTACTGATATTTCTCAATAACATCGCAACAACTCATTCATTTTTTTAAGCATACTTTATTACAATGGAGAAAACCAAATAATTTTCAATGGCAAAACAAAATCAATCCAAATTCTTATAGATTTGATTTAGTTTGGTTAATTAAAATATTTCATAAGCCTAATTAAATCAAATCCAGACCTAAATAGATTTGAACTTTATTTTTATTTTATTTTGAAGTACGAGTCAACTACCTGGGCGGTGTCCTGGGAAAATCATAGAAATGGACATTATCTTAATCTCGTGAAAATCCACCTCAGTAACACACAAGGAAAAAGAAACTTCACGTATTCAATCATCTGCTCCTCGTCCAAAGCCATTTGTGTTTGCTTTTAATGGGAGAGGAGCGTAAATAAATTCCATAGTCTATTTTCCGGTAAAAAGGTATTTTGGGTAAATAAATTTGAAAAGGGAGTGCAATAGCAAAAAGAGAAGTAGAAATAGTAATTGTATATATTTTATGAGCTCAATTTGACCCATCAAGCTCATTGAGTTAGATCAAATAGACTAACTTTTTGGACCTAAATTTGAGAATCTGGTCCAACTTTAATTGTGGGTTGTTTGGGTCAAACCATCGATCGCTCTCAATTTGTGTCACTTCTACAATTTAGTGTAATTTATCTTTGAAATGAATATACTAGTTTATTATTAAGAGTTATGTTTGATTTATAAAAGAAAGGAAAATAAAAATAAATAGAAAAATTTGTTTTTGGATCATTTGGTAAGAAAGAAAACAAATGTATATATTTTATAATCTTTTTTTACGGCAATATTTTTATAGTGTTTTCCATTAAAAATTGGACGAATGATTATAATCCATGAAATCCACCTAGAAACTCTTCTTCCTTCGATTTTTTTTTTAAGTTTTCACCAAATAACTTAGTTTGTCATATATTAATAGATTTTTTTTTTCAATTATATATTTTTTTTATCCATAAAGCTTAATCTCAAAATCTTATTTAAACAGATTTGAAAAACAAATTATGAGAGACTTAAAAAATACTTGTATTGAACAAATTATAAAGATTGAAACTTTATTATAATTGATTTAGTTGTACTTAAAATATACTTTAAAAGCATAAGTCTACCATATGACATCTAATTAGGTGTATGAACTTAAATTTTTATAACAACAAAATAGACAGAAAAAATCAAGAGACGGAGAATTCAATTAAAAAGATCAGGAATTCAATTAAAGGAAAAAGATGTGAGACGCAATTGTAAATTTAGTAAAAATGTGAGACCGGCATAATAATTAAACCTATAATTAAAGTTCAATTTGTATGCACAATTGGCGTAACAATTTTTGTGTTTAATTAATTTTAAATTGTGTCAGAAATGATTTTTAAAATATTTATTATAAAAATAAACAAATTATTTTATACATTAATATATTATCTATTCATATAATAATACATTTTATTTATTTTTATATACGTTTTCTTCATGTATTCTCTTTCCTTACATAATATTTGTCTCAATTCCGAGAGTGATGAAGGGTTGTTACTTGGGATCTGTAGGGATGGACGAAGAATGAAATTGAAAAGTGAAAAGTAGAGATGGAAGAAGAAAAAGCAGCGGCATACTACGACGAGCTGAGCCGTAAGGGCGAGGGAGCCGCGAGGTTCAAGCAAGGTCTCGGCTTTTCCTCTTCCGCGCCAAACGACGACGTTCCAAAACCCTCCTCCTTCCTCTCCAAATTCGTCAAAGCCTCCTCCACTGCGCCTTCAAACTCTGAGAAGCAAGCGCAGCTTCAATCCATCCACCACAAGCTCAAGAAAAAGCCCTCTTCCGAGTCTAGGGTTTCGAGCAGCGATAGCGATAGAAGTAGAAGACGAAGCAGAGATAGATACAGGGAATCGCGGAGGCGAAGTAGGAGTAGAGAAAGACATCGGCATAGGGAGAGAGGGAGACGGAGGAGTAGAAGCGTTTCTCCTCGCAAGCAACGCAGGTCGGAGAAAGACGCGAACGATAGAGGGAAAGTGAGTGAAACGAAGAAGAGGAAGAATGCTGAGATTGATTATTACAAGCTAATTCCAGGTTATGACCGCATGGTACGTTAACACTTTAAAAATCTTTTTTTTTTTTTTTGGTTCCAGTGATTTGGGCAGATGAAATGATGTTTTAATGTTATGGCATAAAGCTAGTTTGTGTATGATTGATATGAGATTGAGGTGACTGTTTTAGAGGAATAAATTTAAACATAATGGATTGTGCTGAAGCTGCATTCTTTAGGGACTCAGTCACCATAATGCTGAATACTGGATTCATTATGCGTGATACTTTGATTTTTATATTTCAATTTGAATGAATGATTGCACCATGCCAAGCTAATTGTCTGAACGATGCAAGTAGTAGTGTCTTCAAGGTTGAAACCCTCTATAGGATCTCTAACTTGGTGACTTTACTCTTGAGGAAATGTTAGTGAGTAAGGTTTTGGAAGGAAAGGGAAGAAAGGATCAACTTTTCATTCATTTCTAATGAATATTCTCTATTTTCTAATTTGATAATATTTTAAAGAGAAATGTCAGCAACACGTTTTTTTCTAAACTCTCTTTACTATTGGCTGAAATTTGTGTGTCATGATTGATGATTCATGGACATCTGTTGTTGCTATTGTCTACAGTCATCTGCTGAAAGAGTCAAAGCCAAGATGAAGCTTCAGCTTTCTGAAACTGGTAAGGCAAAATATCTTCAGGGTATTTTCTCCATATGTTTTGAAGTAAATTACTTTTCTTGCTCTATGTAACACTGATATTAAGTGTTCTGAAAATCTTTTTTTGAGTGAACTAGTTTAAGAATGACCTTCAATAAATTATCATGTTAATCTACATGGAAAACTTAGTTTTTTTGGCTTGAATGTATTCCTTGCCTTCTCTGATCTTCTCGTAGTATATGATCATTTTATATTACAAACTGGTTTAGTTTGCTATTATCTAGTGGTATATATGAATGAGGCTAGGTATTATGAACCAAAATTTTAATATTTCATACTTGAAGTGTTGATATAAATTATAATTTATAAATATTTGCTTTCTAGCTTGCCAAATGAGATGATTTATACATATGGTAGTTATTTCTTTTCTCAGATTCTTAATACTTTTAAATGCAGCTGCACAGGATTCAGAAAAGGGTGAGGGCTGGGAGCGATTTGAGTTTAACAAGGATGCCCCTCTTGATGATGAAGAAGTTGAAGGTCAGACTTGTTTCTTAATGTTGTTATTCTAAATAGTAAATGTATTTGTCGGATTTCTTTACAGTTTGTACATATGATTCTTCAATTTAATCCTTTTTGTTGTTAATTCTTTTTTAAGGGTGTAAGACTGTAAGTACAATTTACTTTATTGCTGGCTGTTCTCCATTCTTGATAAAAGTTAGTAAAACATTATGACAGATATCATTTCTATCTAGACATTTTTTTGGGTCTCCCTGTGCTTCTCCTCAGTTCTCCTTTTTAATTTAATTAACACGGTTTTATATAGTGTGAATGTTTCATGCATTTTGTTAGTAGAAATTAAAGTAACATCTTTCTCAATATTGATTACTTATTGTATGCTTGTCAATCATTATACTTCTAGAGTATTTATTTGTGGTTTTATCAGTTTATACTTTTGCATCATTGAATGGTGGTCTTTCCTTCCAGCTATATTTGCTTGTAATTGGCAGTAAGTAGTGATGGATTTGGGTTGAACTTAATAGAATTGATTGTACAAGCCTTCCATCTGCAGTTGCTGAAGATGATGCGTCCTTAGTCAAGCACATTGGCCAAAGTTTCAGATTTTCTGCAGTTAAGGTATCTTCCTCATCTCTTATGTTCAAGAAGCCAATTTAGCTCCTTCTTGATGTACATGCCTGATCAATGTTTGGAATACTGAATCTCATATTGTTATGTAGGCAAGAAGGGAGGAACAAATACAAGCTGCTCATGAGGAAGCTATGTTTGGTGCTACAGCACTTCTGCCTCCCACCAGTACAGACAGTGAGCCTGAAAGGGATAATGAGAAGGAGACTGATAAAAAAGAACTGGTTACAAGCCTCTTAAGTGAAACAGTAAGCATTTTTCTATGCCACAGTGCACATGGATAATCATAACAAATAATTTAAGTAATCCCGCTATATTTGGTTTCAGGTGCTGGCCAAGCAAAATGGGTCTTGGCGTGATCGGGTTCGTCAAACTTAGAATTTGCACCCTTAAAGTTGATGCTGATAATAGAAAAGTTGGCTGAATGTTGAATGAAGTTGAGCTTTAACCATGTCTAAAGCATTCAATTTTGCGTTGCTCAGTCTGTATATGGTGTGAGATGGGCTTTAACCGTGTATACAACTTGTATCTGGTTCCTATGCAACTGGCATTATTTTCAAGCCTATAATCACTAGTGAGGTAGGCTATGTGTTACTGTTTATCATTTTTAGAGGGGGAAGCAGAGTGATGTGTGAAACGCCATTTGTCTTTTGTGTAATTCCAGTTTCATAGTTAAGTATTTAGAGGAAAAACTTGCAAATAGGATGATGCTATTCATCGCTGATCTTCACAGTTTTCATCATCTGATTACAGTTGGTCCCCTCTCATTTTTTTTGTACCTATCTAATTCGGTCACCATACATAGATGCGAGGTGATTTGACTTTTGGGATGTGTATTAAGCATGATCCTTGCCAATACGTGAAAAAGGGGGACAAGGGTTCATGTGTAGTTAAATATTGTGAGTTAGCAGGAAAGTTTTTCCCGTGATCCATGTTAGAAACAGTTTTCTTAAGAATTTCATTTCAGACTGTCTGATATCGGAACATTTAGGGCAGCAACTATTTGTTTTCATTTAAAGTGTTCGCTCTCTTTAGATTAAAGCATGCAAGTAATTCAAATTTTATTGAACATGTCAACATGGTATCAAATGTAGAAAATATGTAAACTTAGCTTAACTGCTTTTGGTTAATCACGTGACCTGAATGATATATCGTGATATGATGAGGTGCAGTTGGCTATGATCTAGTTAGACAATTTGTTTAGTTTATCATTTAGCAGAATAGCTGGCTCTATTAGCATTTTGTCATCACAATTATTTATACAGTATTTATGTATATTTTGTTTAATACTTGTATTTATATATATGTGCGTGTGTTGGAATCCGTGTTTTTTGCATACTAACTATTAAATTAAATTGATCAAACTCAATTTGAAAACCGGCAATTAGCCGCTTGTACAGCCATAAGATGGTTCCATAATGAAGAGAAACCGAAAAAAGTATCAGAGAATAAAACTGATGAATTTGGAAATTTTGGAATTTGGATGGTGAAGCTTAGGGTGTGTTTGGTTTTTCCCTGTTTTCAGTGAAAATGAAAACAGAAAATAATGATGAAAATGTGTTTGGTTGAATTTTTAAAAATATTTTTAATGAAAATATTTTGTCAAACGAATCAGAAAATGAAAACAAAAATCCTGTTTTTAGTGTTTTCAGATCTCATTCTGGGTAAAATAAAAACATGGTGATAAAAAAAGGTAATTTTAAATAAATTTTAAAATACAAAAGTCAATATATCATAAGTTTTTAATATTTTTATAGTCTGAAAATAAAAAATAAAAAATCAAATCAAACATATTTTTAAAATTTTAATTTTTTGAAAATAAAAATAATTTTTAAAAAATGAAAACAGGAAATAGAAAAGCAAATCAAACATTTCCTATGAGAAAAGTAATGCTGTAAAAAATACTGCGGTGATGAACAGTGATGACAACCATTTTTTGAATTTAGCAAATGAAAATAAAATGAAACATATGCCTATTATTGATCTGAATTAAATTACTTATAAATTAATATACTATACTTTTATTTTCTCGTTAAAAAAACCGTTACCAGAAAAACTATACTTTTATTTTCTTATTTTACACATTTGTTCACTCTAGACGAGTTAAAATTTTCTCTTTATATTTTTAAACATGGATTCATTCTTGAAGTAAAGAACATACGTTTCACTCTAAGCGCGTATGATATTGCTCTTTACTTCAAGAAAAACTGAAAAAGTAACGCGCGTATAACATCTTAAAGAATATACTATACACATTCTTCTCTGTTTTTCTTTTTTTCTTTTTTGAAAAGATTATCTTCTCTGTGGTTTTTGAAGTTTGTGTTAAATTAGTTAGTTTGATTTCAAAAAAAAAATTGATTCCCCCCCCCCCCCCCCCTCAAAAAAAGAAGATTCATAAAGAGTTCTACAAATATCAAACACAAAAAGATACAAAACAAGAACAACACACTGAACAAGAACAAAACATGATTTTCTCATTTTTAAATGCAACCTTGTATTTTTCCTTGTTACGTTGTGCTTGGTAGGAATGCTTTTAGGTGAAAAGCATATGATACAATACATGCAATAAGCCTATATCTATGGGCACAAACCATGTCCACCAACCCTTCGGCACCCTTTCTAAGTGGATTTTTAGTGTTGAGTTTGTTGGGCTCCCTTATGTGAAGTAAATGTCTATTTTATCTTACTTATTTAAGTGGAGATGAGACATATATACACATAGAGTAACTCATTTAAGGAAAAAAAAAGTTACAAATCATTGAGGGAAAAAGAAGGGAGAAAATCATTGTGATTTTTGCATATCCACCCGAGAGTATTCTTCAGATTATAACTGAGGATTCGTTCATCGTTGGATCGAACTGATTTTTGGATAGAAGGTTCTACACATGTGATACTTCAAATTTTTGGGTTGGATCGTCAAAAAGATATATGGAGAGAGATAAGTGTTTCGGATTCTCTACTTTATATTTTAGAATTTCATCTTCTTGTCTCTATTGTACAATTGAGGGTCTGTTTTGATTTGACTGTTTGTAATACATTTAGTGTATTTGTTAGAGGTTTTCTTGTATCTTCATTGATTATAGTGAAATTATTTCTTTGACCTGGACAACTCGTGGTTTTTACCCTTGCATTGAGGGATTTTCTACATTAAATAAATTGTGTCTCTATTTTCTTTGATTTCTATTTTGCGTTATATACTTTATTAGTGCTCCTCACATGTCTTTGCAAGTTTGGGAGAATTTATTTTCGATGTCTAATACTCTGTTATAGAGTTTGTTATTGTGTTGGCTTATTTCCCCATCAAAGTGGTATCAGAGCTCTTGGTTAAGGGGCTGTTTTTTCTACTTGCTTGAACGATGAAGGCAAATATGAAGGGTGATAGAGACAAGAGTAAATGCAAGTCCAAGTTTCGGTACAAGAATGTTGAGTGTTACTATTGTCATAGATAAGGGCATATCCAGAGGAATTGTTTTCTATGGAAAAAAGGAGAATAAAGACAAGAAGGGTAAACAAAAAGAGAAGGATCATGATGATGACCGTGTGACTACTGCTACCCGTGATGATCTTGTTATTCTCCATGACCCCGATTCGCTTAATTTGATATGATGACTAAAAGCATTACTAAGTGGGGAGTTTGAAGCTTGTTGTGAGATCATTGGTTTGGCGGTCACCTCCACATAGTTGTGAGAGGAAAATTTGTTGGATTTTTGGGCTCTCTGCCTATGTGGAGTAAATGTCCAAATGAGAAGGTTCATTTTGTCTCACTTATTTAAGTGGAGAGAGGTTTGAGAGTAACTCATTTGACGGGAAAAAACACTTACAAATCATTCAGAGAGAAAGGAGAGGAAAAATTATTGTAATTTTTGCATATCCACCAGAGCTTTTTTCAAATTGCAACTGCAGATTCATTCACCGTTGAATCGGACTGATTTTTTGACAAAAGGTTCTACACATGTAATATTTCAAATTGTTCTATTGAATTATGAAAAAAGATATTTGAAGAGAGACATAAGTGTTTTACATTTTCTGCTTTATATTTTGGGATTTCATCTTCTTGTGTCTATTGTACAAATTGAGGATCTGCTTTGATTGAACTGTTTGTAGCACGTTTAATGTACTTGTTGGAGGTTCTCTTGTATATTTATTGATTATAGTGAAGTTATTTCTTTGATTTTGATGACTCGTGGTTTTTACCCTTGCATTAAGGAGATTTTCACGTTAAACAAATTGTGTTTCTGCGTTCTTTAATTTTTATTTTATGTTCTATACTTCATTGGTACTCCTCCTTGTAAGTTTGAGAAAATTTATTTTCATTATCTATTACTATTTATATAATTTGTTATTGTGTTAGCTTATTTTTCATTAGTCACGGCTCACATGTTCAGGTAATAAAGTTGGTGCTCTGAGTCTACTCTTACCCAGTATCTTCGTCCATTGCAAACTCGCAATTTGCAAGCTCTATAACCCGCGTTCTCTCCCATTTGCAACGTAACGCTACTATAGATGCCCAATCGATGGCTTCGGCCCGAGGTACGTTCCCAGTTGATATTTCATCATTTTCCATATCCCTTTGTGGCATTTACCTTATTTCAGTTGTCGTCCTTTGTTGGTTTTCACTGGCCTTAATCTGGGTCTTAATTTTTATGCATGTTTATATTATAAGAGTTTTTGATTGTGTGCATGGATGCATTGTATTTGTAGGTATACCCACTGTTTGCAGCTCTTGGAATATGTGGTTTGCAGTTGGTTCGCAATATCTGCATCAACCCCGATGTCAGGTCACTGAGTCTCTATTTCTCTGCATTCCTGTGATTTCTATCTGTGGTAACTTTTAATCTCTAAAACGGTGGATTTGATTTTTCAATTTTTTTTGGTACTCCATAATCCATATAAACCAACGATACCGTACGATTTTTCTTTTCGGTTGGACTAAGCTTACCATTTGAATTATCAGCGTTTGGGGGATTTAAGAATACGGTTTTACTGCTATTAGTAAAAATTCTGACTTGTTACTTTGAAAATATATTACCCTAAAAGCTTGTTAGGTATTTGTTTGATGTCGGTTAATATTCAAATCTTATGACATATTTTGTTTAATGTAGTGATAAGTATGTCTGTATTATTTGTATTTGGAATTTAAAGGGACACTGAGAGACATTTGATTTTTGTTTCCATGTATTTCCCGCGAAAATGAAATAGGGTAAGCAAGGAAAAAAGAACCGCAGGAGTGCTGGAGAACTCTGCCGAGGGAGAAAAGTAGGCGGAGCATGTCCTGAGGAAGTTTGTACGCAACAAAGAGCCAGAAATTATGCCCTCCATCAATAGCTTCTTCGCTGACAAAAGTCGCAATTAAGTTGCTTTGAATAATCACAGGGCAATTGGAGAACAAGACATGTTGCTCACTTGCTCTGTTATGCTAAGAAATGTTTTTTATGCTTTAAAATAAAAAGTGATGATCTATCTTGTTAAACCATTTGTAGGGGAGAATAATAATCATATGAATCAACGATTGCTTCAGCTAAAGCAATAATTCATCTGCTTGTCGCAAGCATAGCATATGCATGCATGTCTAAACCCTGCATTAAGAGAAATTGATAATTTTGTTAGTGTTTTTGGTACTGTTTTGGTATCAACAATATAATTTAAATACATGATTAAGATTAAAATTAATTAAATCAATTTTGGTCACTCATATATAATTTATGAACAAGGTATTGATTATTTTCTTTTTGTTGTTTAATCTTAACACAAAATATTTTGATAATATGTAGCTGTCAAAATTACAATGATATTATCTAATCTCTCGTTTTTTATATATATATATATAGAGAGTTGAAATAGGTTAGAAATAATACGATAATCTCACCAATTTTGAAATCATTTACTCTCTAGAAGTTTCCTATCAAATAATTAAATAACTTTTATCTCTCATTTTCCTCTTAATTTTTTCTGTACCAAACAAAATATTAAGATCTTTCACAAAGAAGAAATTTTAATGGAGAGAGGTAAGAAAAAGGAGGGGAGAGTTTTTTTTTATTATTATTAAACATTACCTATGCTTGAGAGTAGGAAAAGTAATTATTTTATTGCTTGGTCCAGAAAAGAAGGGAAGAGAATTTAAAAAATAATTTACTTTTGTATATCCTTATAATTTTAAATATAAAATCATAAGGATATTTTTTTTTAGTTGAATTGTTTTAAATCTTTTCCCCCTGGAATTAGATGAGGAAGAATTTTGCTTCCCCTTTCATTTACTTCCAACCAAATACTATTTTAGAGGTAAATATATTTATAGATATACGTGAATATCATGTTTCTCAATGCATTTGGTGCACCCGTGAATATAGGAAGGGTAAATTTAAAGGACACAAAAATACTTATTTGATGTTTGATTTTAGAATTATATTTTGAGTATTTTTAACATTGACTTTTTCTGCTAGTCCTTACAAGTATATTACAAAGACTTAAAAAAGTAAAGACCAAAATAAAAGAGAGAAAAATGATAAGAATTATTTAAAAAAATAATTTTATAGAAACTAAAATCAACCATAAATATATTTAAGGTATATATATAACCTTTTCGGTATAAAGTATTTGGGGGCCATGACCCATATGTCATAACCAAGCTCCCTAATCAACAGTTATTATAAATGTGTTCGACCTTCAATTGCATTCAATCATGTGTCCTGATATGCTATACTTTGATCTTTTATTTTTCTTTTGCATTTTAAAATATAGAATACTGATGTTTTGTTTTTTACTGCTTGTGCAAAGCACGGGCAAACTTCTCTGGTTAGATAAAAAGTTGTCTGGAAAAAAAGTAATAGTCTCGATTAGTTACCATGAAATAATATAAACTGTAATGGGACAAATAGGTCGTGTTTTTTAGTAGAGTAGAAATGAAGAGGAAAAAAAAAGGAAGGAAGGAAGAGAGTAAAAATATATATAAATTTTAAAAAATAAGCGTGAGCCTCATACAAAATAACTTACACACATTTAAGAGAAAATTGATGACGCACGCCACTTTTATCTACAAATTGAATATGATTCATGTGTTTGATTTGCAATAATCTTGTTAACTTGTTTTCCTTAGTAAAAAAAAAAAATAATAGTAAAAATAATAAAATATTTTAATTCAATATTATTATTTTTATTTTCTTCTTATTAAACAATTTAAATTTTTTTTTCTATGTCGTTATATTCCTCTTTTTCTTGTTTTCCTTCTCATTTTATTTTCTTACAAGCAAACATACCGGCAGTGACTGTGTCTGAAAAACAAAACTACAAAAATGTACTCCATAGGTAATAAGAAGCATGGTCTAAGAAACAAGAAATAAGAAATTAAAAAAGGGGGCCCGTGGTGAGTGGTAAAACGGATCGCGGTTGATAAAACAGATTCCCGCTTAATTGGTTGTTTTTATTTGAAAATGAAAAAAAAGAACAAAACATCCCTCCGACTCCCCCGTTTGAGATCCAAACGCCAATTTTCAAAATTTTGTCTCCGCCAAAACATCTTTCCCATCCCTCCTTACTATATAACGGTCTGAAAATGCTTTCCCTCTCTCCCTCTATCCTTCTATCTTTACGAATCTTCTTCATTACATGGCTTCTTCAGATCCCATCTCTTCTCGCCACTACACTTACAACAGAAAACAAAAATCTCTAGGCCTTCTCTGCACTAAGTAATAATCCATTATTCCTCTCTCTTTTTTCCTTCCTCAATCTAATTCAATTCACGATTTCACTTTTTTCTTACTATTTTTTTTACAACAGTTTCTTGAGCTTGTACAACCGAGACACCGTTCACTTGATTGGCCTAGACGATGCTGCCACCCGATTAGGTTTTTTTCTTCATCCCTCCTTCTTTTCTTCACCATGCTTATTCTATTATCCGATCTAACACTTTTGTTTTTCTTCTCAGGTGTTGAGAGACGGCGGATCTATGACATTGTGAATGTCCTGGAGAGTATCGGGGTCTGTACATATTTTTTTAATTTATTTTTTCCTTGCACTTATTTGTCATGTTTCGCTTCAATTTATTCAATATGTGCATGTTGTTTTAGGTACTCTCAAGGAAAGCAAAAAATCAATACACATGGAGAGGGTTTGCCGCAATCCCTCTCACTCTACAGGATCTCAAGGTAAATAATCTCCTTTATGTGATCAACTTATGATTCGCTAGCTTCAAAATTTAAGGGTGTAATCTTTCGCTTGTTATGGTTTATTAGGAAGAGGGGTTGAAGGAGAATTCTAATTCCCTACGTGGGCCTGGAAACCATGATAAAGTGAGTTGTGTGCTAAATACTGAAAGTGGCTAGTTTTATGTTATTTTCGGAATAATTAGGTTATTGTTTTAGTTTGGGAAGTTAATTTATTGTTGACGGCGTGTTTTAGGTTTCCGACGACGAAGATGACGAGGAAACACAGTCCAATCCCGCCGCTACTGGAAGTCAAAGTGACAAGTTGAACCCTAATTCTACTCTTCCTAAACCTCTGAAAAATGGTAAGTATATTCTAAACAAAAAATAAAAATTCAAACTTTGTCTTTTGATGTCTGAAAATGTTTTATTGTACATGCTCAAATTCAAATTTCAGAGTTAATGTTTGGAAATTTTAAATTTTATGAATTTTAAATATTTCAATTGAAATTTTTTTATTTTAAAAATTTTGTGTTTAAATAAAAAAAAAATTAAATTGTGAGTATAAAAGAAAATGAATGCAAAAAGAAGAAAAGATATGGTTGGGATGCTTTCAAAGAAAAGAATATTGATCTAGGATGGAGAGTTGTAAGGGAACTGGGACACCACCATCTCACCAAATCATCTGTGCCGGTGAGTACCTTCCCATGTGATGGGCAGTGATGGTTGCTTTCTTGACTATTGGGTGCACTTCCATGTGTCTCCCCTCTGTGCACCTAATGGAAGTTTTGCGAAATATTTTTTGAAGAAGAGGATCATCGTTATCAAGAAAGAGTTGCGAGTTTGAGAATGAAATTTCGACAACTTTCAGAAAGAGAGGATGTAGGCAATTGTTTAAAATTCTGTTTTTTCAAAAATTTAAATTTTTTAAATAAATTTAAACAATGAATTTTAGATTAAAGAAATTTAAATTTTATGATAAGTTATTTTTTTCAATTAAAATTCTTTATTCAAATGAACCGTTGAGGTTTTTTGTGTGTTTATTCCATATTATTTTCAAGAAATGATTTTTTGTTTTATTAATTTTATATCCATTTCTAAAATGTACGCATTTTTTTCTCAATTATCAGTTTGTTAAAAGGTTGCTGGCAGCAACTGTGGTTTATCTTTGTTGCTGGCAGCGGCACCAACTGTTGCGTTTTGGTTAGTACTAATTCGTGCTTGTAACTTTTCTTTGGAAAATGGCTGTGATATTTAGAAAAACATTCATGAAAACGTAGTTTACCAATTTTAGTTTTTGCAAATGTGGTTTATAGTGCTTCAAAATTTTGCAGAAAATCGAAGAGAAAAATCTCTGGCTCTGCTTACCCAGAATTTTGTCAAGCTCTTTGTCTGCTCTAATGTGAGTTTTACCATAAGTTTCTTGGCATTCCAATTTCATGTATCTTTTTTATTAGTCGTGTGTAACAAGCTGATGTGCTGTTCAAATTAACAATGATGGCTCTACTCTGCAGGTGGAATTGATCTCCCTTGACGAGGCTGCAAAATTGCTACTTGGGGATGCCCATAATACGTCTGTAATGAGAAGTAATACAATGATCAATGTAACTTGCTCTTTATCTGTTGACTACCTTACATTTTTTCACTTACACTCTGATTTGGCCTTGCAGCTAAAGTTAGACGCCTATATGACATCGCAAATGTGCTATCCTCCATGAACCTTATTGAGAAGGTGATGCTCGCCAATCTTTTAATTCTTATTTATGTCTTTATTTATGTTGACATATCCTTGTCTATGTTTTGTTTAATATAAGTGTGTAACTAAGCATATTCTTGTGATTTTACAAATTGACAGACCCATACAATGGATACACGAAAACCAGCATTCAGGTGGCTCGGTTCTGAAGGGAAGACATGGGATGAGACACTTCACAAATCAAACCTAAACGACTCTAGGAAAAGGGCGTTTGGAAGTGATATCACTAACATCAGTTTTGAGAGGAATAAAGTGGAATTGTTCACGAGTGGGGACTTGAATCCGAATCCTAAGAAGCCAAGAATGGAAAATGGTAGTGGGCTGGGTGAGGCAGACGAAAACAATTTAAAACAAGGCATAAAACAAGCTTCAAAGAGCTATGAATTTGGTCCTTTCGCTCCAGCTTGCGTGCCCAAAGTTGGAGCCTCTCAGAATAATAATATGAAGCAGGTGCATGACTGGGGCAGTCTTGCAACTGCACATAGCCCTCAGTATCAAAATGAAGGTAATAAATAATATTAAACCTTTCCACAGCTCAGGCAGATAGAAAATGTTTGGCATTGGTTGTTAATCCATGTTTTCATTTTACATATTTATGATCGTTTGGAAGTTTTTAGGAATTTGTTAATTATGATTTAGGTTTTTAGGATGTTTTTGAGATAAAAAAGGATTTAGTTCTTATCATTTGGACTTGTGAATATTATTGTTTTAGTTTCATCTCGTTGTTCACCCATCTTTCACCTCCATACTACACACTAACCCGCTTATTCCCCTTCACCTTCGTTGTTATTCTATTTTGCATAAATTGATTGTTTGGAATTTTCTTGATAATGCTTGAATCATGTGTGTGTAAGCACTACCTGAAATTATTAACTTTATGCGTCTCTTTGTGACTCATGAATTTTAAAACCTCTTTATTCTAAGTTTCTAACACCAGAAATTATTAACTTGTTCTCCATCACTATCACCATCATAACTGCTCAGAACATCTCTTTTAAAACCACCCTCCAGTGACTCTTGTTTACTCAAAATTGTTGCAAGCTTCTCCCTCTCTGTTGCAGCAAGGCCACTGCACGGTCAAAGCATCTAGCTGTGCCTCCTTTGTGTGATTTTCAAAGCTTTCTGATGCATATATCCTCTTTGAGCGAGTGAGAGCCAGGTTGCGTGCATTTATTGTAGTGTTTTGTGCATACGGTTTTCATACTGAATAGTAACACTGATTTTTTTCATAGCCGAGGGATAGGTCAGCTTCCTCCAACCGTTATCCTACATAAAAAAACTGGTTCTTAGACATATGAACCGTAAGAACTGGCGTCGGAGGTGCTCTAAGCCTCATTTAACCTCTATTATTCAGTCTTTGGGTGCTGAGAATTTAATGAATCTGATGTCCGTTTTACTTGTGAAACAGCCTTGAGAGAACTCTTCTCCCATTACATGGAAGCATGGAAATTGTGGTACTCAGAAATTGCTAGGAAGAGGCCATTACAAATTTTGTAAACGTATGCCAAAGTCAAACTATAGGTATGTTTGGATTTAGTAAAATTTAGTCTGGAAACTTGGTTTCAGAGAAGCAAGACTTGGGATACTAGTGTAAACTTAAGTTTGCAAATTTTAATCCAAACATGGGGTGTAACTTTCCTCACTAGAGAATATCTGTAGTATGCATTCTCTTCATGCGTTTGTAGAGCTGAGCTTCCATTTACTGCCTTTTCAACCGTGATGTTGACCGACTGAATCAGCTTAGGCAGTTCTTGCAAATTATTTATCACATTTGTTTGTTGTATAGTTTCTACCCTTTATTTAATGTAGCAGGAAATCTTGTGCACTACTCCTGTACTGCAGTCTGGAGCTGCTAATTTAAGGAAAATAAAATTCGAGTTGTTTTAAAGGTTTCCAAAGTAATCTACTCCTTTCATTTGTGTATATCCTTTGATAACCAATCTTTCCCTGTACCTCTATAGAATCGTCAACATAGTATTTAATTTGCAAGAACTAAAAAGTGATCAAGCGTTTAAAAAATGAATACATGTAAGAATAGATCAAGGGTTTAAACTCTGCATTTCAGGGAATTCACTATGGTAAGTCATCTAACAATGAAGATATGCCAATTTACGCGTTCCTTGCACATTAAGGACCACCATAAATATCTGAATACTTTACTTTATAGTGTGATGTTGTGTTGTCATTTTAATAATCTCAAGGCGTGGGTGTTTAAAAGGATAGCACCAGTCTTTCAATAGAAAGATGATTAATTTTCCTTTAAAGAATGGTGGTTACTTTGGAAAACTTCATGGTGCTTGGCTTGTGCATTTTCTATTTTCATTTTCAAAGAAAATAGAAAATAGGAGAGAAAATAAGTTTGATTTGATATTTTTATTTTCAAATTCAGAAAACGGATTTAGTATTTTTGGAAATTCTAGTAATATAAATTTTATGTTTTACTCACAATCTTTCTTTTTCTTTTTTGTGGTCATTCTCCTCTTCACGACGCCGCACACACTCTTCACTTACCCTCTTTGCCATTGTCGCATTCCTCCTCTGCTGCCTCGAGATGAAATAGCCTCTGTAAACATTGCCACCTCTGATGACCCCGATAGAAAACTCCACAGCAAGTCTAACAAATCTTTGCCACCGTCACACTCTTTCTTCCGCTGCACACACTCCTTTTCCTCCGCCACCGCTCATTATGACTACACTACTCATCAAATATCCCACCGCTCACATTCCCGTTGAATGCCGCCACCTCCGATGGCACTGCTAGCTTTTGTCCAAACTATTTTTCGTTGGAATGAAGAATGGGTCGTGTGATGGCTTCATGGCTTCACAGGTGTGGTTGCAGAGGAACATGCCAAATTAGGATAAATCACTCAAACCGTAGGTGATTTTTTTTTATATTAAGATTATTAATTTAAATGTGTCAATACATCACAATCCCTATGATTTAAAATGACTCCAATTAAAAAGTGCAAAGGCTGCACCAGTGCCACGATGTTACAACTTACACAGCTTTATCGACCCTTGATTGAATTTGGTTGTACAAAATCTGATGGTCAACAAACTGTCAACAGTTGAGCGGTACTTGAGCATTCAACAATCCATGACTTCAACTTATAAATGTAGGTTTCTTTTGCATGTTAGACATTATATCCAGGAAAAGAAAAGAAAGGTATCTGAGGTTACTTGCATTTGTTAATTTAGGAAATAAGGACCATACCATTCTCCTAATTCACGACCAAAACCACTGCGTTTAATGCCTCCCCATGGTGCTTGAGTGAAGCACGGTTTAGAGCAATTAATCCACACAATCCCAGCCTTAAAAACCTGCATCGAAGCAAGGATTGGTATCACCTTAGTAACGCGCCCACATCTTTCTATATCATTTGATATTACAGCAGAACCCAAGCCATATCTGGGGAAGGTTAAAGTATGACTTTGATATCAAACCAAAAATGAAGGAAAAAAAAACTTACAGAGGAAGTTAATGTCAGTTCACAGAAAACCATCAACTCACACAGTGTCGTTTGCTAGATCAATGGCTTCTTCTTCAGTGCTAAATGTTTTTACACAGAACAGGTCCAGATACTTCTTCTCTCCAAATTTGCATGGAGGTAGTCACGTCAGTTATGACAGTTGGTTCAACAAAGAATCCCTTCTTTAGATGCTGCCATTGAATTTGAGAGAGAAAATAAATTCAATTCCCACAGGAATTGCAGAAGCACGTAACCAAAACACACCTTCAAAGAAAGTATAATCATACCTCCGGGTGAGACCCACCGGTCAAAATGGTTGCACCCTCACTCTTAGCATTCGAGATAAACTTCAATATCTTTTCATACTGAACCATATAATATAAATATTAGATAACCTTTGTTCAAGAAAAGTATGCTTATATCAATAAGATGTTAAGTTATAAGAACAGAGAGAAAGCTAAATCATAGGAACATACACAATGATCCGGAGAAGGTTCTTTCTTCTCTGACTCCCTCTCAAAAATATATATAGCCAGCTAACCAATAATTCTTCTAAGGAAGATTTTGCATTATTCCATACTACATTCAGCTTGATGATAATTCATAATTAATGATGATAGCCTATTATCAACACATTCTCGTTTTGAATATTGAATAAGGTCAACATGATGATAGCATACCAGAGCATAACTGTCCTTTACTTTAGAAAGAGAGTAGGACATATATGCAGAAATGAGAAACAGAAAATATGCCCGTCCTTCACTAACAATAGGACCTATTCTGCAACCTTCTTCCAAGGGATCATAAATTTTTATGTTTTTGACCCATTTCACAATCCTATTCAAAAATTCTGTTGCTATACTTTCCTGAAAAATGAGAGTATCTTAGTTTTTACTGATAAATGCCAACTGAATTTCTACCTAGGTGCTGAAGAAATTCAACCACAATTGAAGTTAAAGAAGACAAAGACTTATTTTTAAACATGCACATATGTTGAGGAAGGAATAGGATCTATCCATTGAACTTACATGTACAATAAGGCGGGAAGTTGCGCTGCATATCTGACCATTTGTCCAGAAGCAGCCAAATATGGTCTATTCAGCAGCTGTTTAAATCATGGAGAAAAGATCTATATCATGCAATAGGAAATAGATAAAAAAATTTACTCATCCTCACTCAGTATTTAAGGAAATGTGATTCTGTGACGCAAGTAGAGACAAGTGCTGTCCATATATACTTGAGAAGTCACTGACCCTTGTAAAGGTCAACATCCTCAAAAACAATGATTGGGCTTTTCCCACCAAGCTCTAGTGAAACAGGCTGCCAAGAAACCACACATTTTATGTTAGAGTGATTCATGAAGAAAACACAAGGGTTCCTATCTCTTTCTGAGTGTATCTTTGTTCTTTGTTCTATCAAAACAAATGGAAACACGAACTGTTCATAACTTACAGATAACTGCTCAAAAATACCTTGATCAGCTGAGCTGCAGCTGTCATAATCTTGCTCCCAGTTGCAGAGCTTCCAGTAAAGGCAATCTGTTGGAAAAGTTTCAGCCCCAATGTCACACTAGCATTGCAAAGTCAAAGAAATCCCAGTAACAATACAGGCAACCAAGGTTTTAAAAAACAGCATGTGACCGCAAAGTTTTTATTTTATTTTTGTGACTGCAATTGTGACCACATGAGCTGCATTTGTTCGTAAGGTGAAGCATTGACAAAACTGTGACCGTGGCTACAATTTAAAACCTTGTGCACAACTATGCAAGACAAAAATACAAGATATAACCCCATGGAGCTGGAATTCATTTAGAAATTGAACCTTGTCTACAGGAGGAAGCCCGACTTCTTGGCAAATTTGAGCAAGCTCCAAACACGTCCTAAAAATTGCGCGCAACAAAAGAAGGAAGCAAGATTGAAAGAGTCATGGGAAACAAACATACACAGACGGCAACTCAGAGGGCTTCAATATTGCAGCACAACCCGCAGCCAAAGCAGGAGCAACCTTCCACGTAGCCATCAACAGAGGATGATGACTCACAAATGGATGCAATGCAATGCAATCCAATGATTAAAGGAAAGCATCAAATTCAGTTAAAAAACAAATCCCCTGCATTGGCAACACAAGGAAGGCTTGAAGGCTTGAAGGCTTGAAAGAATGAGATTGAGAAGTCAATGAATTCGGATGCTCATCTTCTTCTGTCTGTTAAAGGAAAGATGACACTGCTAGTTGCTGCGTGGGAGTGCGTGCTAATTAACTATCTTTCTCATGATACTTTGAACGTCAAAGAAATAATTGGAATACTTGCTCTAACACGAAGCAGTATCTTTGTTGAATAATAGTTTTATTTACCACAAACACATGCTGAACGTGAAATAGAGTTATGGCCCGCCATCATCGTTGCTAATATTATAACTTTCCTCACAAATTCCAATAGACCTAGAGGACACGTGGCTTTTCTTTTTCAATATATATATATATACATTTTTTTTTATCTTGATGCAGCCGAGATGAACTTTAACTTTAGCTACAACCACATCATTTAACAATTATGAAGTTGAGCAATATGTAATAGTAGGGACTATTTTTCATTAATTATGGAAGTGAAAGGACTAAAACTTGCCTCTTTTTTTTTTTGTCCGGGATCTAATGATAAACAGTGTCAACAATGGTGAAAGAGAGGTGGGTAATTAGTACTAATTACATGGATACTTTGATGTTCAAATTAATATACATTACAAAGTATGTTACTAGGAATCACATTCTTAATGTGTAACAAGGCATTATTAGGAATCACATTCTTAAAAAAAATATTATTCTCAACACTTCCATCAACACTTTTTATAGATATTTAGCAATTTTAAAAGAAAAAATTATTTAATTAAAAAGTTAAAGAATAAGTTAGGAAGAATGAAATAGAAGTAGGTAGTTATTGTAGAAAATGATTTATTTTCAACTGAATGTAAGATATAATCTTTTACTATGGAAGTAAGAAGTTAGAAAATTATGAATGTTTTACAGTCATAGAAATTAACAATTTATGAGAATTTTTTTTTTCAAAAACTTTACCAAATATAATATAAGAATGTGATATTTTCAAATTCATTTTTATAAAATTCTACTTTTATACCTCAAAACAAATATAACCTTAGTGTTTCTTTTGTCAGACTATTTACAAGGCTTAATTACGAGTAAGTCATAACTCATAATCAAGGTACTTGGGTACAGTCATGAGATAAACTTTGTTAGCTTAGATACCTTTAACTATTGCATATTTTGGAACTCTTATATTGGAGCTGTAAGCAAGTACCAAGGATGCTCTAACTAGGCTTATGAGGGGCTTCAGATTACCCGAGGCCCAAGGTTTGGTATTGACCCTCGTCGGCTCTATCGGTGTTTTGGCACATGATGGATGATACCTTGTATTTGATCCAAAACAAAATGCCTTTCATGCAAACCTCTTTCTATTTGGTGAGTTTTATATGAATTTTACTTAATACTACGTGAATGCATTTTGTTTTGGATTATTTGCTGTTTTTTAAACAGCTCAGTTGATATTAAAATTTAAAAGTATAAAAAAAAATATTAGATGTATGAAACGTTATTTTTTATAGGTTTAAATTACTACATAAATATATTCAACGAAAAAAAACTACATAAATATAAAAGAATTGAAACTCTATTTGTATAAGAAACGTTAACCAGGAAACTTTTTACAAAGGACGCGCATTTTTGTCCTGCTCATTTAGCAAATTGTATCAGTTCAATTATTTATACTATTAATTTATTATTAGACGACCATGACCAGGGTAAAGAACTTTGAACATTTCAAACCAGTCTGGTTTGCATTCTTTGGCTCATATATCTCTTAGATCCATGATGCTTGTCAAAACTCAAGCAAATGAATTAAAGCAATTTTTGAGACTTAAAGATAAAGATGGATGTATACATACATACACACAAGTAGAAAATAATATAGGTTGGCGTATGTAATTAACATAATTAACAAACATGGAAACTAATACAGCAGAAACAGCCATGCATATACATGGATGATATATACTTAATTACACTCTACCAAGAATAAACGAATTAAGACACCAGATAAAGGAAAAAGAAAGAAAGTAGCATGCAGTTTACAATCAATTAATCTACAAAAAGGCGTTAAAAATCAATGTTTCTGAGTGGCTTTGGAATACTTGGCCTTGATCCAGTGGAGGCCAACGGAGGTACCATCCTTCAATTTCTTGACGCCGGTGGAGGCCACTGCTTTGGTCTTACCAAAACCCTCACCGAGCTTTTGCTTGTATTTGGCGGTGTTGCCGTTACTGTTTTTGTTAGAGTAACTATTGGAACCAACCATCACAGGGTCTGGCCCATCATCCCACTGATCAGCCCAGGAATTGTAGTTGTTCCCATCCATTGATCTGATCAAGTTTTGATGAGTTCCTCCGAATTGATCGATTTAGGATTTGGAATTCAATTGAGGGAAAGGAAATGATGATAAGATATATGGGTGTGTAAGGCTATAGGAACCAAATTCAATGCTTTTTATACTAGTAGATCAAGAAATTAACCAACTATATATATGTATATCCAAATGCATGGGTTAAGGGCTTAGGTTAGGAAATAGTTTGCATTTTGGCACGTGGAATTGCCTTTATTTGTTATATTAATTGCAACAATCTTCGAAGACTAATAGTTTATGATCCATCATAAGGATAACATACAGGGAAATGTTCAACACTGACGTCTGGATGGAACCTTCTCCTAGAGAACTTTATTTGACCAAGTTAAGAAATAATTCTGGAAGTTTTGGATCATCAGCTATAGGGTCAATCCATCCACGGCTGCGCTTACGTTCCAAAATCTTTGTTTTTTATACATGGATTCGAGACCTTCTGGGTGATTTAACTACGGTCAAATTCAAATAGCACCATCCAAATAAGAGAGATAAGGACCATCAGGGTATATATTTTTCAGTTAAGCTCCCACCAGAATGGATTTTTATTTTCAATAAGCAAAAGGAAATTTTATTTACACGAGAGTAAAAAGATTACTCCAACTCAAATATTCCTCCAGAGTAGATTAGTTTACCTCAGTTTGGTGGTAGCTAAAGATGCTTATATTGTGGGTTGTAGATTGTAAGATGAGAAGTATGGTGCCTTAACATAAACCCAACCAAATTTCTCTGTTAATAATGAAACTTTTCTTTTTTAGCGTTGTTTCTTTTTCACTTTTTTTACACACGTTCGAGAACAAACTCGATTTTTTATTATTGATAATGAAATTTCTTTTGATTGTTATAATCTTTTTACCTTTTTATGGGATTTCAGTAATGCCTGAAAATAAATTCAACTAAATTTTTTCATTAAAATCAGCGTCTGATTGTTGTGATTTTTCACGTTTCTTGGGTGGTTTTAGTAGTACATTTTTTGTGTGGGTTTTTTTAAGTATTGTGTTAACGTAAACTCAATTAAAATTTTCCATTAATAATGATTTTTTTTTTTTCATTGTGAGTTTTTTCACTTTTTTATCCGATTTTCAGTGATGCGTGAAAACAAGTTTGATTAGATTTTTTCATTGACAATTAAACTTTTTAAATTGTTGTAGCTTTTTCACCTTTTTAAGTGATTTTAGTGGTGCATTAAAATAAACTCGATTAAATCTCTTCATTAACAATAAAATTTCTTTTGATTAATTTGACTTTTTCATATTTTTTACACGGTTTCAGTGGTTTCTAATGAAAACAAAATAGAAGTATAAAGTCCCAAATAAATGTTGAGAATTAATGTTAGTTGATATATTAATATTAAAATATGGATAAAATATTTTATACATTCTTTGAAATTTTATAATTTTAAAAGAAAAACTTAAAACAAAATAAAAGTATAAAGCCCCCAAATAAATGCACAAATCATTATCTAACCGTCAACACAGTACGACCGATTAACCAAATATCTCCAATCGCAAGCAACATATTAACAATCCAATTGTTTATACAGGAAAATAACATGTTTTGAATCTGCTAACAAAGTGTTAGTCTGATCCGATAGTTAATGAAATCGCAAATGCGATTACAAAGAATGCTTTCTAAGGCGTGTGAATGACTTTTTTTTTTTTTTCTCATTCTGTCTCTTTATGAGTTTAGTTAATTGGCTGGGTTACTGCCACAGGCCCAGAATACATGGTGACTGGGAAGAAACATGGGCTGGGCAACTGCCACAATGCAGTCTAAGGTATAAAGTATGGGCTAATAAGGAATAGATTATGGGCCAGATTTTAAAACAACGTGAACTATAAGATAATTATTTAAGGGGACTTGAATCCTTTATCTCTCTAATATGCATCTCCTATTATTTAGTAAAAATACAATAATATTCTTAATGAAATTTTCACCTCCCATTTTTCAACCCTAACACCTCCCTTCTCTCAAACCATGATGGCATCTCCCTCAACGGCACACCCCCCAGCCCCCCCAATGGCATCATATAGTCCCTCATCGTCTTTCCTCCTTCTATGAAGGTAAGTGACTCCTTCACCCTTCTCTTTTCATTTCTTTTCTTTTCTTCCTCCTCCTTCCCCCTTTATCAAATTTAATTATCTATCAAAAATCTTTTTGTAAGCAAAAATGCTTTTAGAATGACATTTCCTTAAGCAAAAATGCTTCTAGAATAATCTTTTCATAAACAAAAGTTGTTTTCAGAATGGTCTTTGCTTATGGAATGGCTATTTTAAAACCATTTTTGCTTACGAAAAGACCATTCCAAAAGAATTTTTTTAAATCCAAAGTATTCTTTTCGGAAGTGTATTTTGTATATTCCAAAAAAGGGGTTTCAAAATTCGTTATTGTGCTTACGAAAAATCCATTTTGGAAGTAACAACTACAATCTGGAGTAGCCTCTATGAAAGTGTATTTTGTATCTTCCAGAAAGGACATTCTAAAAAGTACTATTTTGGCTTATAAAAGAACCACTCTAGAAGCAAAAATTGTAATCCGAAATAGCCTTTCTAGAAGTACATTTTTGTATCTTCTAGAATGATTATTTCAAAAACTCTATTTTTACTTACGAAAAAGGAGTTTCATAAGATTTTTTTTCTTTCAGAAGGATTATTTCATAAGAGTATTTATACCCTTATGGAATGTTTGTTATAGAAACTGATTCAAAACTCAAAATAGGAACACCAATTCCTAAAAGAAGAGTTGAGTTGAGTCGAAAAGAATAGTTGAGTTGGAGAAGAAGAGGAAGAAGGGAAGCAAAGGATCAGAAGAAGATAAAGGTGATAGGTTGAGATTTTTAAAAAATTGAGAGGTGCAAGATACAATAAGGGAGGTGTAGAATTCAATTGCCTTATTTAAGACATCTTATTATTTATCACTCCATGCATTATAAATTGAGCCATTCACAATACAACATGTATTAAAAATTACCCAATCCATAATGTACTTAGGTACACTAAAATAAATAATGAAATGTCATAAGTAATATCCGAACTGTAATATGAATTAAAAAAATTGGGCTGAAAAAGAAAAAGGTAAACCAACCAGCTTATACGAGCTAAAATTCCTACATTCACATTATTGCTTCCCGTTGTACCCCATTGTATTTTGGAAAGTTCAATCAGCTATATAAAATATGACATAGCATGAAGCAATACTTGGGAGTACCAGAAACATCCGCTTATACGTTGTCAATAGTAAAAAGAAGAAAACCTTAGACTACTTTTTCTTAGGCCACAAAATTTGTTTCTAGATCTGGACCAAATACAATACTATTATACAAATTCTAAAAATATATATATATAATCTTGTACTTCTTTTTTTTAAAAAAAAAAACAAAATATAATTTTGGTTATTATATTTTACTCCATCAATGATTTTGGTCTAATTTTTAATTTTGTCTATATTTATTTCTTACACTTTAATCAATTAAATCATTTTTATGGTACCTTAATGAATGTGTTAGAACTTAAATTCAATTAGATTAAAATAAAAGAAATAAAAATGTATGCAAACTTAAAGATTAAATGTGAATTATAGATTTTTAAAATTGAGGGAATATGCTTTATTTTAAATGAAGGGACCAAAATTGTAAATTGTATAAAATAGAGGATCAAAATTATATTTTATTCTAAAAGAATTAAAATCTCTTAAAGTTGACAAGTGTTAATTTGAGTATAATTAAACTCACATCCCTTAAGTAAGATTTTAAATTTGAGTTTTGTGGAAGAAAAAAAAATTGAGAGAAAACAGGTTATTAAAAGTGGTCAGCTAAATTATTTGATCATTCGTTGACATTTCTTCTTATATACAAAATATAAAAAAGTGATAGAAACAAATTTCTTATAAAAAATGGTGATAAAAAAAATGACCACTTCAATAATAAAGTCTAAATAAAATCATCAATTAGTTTTTATAAAGGAATAATTTTTCTTAATTTTAAATTATAGATTTTAAAAAAATATTTTTCAAAATTCATATATAATACCAAATTTTAATAAGTCTCATAAAGGGATCTATTTGGCTAACCATTATAATTTTAAGGACTAAATTAGTGATTTACTCTCTTAAACTTCATTAATAATTATATACATGAAAAGAAAAAAAAAACGTTAGACATTTAAATAAAAAACCAACCTAATTAATTTAATACGTACTTTCTATCATGTGAATTTAGTACACAAGTACGGGGCATGAAATACATACTTAATTTAAAATAATTTTTTGTTATTGTTATTAATTGATGAAAAATATCTATTGATTAATTTCTAACTAAGAGTAATTGGTTGATTATCTTTATCTTTAGTAGGTATTCCTTTGCAATCCCTTTTAAATATTTAACTACTTAAAAATGATTATTGAATAATTTCTAAATATAATAAATTTTATTTTTTTAATAATTTTGAAAATATTTTTCAATGAATATTTTAAATACTTTTTTACATTTTACCTTAACAATTTATATCTATTTATAAATAGATTATTTTTTTCATTAAAATACATTTTTTTATCTTATATTTTACTTTTTTTTTCTCTAGCATCTTCCTTATTAAAATATATCTATATATATAATTTAACTTATTTTTTATTTAATTTTACTGTATATACACGGGTGATATACAAGTATTGCTTGAAGAACAAAATCAAATATAACACACCGACACACATTTCTTCCCCATTTTTTGTCTGAAATTCATTGGACCCCTAGGGTATGTATGCAGTGTTGTAATTAGGACAAATCAAGCACAAATAGAAGTTGCAAGTAAGATTCAACGTGCCAGACGAAAAATCGACCTTCACTTATAAATGGTGGGACATACAAATTGAATGGACGACCCAAATCAATATTGGATCTGTTCCAATGGGAGCAAAGGGCGAGGAAAACGGAAACTCCTAGAAGGAGGGTCCAAATTAAATAAGTGTCCAGTGTTTATGAGTTATGATTTATGAAGAAACTGACCATAAACTGCAAAGGATATGGGGCAAGAAATTCAATGACGAGTTGAAAAAAAAAACAATTGCCACTGGTTAATAGGGTCCATGAATGGGTTCCCATCAGAGGCAACTATTAATTATTATTAGACAAATGGTAATCGATGCTTAGAATATCACTTAAGGAAATAAAAGTCATTTTATATATAAAAAAAAAGTTTTATTAATACATTTTCATTATAATTAATGTCTTATGCATCTCTGCCACCAAGTACTGGCAAGTAAGATCCTTTCTATTATTACGGTATCACATGTTCTTAAGAAACTAGAGCGTGTACATTTTTTTTTCTGAAGAAAAGTCATATATGAACAATTGAGTGAGACATAAATGAAGACAACCAGACAAGAAGAGCATGTATGGGATACATATGGGACCAAGGGCTAGTTAGTCCAAGCCAAATGGGTCGAGTTGACCTGTCCCGGTTAGGGTTCTGATTAAGAAATTTTTATATTCTTTTTTCTCTCTATAGTATATCACTATCTCTTCTTTTCTTCTACGAAAGTATGTATACATGCCAACGCTTTTCTTTGCGGTGTGCTGGTAGAGAATTTACAGAGTCAACCGTACATCACCCCATCAACCAAGAAACAAAAAAGAAAGAAGAAAAACATTCATACGTACATGACTCAAATTGTAAGTATGAGTGTGTATTTGGTGACGAGTCTTCGTAAAAATGATATTGTTAAAATTAAATTGCTTAAACTTAATTAACTTTGAATATATGTGATTTACATTTAGATGATTTATGGATTTATTCTTAAATTATGCTTAACAGTAAAACCTAAAATAAAATTTTACATATAACGTAAAAGGCTTCCTAAACATACGAACATCTATTTAAAATTATATTAATTTGTTTAGTGTATAATGACAATAACAAAAGTTAGAACTTATGATTTTGTGCAAATTTCTCCAATCTCTTATCACTAAGCTCATCCTATGGGGTATTTAAAATGACATTAGTTGATATTTAACTGTGATGTAGATAATCATCCAATATGATTTGAAAAGGGTGGCGTATCTTACTCATGTTGCCCAAAATGTAGGGGACCTGGACCAGGAGTAAAATAAATGGCGTAATACTGGAAGAGACACAAAGACAAGCAGACTGGAATTCCTTCACTATTGGTGCAGCCATCACAAACCTAATGCCTATGCTGTTTTTTCCGCTACAGGTCTTCTTTGTTTGTAACTTACTCCCTCAGTTTCATCATTAAGCCAAGTCTCTAAATACAAAAATGCTTAATAAATTAAACCAATGCCTACTTGATTATCCTTTTTTTTCCCCTCATTATGGCCGGGTCTCTATGGTTGTTAGCTTATCTATCCTCAGACATATCGATCAGTCTCTGTCTATTATAACCGACAAACTTATTTAATGTCCTTGTTATCCGTTTCTTTCATTTATTTTTTTAATCGCAAATATCTCTTAAGTAAAAAATTAAAGATTAATCTTTTAAGTATTAAAATTTATTTAAAAGATTCATATCTTTTAATAAATGTTATATATATATATATATATATATATTATCTAAGATTAAATCTTAAATCACATATTTAAAAAATAAAATTATTTGTGAATCATATTACTTTATTTATCAATCATATTTCATGATTTGCTTGCCAAGCAACAGCAGCTGCTAGAAAAGATGATAGTGACACCCACCTGAGTCTAGTGCACAATCTATCCATATAGTCACTGACAGATCCTTCTGCACAGATTATTTTATCCGGTTTGTTGCCAAGTAGTCGAATTTCAACTGGAATCACATACTTGGAAAATAACACAACCTGACACCAGCCGGACCTAGTGTTGGAGAGACTAAAATAATTGAATGTTTTAATTAACTTAAAACGGTTAAGATTAAAACGATCCTTCAATATCAAAATAACAACGGTGATTCTTATTTGTTAGATTAAAATAAAAAATTAAGATTAAAATATTTTAAATTTAAATTTTATTTAATTATAAAATTTTTATAACATTTATCAAACATAAAATAAAATATTTTAAAGATATAATTTGCATCAAGATCAACACCACAAACGTCATTGTTGTAATCTTTGTCATCATGATCCCGGTAAGTGACAAAAGTGACATGAGAGTGGTCACAATGATAATCACAAAGGTAGTGATAATAACAACAACAACAATAATAGTGACAACGATAATGATCATGATGGTGATAATAACAGACATTGTTGTTAAACTCGATTTAAATCGTAAAATCTTATGATTTTACGATTCTATTGAAGGTTGGAGAGTTAAATTGGAAGTAGAATCGTCCGATTTTGCGTAGACTCGGACGAGTTTGGGTAGACTCGCAAGTCTGCTTCAAATCCACGAGTTTATGAAAATCCGAAACGGCGTCATACAACAACCCTACAAAATGGCACTCGCGACTCTCTCTACTCACTTACTCTACCTTGTTTAAGCTACTAACCCCCTAAAATGACTCTCGCTGAGCTACTCGCGTCGTGGTGGTTGTTGTCATCGCTGTCGTGCTGGATTGTTGAGCTAATCGTGCCATGATGGTCCTCATCTTTGTTTGAAACTTGAAAGCCCTCACTCGTTGAAAGCCCTCATTTCCTGACCTAGCTCCAAGCTTTGCTCCATGACACTAAGGTGTTTTCTTTCTCAAAGCTTCTTTGTTAATTCATCTCTGTTAATTGAAAGTTTGAAACGATGCTTATTAAGGGAGTATCTGTTAATTGAAATTCTGGCAAGGTTATTGTTAGCTTCATTGCAGTGTTGAGTTTTGGGTTCTGTTGGTAAATTAAGGGAGTATCTGTTAATTGAAATCTCTGTTAATTGAAAGTTTGCAACGATGCTTAGTGTTGAATTCTGACAACGCTAAAATGGTCCCATGAATATAGACAAATTATCTGTTAATTGAAATTTTGGCTTCATCAAGGGTGGGTAGTGGGTTTTGTTGCTGTCATTTGAGTGAACTCTTATGAGTTTACGATTCGATTCTACGAGTCGAGTTTAAGAAACCTCCACGATTCTACTTAAAATCGCGAGTTTAACAACCATGATAAAAGATGTTATGTTAGTGATGACGACGATAATCATGATAAAATATTTAATTTTAACGTAATTGTGTTGATAATTTCAATGTAAATTAAATTAAATATCTAAAATATTTAATTTTTTGTTTGATAAATCTTATAAAAAATTTATAATTAAATGAAACTTTAATTTAAATTTAAAATATTTTCATTTCAATTTTTTATTTTAATCTAACTGATAAAATAATTATTTTCATTTTCACGTACTTCAAATTCTTGTGTCATCATTTACGCATTTTCGATTCAGACACGTGACTCCTTTATTATGGATGAACAGATGTCTATTAAGGATTGATACCAACTTTTAATGACGAAAGATAGGCCTTTCTTACCTAACAATATGGAGCCCATTAATAACTTCAAAGCTCGCCTCATGTTTCTCGACTTTCTCGTGTGTTCTTCTTTAAATACGAAGTATACATAATACATGGATACTTCAAACTTCATACACAGCTCTTGAAGTACATAAGAGAATTACACCAATCATCTATAATGAAGTTGTTTAATTCATTTTTATTTGAAGTAAGTTAGATAATCCCTTGTACAGGAAACAATAAATATAATATTTTATTATTTTTTGTTTTCACTTTTTCCTATATAAGTTTTGAAAATAAGAAACAAAGAATGTTTTCTCTGATCAAACAGTCTAATCAATTCAAACGCAAATTAATTTTGCAACCTAACCTACCAATTTAAAAATCAATTGATTAATTCGATCATTATTTTGGTTTTTTTAAAGTATATATATACCATGTAGGTATCATGTACGTACGCATTTACATACAACATATTGCAGCATAAAGAAAATACAACAAATTATTGAATTGAGTGAAACTGAACTTAAATTTTTTAATGAAAGTCTTGGATTTTGAATTTTTAGAAAAAGGCTCTATTAAAAGGTAATTTGTCAAACTCTCCAACAAACATCAATAATTTATATCTTATAGTTATGGTGACCCAAAATAATATATGCAAATTTATATAAAAAAATCTAATTGGATACGCCGGTTTTTGGTTATCTATAGATATGAAACACGTGCACATAATCCAGATGATAAATATTGTACTTTTTATCATCATTTCAATTATAAGATTAAAAATTAAATAATGACTATTGGATGAGACACTTGCACCTTGTGTAGTTTAAAATCTGAGTAGCATACATAAAGGTCAAATAATCAATAATGTCAATTTAATAAAAATAATTGACAGCAACAGACAGAAAGTCTTACTCTTGAGTCTTAGTTGAAAAAAAGGAAAATTTTACCAATTATCACTGCTATTAAATTATTAAAAGGAAGAAAAAAAAACATAAAAGGGAGCTAGATATATAGATATTTGAATCTTCCCCAACCCAAGGGTTAGGCTAGGTAGCCCTATATATGCCTAGCCTCAATACCCCACTCAACAAGCTCTGATGGATATATAATCCTATGAAAAATAATTGGTTGACATCCAATATTATATGACACCTAATGAAAAGAAAAATGAACAAAGTAAAAAAATATAAATATTATAAATTATATAATGTAATATAAGAAAAGAAATACAGAAAAATTGTGAGTGTCGATTAGATGTTAAAAAGAAACTGAATGTCTATCTATCATTATTTCCCTGAATCATAACCATATATATGTTTGAGGAAATCTCTCTGATGTACGTACCAAATAGCGCCAAATAATTTTTCTTCAGCATTTATATATAAAGTGAATAATCTCCCATCCCTTTTAGCCACGCCCACTTGAATTTCCTCATCGCATCAGCATGGAACACAGCACATCCTTCAACGACTCAAATAACAGCCTCTCTTCACAACGAAGCCTCGTTTCAGTTCCTTCCCTCAACTCACACTCTCAATTCCTCACTCCTTCCACCACCTCCCACACGTGCCTCACCACTCTCAAATTCCTCACCTCATCCTCCGTATACATCTCCTCCCTCACCCTTGCCGGCAAGTTCCTCTACGCAGGCTCCTCCGACAGAGAAATCAGATCCTGGAACCACACCCATTTCATCCAAAACCAAAAACCAACCACCACCACCACCACCACCACCACCAACAACAACAACAACAGCGTTGTAATTGCCGGAAAAGGTGCTGTCAAGTCCATAGTAGTTCACTCCGACAAACTCTTCACCGCCCACCAAGACAACAAAATCCGCGTCTGGAAAGTCACAAACCTTTCCCACGACCACCAGAAGTACACACGTGTGGCCACACTCCCCACGCTCGCCGACCGCGTCACCAAACTCCTCGTCCCCAAAAACCACGTGCGGATTCGCCGCCACAAAAAGTGCACCTGGGTTCACCACGTCGACACCGTCTCCTCCATCGCCCTGTCCCAAGACGGAAACTTCTTGTACTCGGTCTCATGGGACAGAACAATTAAGGTTCATCTTTTCATAATAAATTCAATAATATTTATATTTTTCTGTATCACTGGATGTCTAATAGTAACATTTAGAGGGTTGATTTATGTTTTTCCTTAAGGTTTGGCGAACCAAAGACTTGGCGTGCTTGGAGTCCGTGCGCAACGCGCACGACGACGCCATCAACGCGGTTGCAGTCTCCTACGATGGGCACGTCTACACAGGATCCGCGGACAAGAGAATCAGGGTTTGGAAAAAACTCGAAGGCGAGAAGAAACTTTCATTAGTGGATACTTTGGAGAAACATAATTCTGGGATTAACGCGTTGGCGCTTAAAAGTGATGGCTCTGTGTTGTATTCTGGTGCATGCGATAGGTCAATATTGGTTTCGGAGAAGGGAGAGAATGGTAAATTGTTAGTGGTTGGAGCTCTTAGGGGGCATGCTAAGTCGATTTTGTGCTTGGCGGTGGTTTCGGATTTGGTGTGTAGTGGTTCGGAGGACAAAACGGTGCGTATTTGGAGAGGGGTTCAGAAGGATGAGTATTCGTGTTTAGCTGTTTTAGAAGGGCATAGGAGTCCGATTAAGAGCATAACTGCAGCGCTTGATCTTAGTCAAGACCCTTCTTCCCAAGCCACGTCTTTTCTTCTCTACAGTGCCAGTTTGGACTCTCATGTTAAGCTTTGGCAGCTTTTTCTTCCTCTTCTTTCAACTTAATTTCATTTCCCTTACATATCCCCTTCTTTTAGCTTTTTATACATGTAAGTCAAAGATAGGAAGACCAAGATTAGAGACAAATCATAAGATAACATAAGGAATGTGACAGAGATGTAATTGTAAAGAGAAAAAAAAAAAAGAGTGTGATATGAGTTGTTTTATAAATGTAATATTTTTGGGGAAAAAAAATGTTATTGAGCATTTCTTTTTACATATTCCTCTGCTCTCTTTCTTCTTATGTGAATAATCTTAAATTTTAGGCCAGAATTCTTCGTGCAGATATTTACTGAAAGAAAGATACAAATTTCGTAAATAAATAAATAAAATAACCCATTAATATTATTTTGTATTATTTCTTCACTGTGAATGGATTAACATTAAATAAAATAACCCCGGTTAACGCGTAATTTTGTTCAACGCCTTCTTTAAGAAATAGAGGTGGTCGATAAGATATTTTATGGAGAGATCCATTAATGTAGTAAGAAGTAGGAGTGTAGCACTCCATTAATGGCGCAGGGAGGAGAAAGAGACAAGGTCATTTGTAGAGCATTTTTCTTCCCTTTTTTTTCTCTCTCTTTAATTAAGCAAAAAGAAAAAAGAAATAGTATTTTTTTTTTTCCTTTTCTTTGATTCAAACATACTGTGCAAACCAACCCCACTCAAGGTTCCGAAGAAAGGGGGAAGAAAAGCACAAACACGTGAACTCATTAAGAGACTATATTATTGTTTACCATGTAATAAAGTGCTTCCAATAAATTATTATAATACAATTGTACATTAGTTTACCAAAATATTGTTGGTAAAGTGAACTTGAATTGAGTTTCTTTAAATAAGATGGTAAGTTTGAGTTATTGAATTGAATTTCTTTAAATAAGATATTGTGTGGATGGAAAAAATATAATTAAAAAAATTAATTAAAGATAATAATTCAAATTTTTTAATAAAAATTAATTAAAATTAATAAATATTTTACATTAATATTATGATGAAAAAAAATATAATAATGTGAAAATGTTAATAGACTAATGAGTGCAACAAGTATCATAACGCTACTTTTGGTGGTGTTTCAAGGGAATACTATCAGCTTGGAAAAAAGAGTTTTAAAAACATACTTTGAGAAGATCATGTTAACTTGTTTTTGTTACACTTTAATTTGAAGGTAAATTGTAGATGTCAGAAACTACATATTGGGCGGGGGTGTGTTGTACTTTATACCCTTATATTTTCTTGAATATGTAATCAAATTATTTAAAGTTGTTAAAATCATCCGATTTCTTGGGCAAACGACCAAAATGGGGGTTTTTTTTTTTTAATTTAGCAAATGAGAATAAAATTTAAATTAATACACTAAAAGAATAAGTTATAGGTTACTTCTGAATTGATACCAACTTTTTTTTGCACATAAGGTATTTCTTAAAAAAATTGTAAATATATTTTTATTTTAATTATTTAATGAATTAATCTATTTTTTAGTGTTATTTAATATTTTCTACATTTTTTGACATTGTCTTATTTAATATTTTCTATATTTTTGTATATTGTTTGTTAAACCTTATTATTTGTTTTGTAAATTAAAAAATAATGTCAGAGACTTGATTTTTTTTTAAATATTATAATGTACTTTGTTTAACAAAAATATTATTTTTTTAATAAAATTAAGTTATAATTTATCAAATAATATTAATTTTTTTAACATTTGAGGTTGAAGAAATTACAAATATGCGACTTGGGTAACTAACAATGATATGCATTGTAAAATTGAACAAATGGTGGTGTGATTGTGAAGAACTTCATATACTTCGAATTTTTTGTTCACATGCAATTGCAACACGTGTTTCTTGCAATTTAAAATGAGATAATTTTGTTGATCCTATATATAAGTTGAAAAACATTTATAAAGTTTATTAGTATTAGTTTCATTCCTTTGGAAGCAAAGATAAATGATTTCAATATTTGGGTCAATATTTTATGTCTGATCCTTCGAAGGAATGAGACACAACGCGAAATTTAGTTATTAATTATATATATAATGAGATGGACGAATCAATTTCAAGTAGGTCTAAGAAATGTTTATTATGTAAAACTGAATGACATAATCGTAGTGAATGTCCGTACAAGCAAGTTGACGGTTAATATTGTTTCTTCTTTTTAATTTTATGTTTCTATTTAATTTCTATTGTTCATTTTATATTAATGTATTATGTTGTTTTAATTTTGACAGCTATTTTTATTACTAAATTATTTTCTATTGTTAATATTAAAATAATTTATAAAATGAAGTTAATTAATACTATTGTACGAAATTATTAATTTACTTAATGATAATTGTAAAAAATAATTATTTTTTTAATAAAAAAATTAATATTATTTGTTAAATTATAAGGTATTATTTTTGTTAATATTAATCATAAAATATTTTAATATTTTTTAAACCAAAGTACATTTTAAAATTTTTATTTAAATTTAATTTTTTTGCATTATTTTTTTAATTTATAAAACAAATAATAATCCTTAACATTATTAAAAAATATAGAAAATATTAAATAAAACTAAGAAAAGAAAACAAACATTAATTCATTAAATAATTAAAACAAAGAACTATTTATATTTAAAAAAATACCTTAGGTGCAAAAAAAAATTGAAGTCGTAAAATAATTTATGATTTTAATGAAAAAAGAAAAAGAAAAAAAATCAATAAAAAATTAAAGTCATAAATTTTTTTAGGACTTTAATGAAAAAAGAAAGAAATGGTAACGACTTTTAATTCACATACTTATCCTTTTTGGGGTAATAATTTAAATTTTATCCACATTTGATAAATTTGAAAAAAAAAAACTGCTTTTGGTGGTTTGCCCCCGACTTTTCTCAATATAATTATTTCTTAAGTTTGTAAATGTTTTTTTATCATAAAATGTTTAAAATATAAAATAAATTAATTCAAATAGATACTTAATTTATATATTTTAAATTTAAAGGTTAATTTTGAGTTTTATCTAATAAATTAGGATTTTTAGATAATTATTCTTTTACATTAAATCAAAATTTTATGTGATTAAATAAGTAAGAAACTTATATCTTGTACATTTTCCATAATTTTACGCTTAAAAGATTTAAAATTTTCTAGTATTGATTGTTTTTTCTCTTCCCCCTCTTCATTGACCCATATTCGCTTTGTGAGGAAGCCTTGCAACAATCATTTTCTTATTATTAGAAGTGTCCTTTCAAGTTAAGCGTAAGTAGACAAAACAAGATTTCCAAAAAGACACAAAAAGCAATCGATTTGCCGTATGCGAATAAAACATCAATCATACAAGTTGCAACAATTGCAACTAAGAAATCATCATTTGTTTTCCTATGTTATTTCTTTCATAACTTCATTTTATGAGAATCGTGCAAGTCAATTGCCTTATCCGAATAAAAGTAACGTAATTATATATATATATATATATATATATATATATATATGATCTATCAAATTGGAAGTGCCAATTTTGCCATCTGCGTTGGATGAAGCCTCGATAGCTCATGTCGCTCATTCGAGGTAGGATTGCTTATGGATAAGCAATTTGTTATGTCCCAAACTGAATACAGGAAGAGTATTGTGCGAGTCACCCCCTCCCATGGTAACGGTTTTAGTTGTTCTACAATTGTGGATGCCTATTCACAACATTGGGGTTGGCCCCTTAGTGGTGAGAGAGATACCTTTGTAGGTGATGAGAAATCCTAGGAGGGATATTTATTTCTCACAAATGATGCCAATGTTTTGCAAATTGAAAATGTTGGTACCTTCAATGTCGTCAAATGTAGTTTCAATGGTTTTGGACAGTTACTCGAATGGTGATGGTTGGACAAAATGATAGTAGTGGAGAACTACACCAATACTCAAGTGAATAATAAGTCCACTGCAGTTTTAACATTGGAGTCAAGAGACATACTAGGGGATGTGCATGCTTAGGGATTTACTATTTATAAATAAAGAGATTATGGGACATCTGTTTTGTGTATTAGCAACCTCTATATTGTTTTCTGAGCATAGAAGAGCTGTCCATCCAATGTCAGGGGACAATTCTGTAAATTGTGGTGACGAATCTGTTCACCTAAAGTGGGAGAAAGATTGATGTCTGTGTAACTTGTAAGGAGGATCTCAATTAGCCATAGTACGAAGGACGCAAGAGAAGAGTCAAGAGGGAACACCTTGATGGATTAAGCTATGTAATTGGGACCTTAATTATTAAGTTTGAGACGGGTCCAAAACAATAGATATGAATGAAGATCTAAAGTTCCTTATCCAATGGATATTTAGAAATTGCGTATTATTAATTATTTTTATCGAAGGATAAAATACTTATGTATGGATTGGGATCTCGAAGACATGTGCAGGTTCCTCCTCCTTAATCCATAGGTGCAAGAAGACAAAATGCAATTTTCAAGCTACAGTGTAGAAGAATAAATAGTTGGTTTGATCCATTTTACACAAAGCTTAAAAAGTGGCATACAAACTTTAACTAGATGATTACAAGTTTAGTGCTTCATTATCGTGTATAAGGATTAGTCTCACATCAATGAGTGTAAAGATCTTTCAAAAAGAAAAGAAAAACAAGTTTTGTACAAGTCAACGTGACAAGAGTAGGGTCTCAATCCAGAATCTTATTAATTACTTTTTATTAGATTTTTTTAAGAATTTTCCCAAATTAAATGCAGAAGAGGCTAAGGTATTAGGTAACACCATAGCAGTCATTTTTCCAATGTCAGGATTTCCAACCTATCAGTCCTTTCTGAATACTAACTCTTGCGTCGTGTGTAAACATCAAACAACAGTTTGGAAGTAGGAATGCTACAAAGTAAAAACAATTCAACATTTCTAAACTGAACGTTTTCGTGCAGATGTAGACATATTTATACACGGCATCTATAAATCATCATAGTTATGTTGATTATTAGTATAAAATCTTTGACAATGGATGTGCGCAAACCATTTGCCTCCTGATTCCAATCATAGAGCAAATGTGCAATGAACACATGATAAAGACAGATTGCAATTTCCATGTCGCTATCTATACAAAGGAAAACAAATGTTGTAAAGCCTTACATATATGCAGGCAAAGTAGCATTATAGGAAGATAAATTCCAAATAACGTCGTAACATTAGAAATCATCAAAGCTTTATATGTACTAAAAATCAAGACACTGGGGCACATTACATTGTTGTACACAACTGGCCACTCGGTAGCAAAATGTTTCAAGTTGTTTGAAGAAGAGTGATGGGAATGGCTAGAAAAAATAAATAAACAAAAAAACAGCCAACACAATTAGCATCAACTTGGTTACATTGGCTCTTTAGCTGGTGCGCATGGATCACGGGGATATTTTATTGGGGTAGGACGATCCTTCGAACATATGACAGCAGTTCGCTGACCATATGGACTTTGCGATTCAACTGGACATGGCAACATCAACGTCAAGTTACTCCTACAAGCTAGTTCATCCACTTACCAAAACAGTAAATTGAAATAAAATACACACTCTTTCAATAAAATAATAATACGTGCAACCAAAAGAAAAAAAAAATCAAGAATACAAGGGCATAGCCAGAATTAAATATTTCTGGAAATATAAGAATTAACTAGTACGCATGATAGGAAAGGCCTGTTGTGTTTTTTTAGTTTTTGCAGTATTTCAAAAGATTTGAGTTTGAAATACTTGCCTTGATTAGTTTCTTTCCGTTTTATTCTATTACCTTAATTATTTTCTTTCCGTTTTTTATGTTTTTCTTATCCTATAAATACTCCTCTACCTTCAGTTTCAAACATACCAAAAATGAAAAACATTTACGCTTTACATGTATAAATCTTTGAAGATAAATGTGTTATGTGTTAATGAATTCTTTTAATCGGAGATTGAGTTGAAATTTGTGTTGATGAGACTGTGGTTCGTGATAGAACAACAAGGCCCGATAGTAGAAGATTTGATTGTATAAAGCCAAATAAAAATTTAATATTATACCGTGTTTGGAATGACATCATATAAAATATTGCATTGGATAAGATAATATTTTCTTATATTTAGTGACTCGCTTATAACGTGTGGATAGGATAAAACACTTTCATTTTTGCAAAAATAATATTCACTTAAAATATACTATATTTATATAATTTATGTTATACAAATTTTTTGAGAAATAAAAGGAGTAAACCTCTAAATTAGTCCTCAAAATCACATAGATTAGGCATTTAGAGGTCCTTGAGATTTTAAAATTTCTTCATTAGTTCATACCTTTGCAAAAAATCATACATTTTAGTTATTTTTCAATGTTGTTTAGCACTAAAAAAAGACTAAAATTAATATCATTTCACAAAGTCTAATAAAGGGTTTTTAAAATCTGAAGGACTATGCAGTAAAAAAAAATCTGAGGGACTTAAATGTTGAAGGTTAAAATTTTAAAATTAATTGTCACTAAAAAAAAAAAATGTCTTCACGGTTACAGTGAGAAGCTTTCTTATGAGCTTATACATCAAAACCTTATCAAGCCTAATGCCACCCCCAAAACTTGACTAAGTTATCGTTGAACATATAAAAGGAATTTGATGGATAAACTTGCACAATAAAGTACTTGCCTCAAACAATTGATAAAAGTCACAATATATGGTACAAGCACCCTATCATGCGTGCTACTTCGAGACAAATCCCTGACTGAAGGAGCAAGGGAGGGAGGGAGGGAACAAAGGTTGATGCTCTAGTCTAGGTGTGAAAAAGTCATGTGTGGAAAAGCTTAGATCAAGTTCTTTGTATCCTTATTCCTTATCATCATCAATTAAATATGTATTGCAGAATTTCAAATAAACATCTACATGTCATCATTTGATTGGAGAACATAATGACAAGGATATAAGAAACTTGATCTATGTTTGTCCGTTGTTGAATCTAGAATTACTTGTTAGTGGTTTGTAGCAACTTAACTTTTGTTATGAGGGATTAAGGACTGAGTTGCTTTCCTTAAAGAGATAAATACATTTTGAACTCCCCTGTGAAATTAAATAGCAAATTTATATTCACTCCATTCTTCCTACCAAATTTCTGCATCAGTTCACTTTAATGCCAAAAGTTCACCCATGCACCTGGATACAGAAACACTTTTTGCCCAACTTCATTTTACTGCCCTGCCTCCACCAGTCATTGGAGCATCGGCAACCATAGCCACTACATTGACTTTAAGCTCTATCCATTTTCAAGTAGAAAAGAGTCATTACTTGCTAAGCTCCAGAATACTCAATCGAAGATCCAGAACAGTCAACCAAAGAGGGTGTGGGAAGGGGTGGGGTATCAAATCCTTAAAAATCGGTGTTACAGGCTTACAGCTTAAGCTTGTCTTAAAACTAATCAATTTATACAATGGTTAGTGGCTTAGCGCTGTTCGACAAGGAAACTATCAATGTGTCCATGTTAGGTGCCAATTTCACGAGCTGGCTTCGAGGGCCAGTACCTCCAGAAGCTAAAGGGAAGAAAGAAATTGCAAATTGTAAGTAAAGTATATTTTTCATTGTGCTTGATTGATTATTTACATTGATATATATAGGATCCTCCTTCTAACAGAATTTGGATTCATTTGCCTACGGGAATATCCTTCCTAATGGAATTTGTTATTCTTGTCCTACTATAGGAGACAAGCACAATCAAGCTAGATACGTTTTAGTGCTGAGCTGATGCTGCTGATTTTGCCTTGCCCATCCTACCCTCAGGCGTAATCCTTCATGTATGAGGGCCTTGTTACTCTTCTCTTGGGTTTGTTTGCTATTGGTACCCTCTGTCCTTCCCTGTTTATGTTTTCTGTTGCTTGGGCTTTGTTGATGTTGTTTGCTGCTCCCTGTGTTGTGTTCCCTGCTTCTACTTCCCTATCAGTCCACTTCATTCAGAATATAAACTTTAAAAACCTATATTCACAAGAATACAAAAGTTATTTGAATTTTTTTAGCTCATTACAAAAGTCTACATTGCAAAAGCAAAGTTTAAAGCTGTGTACCTGAGCATACTTGCAATAGAGATGCACCCACCTTCTGGATGGCACTTTCAGCTTTTTTAATTTCATCCTATCCAAATTCATCATGTAAGAAATAGATGGTTCACAACTTCAAAAGTTCAAATCCATGGGACATGAATAGAAAAGCCACACCATAATTCAGCTTGATTTGAAATATACTTATTAAAAAAAATGGATTCAATTTAGATTACTAAAGAGTTTGACCACCAAAACCACTATGCAAGAAGTCTAACTTCTTTAATGAAGTGCCAACTACCAACACATTATTAAATGACAGTGAAAAAACTTTGTATTGGCAGTAAATCATATTTAAACTCGGAATATAAGCACAATTGACAATTAATTTATTTATATAGTCAGTAAAATGAGGGCGAGCCCTGGTGCAGCGGTAAAGTTGTGCCTTGTTGACTTGTTGGTCATGGGTTCGAATCCGGAAACAGCCTCTTTGCATATGCAAGGATAAGGCTGCCTACAACATCCCTCCCCCATACCTTCGAATAACGAAGAGCCTCCGGGCAATGGGGTACGAAGTTTTTTTTATATAGTCAGTAAAATGAAGTCTTTTTATTAACTTCCAAGTGTACAGACACAAAAGTCACTTTTCAGTGTAGTTGCAATGAATGGTTGAGTTGAACGTGTGTTTTATTTAGGGAAAGAGGAAAGAAAAACAAATTCAATAGACTAAACAAATTATTTTAGGGGATAAAAATAGCCTCCACTTTCTCTTTTTTCAATAATATATTCCAGGCAAACTATTTACGAGAATTTGATAAAATTTGCTGAAATCTTAGTAATTGAAAACTCTCACTGTAACTATTAGCACATACGCATCCTTTAAAGGCATTTTACCAAATCAGCACTACACCATGAAAATGAACTCAAACTAGAGGAGCAAGCTTCTCAATTTATGGGCATGATCAATCAATACCAATGAATTACAAGTATTATTAATATGAGTCTGCAAAATAAATTTCTAATAGCTGTTACATACCTCAGGATCATGACCCTTGGCAGCAATAAACAACCCACCAACACGAACCAAAGGAAGACAATATTCAGCTGGAAATGTGACAAGAAGCAAACACTAAAGCAGTAGCAAATCACGAAGTGTCAAAGCAAAGAAGAATTAAATCAGGAAATCGTCAATTTACCTAATATCCTCATCTCTGCAACCGCCCTGGCCACTGCTACATCAAATTGCTCTCTGAAGCAAGGATCCTGCCCTAAACTCTGCCCTATGCACAGGACAAGACATATTTTCAGGCAGTAGAAGGTATACGGGGATTGGCAGAAGTTGGTGATGCTAAAAGTAAAATAAAACATAACAGCAAGGCGAATGCCTTTGGAAATCGAAAGTGTTTCAGTTTAAGATACGCGCTCCCATGTTATTTCAGGAAAACTGTGTTTCAGGTTAATAATCTCCAGTGTTTGTTTTCATACATAACATGCAATGTAAAATCATGTTAAGTTGTTCTATCTTTTTTTTTTTTTTTCGTTTTTAACGACATCAAATATGAAAATTATCATGCAACACACTGAGGAAAACAATTCAAATTTGCATAAGAAAATGCACCTAGATTCTAGACTTTAACAAAAAACTCGGTTGGTTGAACATGGTACATGGGTTATTGTAAACCCCTTGTCCCAGTCTTCGTTTTAGACGGAAATGCTTGTTAAAAGAACAGGAGTGTATGCTACCTCTGCTCTTCCTCTTACAATTTGAATGTTTGAGGAACCGATAACACCGACAACGTGCTCCAAGAAGACGCACCGCTTGTTCATAGACTCCATCAGCGTTACATCCCACTCTATTCCATTGAACCACGAGTCACAACGAACTCCACCGAGGAATTAACACAAATTCAGATCGCAAATAAATCACATAAGAACTCACCAGGGCGTGTTATGGCCAAAACTATTCCGGGAAGGCCAGCGCCAGTTCCGACATCGACGAGACTCAGCTTATTGCACGAAGCGCCGCAGTGCGAGCGGAGTCTTCCACGTGTCTTTCCATCCCTTCATTCACCTCTCTAACTGCTGTAAGGTTCATGCGCAGCAATTGCAATTGTTATGTGTAACATGTCAAGGGAGAGTGTGCGTTTGTGTTGTGTTGTGTGAGTGGGAGAAACTGAATACCTTGTTCCATTGCAGAAGAGTTTCAACGTATAGATGAATCTGGTCTTTCTGGCGGGAGGTTAGGGTTCCGAAGTGGGAGAGAGTGGCAAGGGATTTGTGCTGACAGAGCGGTGGTGTTAATTTGAATTTCCGTGGCGTAAGGTGTTTGAAGAAAGTCCACCGAGAAAACTTTAAGTTACTAGTACTCGGCAGCATTTCCTCCCGCGCGCTTTACAACTTACGCTTAATTAGCTAGTTGCCTTCAGTGCCTTGGGTTCACATTGAAGTCAAAGGCCCAAACTCAATTTTCTGACCCATAAGGCCTTATAGCCCAGCGTAGGCTACCGTGAAATAGCAAGTAAGTTGTCCACCGGTGCAACACTAATTTTGTTGTTGAAAAGTCAATTTTATCCTTTAAAAAAAACTAATTCCCACCGTATGTAAGGCTTCAATTTCCCTCAACGATCAACATATCACTTTTGTGGTTTTGCCTTAATTAATTTACAATGTCACACTGAGAATGGAAAACCAAATTAATGGTGAAAGCGGAAAAACTTTCCCCTCACTATCTGTGGCCATAGATTGATTAGATTCCAATTTATTTAGTTTTATCATGTTTGCCAAAACAACACTCCGGGACTAGATTTGCGGAACTGCGGCGCGATAAGCTCTGTGGTACTCCAACTCTGGCAACGGTGAAAACGACACCGACGACTCACATTTTCTCATCAATCTCAGATCTGAAAAAGAAAAAAAAAACTCAGAGCTCGAATGGCGTCAATCGACTCCGACGACAGCCACACCGTGCTCCTCTCTGTGACGGGACTGAAGTCGGAGTCAGGTGTGAAGCTGCTGGCAGAGGCCGGTGGGAAAGTGGACTACCGAGCCCAAAGTTGCAGTGTCGCGAGGTGGGGTATGATGGGAGATTCTAGACGGTGGGGTGCGGTGGAAGATTCTGGATAGTGGATTAGTGGGGTGGGGTGGGATGGGATGGATGAAGAGGATAAGCACAGAATTGTCTATTTGCTCATTTTTTTACTTATTAAAAAATTATTTAATTCCAATCTCAACCATTGAAATATTTTAATAATAAATCTAAGGGTTGACACTTAGGCTTCGTTTTGATTGGACTGAAAAATCAAAAGAAAGGAAAATAGAAGAAATAAAAAGTTAGATTCTATTTAATTTCTTTTATTTGTTTCTAGTGAAAAGGAGAGAGGAAAACTGGGCGGTGTGAGCCTCATCTTAAAAATTGTTTCCGCCCAAATAAAATAAAAAAAAGAGAAAAAACTCAAATTTATATGGGAGAAGACAAAAAAACCATCAATCTAATTATTCAATCTCTTTTATATTTTCTCTGTTATTTATTGTTGTTGCTTTTATGCGAGAGGCGCTTTTATTTATCTGTTTGAGGTATTTTTTTCTCTTCCTCTTACCTTTACTTTGCAATAATTTTTTTCCCTTTTTCGGATGTTCTTCTCCTTCTTCAATTTCTCATTCTTTTCTTCACCTTTTATTTAACTTTTTTTTCCTTCTTCTTTTTGCTATTAATTTGTCGTGATGTTTCTTGTACTTTTTTTTTCTTTTTCATTATTTCATTACTTGCAATGTTTTCTAATTTACTATGAGGATCGTGAAGGTGTTCAAAGGGTTGTGTTGCTTGATTTTATAATTATTTCATGTTTTTCTAATTTTTATATTTAAGTTTATAACAATATAGTAATATATTCAAAATTTGTTAATTCATTTTTTTAACTTTGTAAATAATTTTGTTTAAGGGTATTCATGTCTTTTTATAAATTTCTAGTTTTCTTTCTTGTCATTTTTTATACAATATAATCTAACAAAGGAAAAGAAAACTTATTTTTTCTTTCTTTTGATTTTCTCTTATAACAAAATAAAAAAAATCACCTTATTTTTTATTTTTTTTTCTTTTCTTTCTTTTTATTTTTTTAAAACCAAACAAAGAGTTAAGTTGCTATTTCACCTTAGACACCTCCCTTACAGCCATGAAGATGATGAAGATCACAAAAACTGAGAAGTAGAGTTCGGTACAAAGAAAACTTAAATTCTTTTTTCAAAATTTGAAGTTGAGAAAGTTTGTTTTTTTATATTTGGTTCATTATAAAACATATTCTCAGAAAATATTGATTTTTTAAATATTTTTAATTATATTGTCAGAAAACTTTTGAGTTGTAAAAATGTCACATTATCCTTATTTTTATAGGAAACGAACTAGAATATTGGTTCTCTCCCTAACTATTTCCATCTAACTGTTAGATATTAGATGCTCATCTTTCTTACATTCATTAAAAACAAAAGTACGTGTTTGATAAATGAGTAACATTTCATTAATTTTTAACATTTTTAAATTTTCATTAATTTGTTGTATTTGGATCCTTTTCTTTTTCTTTTTATATTCGATCTTTATACTTTAATAGAAATTTTCAATTATTATTATCTTCTTTGATAAAACAATGTTACTTTGATAAAAATCTTCTTATAATATATTGTTCTGTCTATTTTAAATATCGTACTATCTGTTTTTTTATACAATAGTGTCCCAAAATTGTAGTAATTGTTCTATCCCAATCTTGAGAAATGGAATATTTGCAAGATTAGCTGAAATTTCAGTTGAAGTCTTCAAAATATCCTTCATGTCAAGTCCATGTATATGATCACCTGCAACTGCAAGGACTCAAATACAACATCTAAATCAATGACCATGAGGTGAACAAAAGTAAAATGGAATGACATAAGTGCACCTTACTTACGTTTCCCGTATATTGTATAAGTCTTATATATTGTTGGCCGAATTCGGTATTATGGGGTGTCACTGTCATTTACGTGAATGCACAGGTAATTAATATAATACTTGTGCAGACCCTACGCTTTCACCATGCTCTTTAATTTCGATATCATAAAAGTTATCCCTCATTTGTATACTTTAATTTAATTTTATTTTTAATCAATGACTAACTTGATTTTTTATCAGAGTGACATGGGTGTATTAAATGTTAGTCATGTAGCACTGCTTTGTGGAATGATGCTCGATCGATTAATTATTAGGATTTGGACTGGGTTGATTTCCTTATTTATGCGTAGGCCAACAGGGACGAATTTACCTTAATTAGAGGGTTTTGGGGAAGTTGCCCCGCAAGATTTTTATTTTTTCTTAATATAAAATGAATGTATAGAGTTATAAGTTATCTTCACAATTTAAAATATAGTTATAAAAATATAATAAGTGTATTGCCCCACTAATTTATAAACATGAGAATTGCCTTCAGAACTTAAAACTTTTGCATCCGTTATTACAAGCCAGCAACATATTTGCTTTGTGACGTATGTATACGTCTTTCACCGGGGGATCATTTTATTACATGTATATAATGGTGGGCTTATTTGAATAAATTTATCATTAAAGTAAGTAAGATTATATCTACAATTTTTGGTTCGTACAAATATACTAGATTTAATATGTCTTTTTATCGAAGTATTTTATATAAAAAAAATCCTTCATAATTTTTATAAATATTCTGAAAACAACAATTATTTTCTCTAAGATAATTTTTTTCAGATATATAATTTAAAATGCACCATTTTCTTAATCTGCTAAAATTTAAACAAATATAATCTTAATTACTTATCATTTTAATTACTTTTTATAATTCGTAGTAGAAAATTTACTAATATAATGATTATTAACCCTACAGGTTTGACTACTTAAAAATCATAGAAAGTAGTTTTTTTCGTACTATCCTAATATTCATGAAATTATACAGTCTCGGGTTTAAAAACATTAGGTGGACAAAGGGACACATGGCGCACTGTGCCCTTTATATCTTTGGGCTCAGACTATGTTTTGTGCCAAAAAGATTTGAATCTCTGAAAAAGAATTCCACTTTTATTCGAGAGTTTCACTTTTCCATCAAACTAATTTGGTTGCCACATTTTCCTCCATTCATGAGAGGAGAAAGTGGAAGAAAAGGCTGGCTAATGCGTGACTTTATCTGAGTCAAACATAAAGTCATAAGCGAAGGGTTTAGATAGGTTATTTTCCAAAACTACTTTTGTCCTCTGTATATGCTCAAAACAGCAAGCAAACAAACACACAAGACTTCATAGAACCGCAAGACCCTCCTCTTCAAGCCAATTCACAATCAACATTGGAGTGGAAAAATAAAGAAATTAGTTATTAAGATTCTAGAATAAGACCAACGGAGATAAATTATCTTAATTGTTCTTATTTGGCCAATTTTGTGAAAATGGGACCCATAAAAGAAAATTAGATAGTAAATATAGGTTTTGAGGTAATACAGAGGAGGAATTTTTTGTTAGATTAAGTGTATGATTGATTTGCAAATGAAATTACTTATGATGCGCGCGTGTTTTAATGTAATATAACGGACAAAAACAAAATAAATAAATAAATATGAATCTTGATTTTTTTACAAAAAGTATTTTTACTTCAAACATATTTTTTTAGCTAGCTAGCTAGAAAAAGTAAGCGTTGGGGGCGTGCGGCAAAAATGTTGAAAAGCAAGAAAGGAAGGGCAATATAAAAACAAAAAGAATTATGCAAAAGATGTTTTACACACATATATATCAGACTGTTGAGTAGTGCGAGAATCAAGAAGTATCATCAGACCAGGTATATGGTACTGGACAAACATTCAAAATATGCTTATCTGGGAATCTTTTTTCTCTATCTCTGTAAACAATGAATTATTGCTTTCAAGCCTCTCATAATGCTCCGGGAACATTATTGCGTTATGTGTACAGTAACTAACATTTTTGTCCCCATAAGTTCGCTTTTGCAGCAGGGCTACCATTACCTTCAGAAGGCCACATATTCTATTTCTATCTTAGCTTGTTCTTATTACTATGTGTCTAGCTTCCTCCTCTTAACATTTTTTTTACACTTATATTCTCTCTAGCTAACTCTGCCATAGTCAGTTCTTTTGATGACTTTGTCATTCTTTATTCCCATGGGTATATATGTCTCTCTGTTCTGCCAAATTCCATCTTTAACTAAACCCTATAAAGCACATATAAGCATATTTCAATATTCATCCACTTCATATACAGTCATAAACAGCCTTTTACTGTTTTTCAATATAATAATTGCCCATCATATAAAGAATCTTAAACCCCCAATTAATTAAATGTGAAACAGATTTCACTAATTCCGCTACCTGTCTAGACAAGCACAACTATATCCATAGGAATAATAATATTACTTGGACCCAATCATTCTGCACCTTTTCTGAACAGCACAATATTTTGCAATTAGGCTAGTAATTTTGTTCAACAAAATTGACCCCATCCCACATGTTCACTTATATCTGATTGGATGTCACACTCTGGACAGCAACAATAGTGGCAGGTGATAATTTCTCAATGGAAAATGAAATGGTCAGAATGAATGATTAAGAGATCATTATAATTCTTAAGTGTATAACTAGGGTTTTGATGTGGAAAGTTTATGTGTATCAAAAATATATTAAAGAGAAATTATTCCTTAAATAAATTTTCATACTTTCAAATATTAATTTCTGACTTTTTATTCAACACAGCCAAAAATAAAAATGAAATGGGGTCATGTTTCCTTTTCCTCGCGAACAAGAGCTGGAGGGCATAAAAAAGTTGGCAGCACGGTTTTCGTGATAATTCTTTTTCTTTATTTCTTTTCTATCTTCCAACAACAGAAAAAGGAGAGAGAATAGAATAGAGAGCTATCAATTAAGTAGCCTCTTTCTCTTTTCTCAGAGGGATGACACGAACTACCTTGGATTTTTCTTCAACCTTTCAACGCCCTCACCCAACAGCAATCATCATGCCCTCACCCTCCCTGCCCTTCTCTCTGACCGTCCATAACCATCATCATCATTACCCCCTCAAGGCTCCCATCCCTTATTCCTTTATCAGAAACATCATCATCATCATCCACCAACCTTTTGCTCCTCATGCTGCTGCTTCTGATGATGATCATCACCTTCACCATCACAAACACCACACTACAGCACAAGCCCAAGAAGAAGACGACGAAGAACACAGCCAAGGAAGATCCAAAGTTGCTGCTGCTTCGCTCATGCGCATGAGAAAAACCCTACTTTGGTATCTAGCTAGCTAGCTTCGGCAACTTACACACACACACACACACACACATATATTGAGTTGTGAGTTAAGGGTCTTGGCTCTTTTGCTACGAGGATCCCAACTACTCACACTCTTGGGGAATCAAGCGTCTCGGTCCGATCCATTTTCTGTTTTGTTTTTGCTACAAGTATATTAATTTCATGTTATAAACTAATTAAGTAGCCTTTTTTTTTTCTTTTCAATTTTATACCAATTTTTAGTTTCAAGGATTGTGTTAGTTTGCTTTACCACCGTCTTGCTTCTCTATTTCTAAGTGTGCAACTGTTCTTTGTGATTGATAAACTTGGTCTAGATCGAAATTTAAGGCTTGGATGCGATATACATGTGCTTCAACTTTTTTTTCCCGCGAAAGATGTTAGTGTAGAAACTAATAAGGAGAACGGAATATTGTTATTCATTTATACTATTTAATGATTGTTGCGAGTAATAATGAATGGTTTTTCTTATGTACGAGCAATCATAGTTCCGAGAAGATTCAAGGAACACTTTGTTGTCACTGTATCCATATTATAGGTAAAATATTAATGATGCACCTATTTGCCGGGTCTAGCTAGGGTTTCCCAGAAATAGCATTTTTAATTTACACTAGTTAGTTTGTTTACTTCTTCCTTTTGTTATAGATTCTGAGTGATGATGTCTGGCAAAGAAAATATATGGATACACAGATGCAATATTATTGGTAGGAATTCATGGATGAAATTAAATTAAGATGAGCGAGTTACTTTTGTGGTTGTATAATTGAAACCAGTGTGCGTTACGTAACCAGGATTCAAGAGCAGAAAGTCTAAACTCTTGACAAGAACTCTTTTTCCATTGAATTTTCTACATCTTCTACTCCTTGCTTTGAATGTTCTTTGTCCGTGACTCCACACACACACACACACACACACACACACACACACACACACACACACACACACACACACACACACACACACACACACACACACACACACACACACACACATATTCATCTATAACTTTATCCAACCTTGAGATATTTTTTTCCGGTTCTTGATGTGTTGTACATCTAGTTCTAGCTAGCAATCACATCTTTGTAATTATGAACAACAACGAGCAAAAGATTTCTCTTCTTAGCATGTACGTATATATATGCATGCGAAAAATTATACAAAAATGCAATTCGTCAACGACGATACGCGTGCTTTGAAGGAGGTAAAGTTGTAAGAGTCATCGTTAACAAAGAAAGAAATAAAGCATATGAAATTAAGTGCATATATGCTTTTCTCATTATTTATTAGTTATAGTTACTAGTTAGAAATTTCTTACTCGTAAATTAAAATGCTGCATCTCTCATCAGTTTTACTTCATGACTCGTAATATATATTAATATCATTCTATATCAGTGTTTAACGCAGCGCTGCAGGTAGAAGGGTCGAAGCACACTTACCTTCAAAAGGTAATATATAATTTATAAAGTACCAAAATGGACCCAAAATGATAAAACATATGCCTATACATGAGATATTAATTATCGTTATTTACAATAGTATCTATTTTATATATATTGGAAAATTAGTACAACTGTTTGATGCAAAACAAAACATATGGTGGCACTGGCACCCATTTATGATTGAATGGATACTTCACCCTCCAGCCCTAACATATAGTGACCTACAATAACAACCAAGCAAGCTTCAAGGTTGCTCCCTCGTCCATTTTTATTAGCTGGAGAAAAAGATACTCCTGCCACCACATGCTTCGTCACTTGTGAAGGAAGAAATTATAGAATTACCATTAATTAAGTATATGTTGAATTTACTTACGGAATAAAAAGTGAGGATGAATTGCTAGGAGTTCAAGTTTAATTTGTGGCGTGCATAAATAAACTTCACTCTTAGAAAACTAATAGGCGAAATGATGATCATATTATTAAGGGTCAACGATTTTAATGCTTTACGATTTGAGTTTTAGTTTCTTTTGTTTTAATTTTAAAGTAAATAAATTCAATACATATTGAAGTGGAAATAATAAAATATTATAATTTACATGTTAAAGAATTGGAGCAATATTCCATTAATTTTATGATAGTCTAAAATAAAATCAAAAATGAAAAATGAGTTGAATTAATGTCTTATAAGGCTTGAACTTAACGTAGCTTTCAAATTTAATCTATGATACCAACTTTTTTAAGGTTTTCCTTTCTAGAATTCTGACATGGTCTAGAAGTCTGTTTAAAAATTTACCTTCTAAAAACATCTTTAAATTGATCAATAAACCTACTTTTAAATATATTAATTAACGATTCTAATAACTTGTATGTTGGCTAGTGGACTTATGCTTTGAACCAACAAGGATGCAATTCTGCAAAGAAAGTATAATAAAAATTTAATAATAATAATATTTTTTATATCTGAACCTTTTTCATTGAATTAGAATTTTTTTTTAATTAGGGACATTGAATTAGATTTTAAAATATTTTTAAACTAATTCATCTAATAAATAAGTCTAATCTGACTTAAACCTAATATGGATGAGTTATAACTTATAAGCCTATAACAAGCGATGCCACTTAATCTATTGTCATCTCTAAATAAAATATATTGTAAAATGTGAAAAGAAAATTGTTGACTTTGTTTTCCAAAAATATTCAAATCTTACTTCTTCCAATTGAATAAAGTTAAGTTTTCTTTTCTAAATATAATATTTTTATCTCTAGCTAAATAAAATATATTATTGTAAAATGTGAAAAGAAAATTGTTAATATTGTTCTTCAAAAATATTCAAATATGCTTACTTCTTCCAATTAAATAAATTTAAATTTTCTTTTCTAAATATAATAGTTTTCTTTTATTTTTCCTTTTTAAATTAAATTAAAGGTGAAAAAAGAAATCAATTCCTAGCGAAAAAAGTCGAGCCGCGACAACATACACTAATTTTGAGGAATTCTTATATGCTCATAAAGCAAGAAAGACATTCTATTTTTGTATCATCCAATTATATTACTTTAATAATTATATTAAAAATATTGTTAAAACACGAGACGAAATCAGTGAAGAATATCACTAGTTTATTAGTGTTGTGGCTGTGGGGATTTTTCTATCGATTCAATTGGCAGAACTTAGATGATAGTCAAATGTGAACCTCATCTTCCTCTTCCGGCTAAAAAAGCATATATTTATTGTGAATAAATGAAAAAAAAAGTATTCATTGTTAAATTCAATTGAAGTATCTCGTAAATTTCTCATCTTCGTTGTATTTTTTTGGTTTTAATTCTGAATCAAATGAAATGTTGAGATTAATTTAATTGTTTTTTAAACATTTTTTACGATTTAATAGAAAGATAAAAAGCTAGCTTGCACATCCCTGTATATTCTATTTACTCATCCTCCTTCAATTGGATTCGCATGGTATAGCTGGCATGTGGTGTAGCTGGTTTTGGTTGCAGTCTCAAACCTCTCAGTGTTCTCAAATAACAAATAACTACTAATTTATTTGCTGATACTATATATATATATATATTTGAGTCTTGCATGTGTGCGGGGGTTAATGGCACACTTTATTTATTTTTCTTTTGATGTTTTTTTTTAAATCAGCAAAAACATGTATTAAAATGAGTACAGGGGGTATCACAAACCCATAAACATAAAGTATCAGAAACATATCCCTGCGCAATTGAGCTATTGGTTACTTTATATTTAAACCTTGAATAACGAGTTTAAATAGCTAGTAACCATGGCATTCCAGCATGCAATTACAGGTTTACTTATTTCAATCCCACCAGACAAGCAGAATGTGCAGACATCCATTGGATGTAGGTGTAATTCCACCCCTTATCTAGATTCTTCAGCCATGCCCACAAAAAAACTTAACATCCTGCATAACCTTCTCTTTACCAAACATCAAATTATTGAAAACGCAATCATTCCTATTTCTCCAAATACACCACGTGATGCTACACCATATCACAGTCCATTGATCCTTTTTTAGATTTTCGAAACAACAGTAACAGTGTTGTATGACGCAAGGAATGAATCCAAGTAAATTATAATAATAAAATGTTGTACCTTTTATCTAAGTCGTGTATGGCCTTTTTTCATATCATAAAAACAATATTTCTCTGAAGGTAGGTAACCAAACAATAAGTTAAATATGTAAATTAATGATAATAATTCAAATTAAAGATATGTAAATTACTTGCTAGGCCCTAAAAGTAAAAATGGTGTATGTGCAAATGAAAAATGAGTGTAAATAGAATTTTTTATTTTATTTGAGACAAAGTGTGTAAATGTAAGAGGTGAATTGTGTTTGGAGTTTTTTATTTTCTATTCGATGTGGAGGTCTAGCTCCGACTAAGGCTTCATGCATTAAGAACGTGTTGCGTTGTTTGCGCGAGAGAAGAGGTGAATTGTGTTTGGAGTATTTGCGGGACTTGTCCGTTGATGAAGTTAAGGCTGAGCTGTCTCTTTTCAAAGGAATTGGTCCCAAAACAGTACTCTTCTTTTGTTTTCCTTGAGCAGTTTCTGGTTGGTTATTCACATTGCAGTAATTGACCTAGTAAGCTGCTCCCACTTTGCAGCTTAGTTAACAAGCCAAAGATATGGCGACTGATGAATAATAGTCTTGCATTTGGGTTTTTCCTCCTTGTCGAGGATTTGGTCTCATGGTACTATATTGCTTGTTTGGGATTGTTTATCACATGCCATTTTAGTCATCTGTATCTTATGTCATTGTCATTTCACTCATTTGTAAGGACTTGGCTCTTAGAATTGCTTTTTATAGCATCCTTGGAAATTGGATTAAGTGATATATGTGACTTTATCTTGTATATATTTTTGTAGATTGAGCCACTTGTGATAGCATTCATGTTTCCTGCCTGGCTATGTGTAAAATCTTTCTTGTGTTACTTCTTAACTTTCCATGTTTCCCTTTTCATTTTTCAGTATAACACAGATTATGAAAGTTGTTATCCTGAGTATCCGAGAGTCTTTAATTCTTTTTAAACGACATTCTTCTGATGTAGCTGCTAAGCTAATTCCTGGAGTCCTTGTGAAAATTGACCTCTGGCACATATTGTTGTTTCCCTCCCATTCAAATTTCTGTACCTGGTCTATTTTCAATTTTAATGCTTATTCGGTACTTTCACTACTTTGTCTGTTTCCCATTCAGAGGCAGCTATTATCCAAGATAATGACAACTGTGAGAAAATTATAAAACATTCATTGTAGTGGTTTGCTTTTATCAATGATGTTAGTTTTCTATTTTATTTTTTTAACTTACTTTAAGAGGCTCTACCTAGTGGAGCTCAAGTATGTCACAGTAACATTATTTTTTCCGGTGCATGCATTGTGACTATGTTTTAGCAGTAGGTAGTGTATGAAATCAATGGCAGAAAGATTGAGACTTGTTCGATAACATCAAACAGTTTAGACAATCAATCCTAGAGGCCTCTCAGCACCCATGAATTCAATTGATTTGAGATGCTTCTGGAAAATGGGTTTATTGAGGGAAGTACAAACTTGATTTCTACGTTATGTGATTGCTACTAATGGTCAGGGCAATATATAGCTTATAGATTTCTCTTGTAAAAGATAGTGGATTCCCTCTTTCAGTTCCGGACTTGTCCAAGGGTGTAAAATAATAAGCTTTTCTGTCATCATATTTCTTATTTTATTGAAATAAGAAAAAATCCTCCCTTATTAGTTAATAGGACATTATAATTTTTATGAGAAGGAGGACAATTTTCAGATTGAATTAAGGAAAGACTTTTCCTGTTTCCCATTCTGTTATTGGGATATCATGGTGGTACATTGGCATTCAGTTCCTTTACTTGTATGTAGGCTGTTTTCTCCTTGCAGTGGATTAAGTATGATTCATGTTATTCGTTGCATAATTGATTATGTGAATAATACATCAATGATGATTGTATTTTATTGCATCGTGTCAAAATCTGTAACACTCTATAATCTAATCCTAAAACTCAACTGAACACAAATCTGTATGTCATTCCCCCTTTGTGCTGGTTTCTCTAAATTGCACTATTGATTATAGGTGGCTTGTGTGTTGATGTTCAATCTTCAGCAGGATGATTTTCCTGTGGACACTCACGTAAGCATGATTTCATTTTTTTACTGCATTTGACTCTGTTGGGCTATTTATAACACTTGAATATTTATGCAGATATTTGAGATTGCAAAAACCATGGGTTGGGTACCATCTGTTGCAGACAAAAATAAGTCATATATTCATCTAAACCAAAGGATACCAAATGAACTTAAGTTTGACCTGAATAGTCTTCTGTATACGAACGGGAAGCTTTGTCGCAAATGCTCCGGTAAAAAGGGTAACAAGCAAGGAAAGAAATGTGACGATAACTCCTGTCCTTTATTGAATTATGATAAAGAGTCAATTGAACTTTGAGCTGGGAAAGCAAATTATTTTCAATTATTTGATTCTCAAACTAAATGAAGTCAATATGGACTCTAATTTTGTAACTGTATAGAATAGAATACTAGTAGTATAGACTTAGGCTGTTAGGCAGTAGAACAATTTTGAGATTACATGAAAGTAAGGTCAACAATATTTGTGAGCTAGTGCATCAAGCACTTGCATGGTTTGAATTGTCTAAAAATTGCCCCTCTGTAATTTTGTAAAGGGCTCTTGCTCGAAATGGAACATTATGTTTATCTCTCTGTTAATGGACATTAAGTGTGTAGGATTTGCTTAATGGGCTGCGTTTGAGATGGTGCTGTTCCAAACTGGTCCATTGTGGACCGTGGTCCACTTAATGGACCTACGTTTATATCATCCATGAAAATAATATTAAACAATAAAATAATCTGTCTATCATGCATGAAAATAATATTAAAATAATAAAATCATCTTCGTTTTTTTTAATCATCCATGAATGACTTCTACATTTTATTATTATTTTAATATAACTGATTTATGAAATGTTTTTCAATTTTAAAAAAATTGAAGTAGTTATATTAGAAAAATAAACCTACTTTTTTTTGTTCCAGCTTGATTTATTTTAAAGTATAGTTCTGAGTTTAATGAATTGATATTAAATTTTGTATTAATTGAAAATTTTAGGACTAGATTAGCCGAATTTGAGCTTCTAAAAGTTAATAAATTTATATTTATTTCTTACAAAATAATCAATCAATGCAAAATTAATAAATTGTATATATAGGAGGATAAGATTCATTGAGATTTAAGATGAAAGAATAAATAGTTAAAATTTATATTTGATTTAAATATATTTTTTTTAATTATGTTTATTAATTTAAAATTCAATGATTATTAATTATACATGTGATGTCACAAGTGTCGTATTTTGGAAGAGAAGGCATGCGGAATACGGGAGTACTGAAAAAAAATTGCGAAGCATTGATCAGAGTCAGATCTTATCCGGTCCTCGTTCACTGCGAGAGCATAGCAGCATAATCCACTCCTTTTCTTTTCTTTCAAACCAAAGTCCGCAAAACATCGAAAATCCCATGTTTCCTCCTCGCTGCCATTACACAACATGTCTTCTACTCTTCCTCCTCGTACTCTCCGACTTCACCATTTCGGAATCACAATCCCCATGGGCCGCCAAGAAAAAACGCATGAGAGACAAAGTTCGCAATATGTACGTAAATTAATATTAAACCTTCTTCAAAGCTGTTCATTATTGTTTCCAATTTCGAAGTCTCTCACATTTCAATTTTCCTTCGATTTCGATTTATCCCTTTCTCAGCAATTTTTAGCTCGTGCATCTAAATTTCGGATTTCTTAGCATAATCCAAGGTGTATAAAACATAAACATATTGTTTGTTTTATATATTCTGCAACTTCAATTCTTGAATTATACTGATTATGAGTCATGTAGAAGATGCAATGAAGGTGGTAAGAATTGCCATAACCTTTGAAGTAGGCTTAGTAGTGTTTTCTTCCGTGGCATTTGGCAACATATACTTATTAATGTTGTTGGTTTATGGTACTCCTGTTTTGTAGGTTTTACCACGCATATGACAACTATATGACTCATGCATTTCCGGTCAGTTGATGTTGTTATTCATCATTTGTTATTTATTAAGGTACAATAGTGTGCAATGTTATGATTGGCATATTCTTGCAGCATGATGAGCTTAAGCCTATCTCTAAAACTTTCACCAACTCTCTAAGTGAGTTGGGAAATTTGAAGGTAATTGATATCTGTATTTAAGAACATCAGAAGAAAACTAATCAGAGAACCATGGAAGTAACTGTTTACTATTGCAGCTTGAACACTTGCCTCAAGACTACAATGGTTCTGCCCTCACACTTATTGAATCGCTGTCCAGGTACATGGGTCCTGTTACTACATGAGCTGTTAGTTTGTGTAATACTGTTTCTATTCAATTTGTTCCTTTTTGTGATGAGCACATCTTGTGTATCTTGTTGAGCTGGAAACTGATACATATTGTTCTTTTGCCTTTAGTCTTGTTATTATGGGAAATAATACTGAATTCGAGAGGGCAGTGCTCTGGCTTTCGGAAAATCTGACATTTGATGTTGATGCACGCATAAATCTTTTTGAGGTAAATATTGGATTTGGTTGAAATTATTGAGTCTAGAGATTTGAGTAACATGATGTCAGATTGCTCAAGATTTGGAAAGGCGGTTGCTTTTATTTGCTTCTTAATGATATTGAAAAATATTTATTTGAATTCTGAAGCACAATGATGCGTTTTCCTTATCACTTGATTGTAATCATTCAGTGCAACATAAGAGTTCTTGGAGGACTTGTCTCTGCTCATTTACTTGCATCTGATTCTTCAAAGAAGTTGTTTCAAGGAGCTTACAAGAATCAGCTGCTAGCTCTTGCTGAAGATTTAGGGAAACGCTTTCTACCAGCTTTCGATACACCTACTGGATTGCCGTATGCATGGATTAACTTAAAGGTACTACATAGAGCATTCAAAGTCTGACATTCTGTAATTTTTTCATTTAGAGGTCAAGACGTTACAATTTATTTTCATTTAATTTGGTTGTGAGCATTTGAATGTTTAAAGATGCATATGGTAATAATACTCCTGTACTGCCAAATCAACAAGCTAACCCATCATTGGGTTCAAAATTAACCAGTTTGGGGGCTATGAATTTTTAGGTTCATCAGCCCATCCATGCTTGTCACCCCTCTCCATTGGCCTCTACAATGTTCTGGCATGAAACTGTCACCAGTCCGCCTTTTCAGTAAATTCCTCCCTCCACACAGATCAGCTTGTCTTCAGTATTCTGGTCTACCACAACCCATTGTGGTGTGTTGGTTCCACCACTCTAAGGGACTGTTTGACCTCGTCTCTGTTGTGTGTGGCAATCTTTGGCTCTGTTTCTGTCCATTTGGCCCTGGTGTTGTGTGGGTTATTCCCTTTCGCCCTTATTTGTTTCCCTTCCTGTCTGTTTGGCTCTGTTTGTTTTTGTTTATATTCCTGCATGAATTGTCATATTCTCTTTGTGCCTATACCTGCATCTACTTGCCATGTTCATGACAATGTTTGACTGTAAAATTTTGGGCTGGTAGTAGCGCTGTTGATTGAAATGTTATGAGCCATTTTCAAGCCCATTCAAGACAGATCAAGTTTTTCCCATTCCGTACATGTTTTCCAAAGTTTTTGGATTTGCTGACTTCAGTTTGAGGTTATGTTGTTAAAGATTCCAAATCTGTTTTGATAAATTTGAAGTTTGGGCTGGGTGCATATGGTTGCGAATCCACTGTGAATATTTCATGTGATGTTTTCTCTCCTGTTATGCATCTTTCTAGCAATGTCTCTTCTAGTCCAACCATATCTTCTGATTGTGCATCAGTCCAGTCATTATTCTTTTGATGTTGTGTTTCCTTGGCAATGCTCGTTATGTTATCTCTTCAGCTATCTTGTTTATGGACTCTTATTTTTGAATTATTTTCCATGTTAAATGTGTTTATTTGTAACAAGATAAGAGCCTAGTAAGCTTCAGCTTCACTGAATATTATGAGTCTAAGTGTCTAACTATGTTAGGAATGTTATTAGTCTGGGCTTGTAATAGGTGTACTGCAAAATTACACGACCTAGACTTAGTATATTAGTACAAAAATCAGCATTAGGTTATATCTCTCTTTTCTCATTTCCATTGATTTTGAAGGAATAAAAACAATTAACATTTACAGTTATGTGCCAAATCACAAGCTAGGACCATGACATGTTGCAACTAAATGCCATATGAGATAGATACATACATACATACATATGCGACATCTACTTTAGCTTAAAAAGTATATCATAGATAAAAATAAATTTGATTGATAAAGTATTAAGTGTTTTTTAAATTGTATAGAATTTTGTAGACTTGATATACTTAATGAGAACTTTAAATCCAATGGTTGAATTGATGGAATTTAATGTTCACAAAAAGTTATTTAATGGAATAAGTTTGGCAAGATTTACTCTTGGAGCAAGTGAATCCCCCACCTATATATACATTGAATGATAAGATGTTAGTCTTTATATTTAAACCTTGTTGCTTCAGTTTTTTTGGCATACAAAATTTATAAATTATACTCTGTTGCATTTTCCTTAATTTTTTTGTACTCTTTTAGAATGATATATAACTCCGAACCAATGCAAAATATTCTGTGCACAGTATGGAGTAATGGAGAATGAGACTACAGAAACAAGCACTTCAGGGTGTGGTGAGAGGTCTAGCTTAGTGCTTTAAGACTAGGGTATAGTAAAATGATGTTTGGTTGCTTCTAATTTTCTATCTTTGTGCAGGTTCTCTGATTCTTGAAATGGGTGCTTTATCAAAAATGACTGGTGACCCCATATATGAATCAGTAGCTTTACGTGCTCTTCGCAAGCTATGGAGTATGCAGAGCTCATTAAAATTATTTGGAACCACGCTGGACGTGGCAACTGGGCAATGGATTGAATATTCTTCAGGAATTGGAGCTGGTAGGTTAGCTCTGACTCTGAAGTCTGAACTGGGATATTTTAATAGTTCAGTTCATTGGATAACATAACATATCATCTGTATGCTTATTGTCTGTTGAAAGTATTTGATTTTTTTGGTTACATCTAAACATACAAATGGTGATGGACTGGCCTTGATGTTTCTTATGTTGGATTTTTTCCTGGATTATTCTAGGTGTTGATTCCTTCTATGAATATCTACTTAAAGCCCATATCCTTTTTGGGAAGGAGGACTTTTGGAAAATGTTTCATTCTGCTTATGTTGCCGTGCAGAAATACTTCAGACATGGTCCTTGGTATCACACTAACTGCAAAAGTCGTTGCTTTTTTGTTATGCTGTCTATAGCAGTATATCTATACAGTACTTATAAGGTATTAATGGGAGAATGTGATCAACAGTTGTAACCTGGACTATTTGGGCTAATGCAGGTACCACGAAGCTGATATGAGGACAGGAAGAGCAACTTATTGGCAGCTTACAAGCCTTCAAGCATTTTGGCCTGGCCTACAGGCTAGTAGCTGGACTTTGAAATTTTACCTACTTTAAAATTAGGTTTGATACCTTTCCGAGTTTGTAATTTTGTATATATGACTTATGTAAACCAGGTTCTTATTGGGGATGTTATTGCTGCCAATTCATCTCACCGGGAGTTTTTCCATGTGTGGAAGAACTATGGAGTGCTACCAGAGAGGTATTTTCTGATTTTGCTAGTTTCTGATGACAGGTTTGTATTTTACCATCAACCTGTCATCAGGTTTTCGTTCTTACAGTACTATAACATATCACATTGAATCATAAATCCATGTAAAGGTATTTGCTGGATTATCAGATGCTTCACCCTACTGAAAAATATTACCCATTACGTCCTGAATTGGCTGAGTCAACATTCTACTTATATCAAGCTACTAAAGGTCTGATAGTTCTTCTATCTTTTTAAGTTTGTTGATATTGTGAGATTTGGTTCCACTTCTTCTAAAATAGCATACTCTTAAAAAGATTGGTGCACGTGTAAATATTTCGTTCAATGATAAAAAGGGTCTCAAACTCTAAATTTAACAAGATATGTATTAGCAAATAGTCAAATAATCTGGCAGCTTGGCTTGTTCAAGTTGTATTACATAGTACTTGACCTAGAATTTTAGTATAAAAATGATATTATATTAGTCTTTTCTATCAACACAACATCATAACATTTAACACTATCAATTATTCAGTTTTATTAGTGAAATATATTCTTTTTAAAATTTAATCTCTATAATGTAAATAGAGAGAATCGTATCTGACCAATGGTGATATAGTCACATCACTTCTTCACATCAACCTTTGTTAATTTCAGATCCATGGTATATTGAAGTCGGTGAATCAATAGTCAATTCCCTTAATTTATACACCAAAGTTGAAGGTGGGTTTGCAAGCATCAAGGATGTGACAACTATGCAGTTGGAAGATCATCAGCATAGTTTTTTTCTTGCTGAAACGTGAGACCTTCTTTTCTTTCCTTTTGTATCATGCAAAACTTATAAATTACAGAGAAAATTAAAAAAATGGGAAATTATCTCTCAATTAATTATTGGATTTGAGATTGAGTAGTAATCCTGTGTTTTCTTCAGGTGCAAATATTTATATCTTCTATTTGATGATTCATTTGTACATGAGAACAATTATGTATTTACCACCGAAGGTCATCCCCTTCCAGTACTAAGCACTTGGCATGAGGAGCTTCCAGAAGCTTATATTCCAACTAATTGGACTTTCGTGAAGGTATTTTTAGCAATTTACCGTAGTGATTGTAGATTTTTTTTATATAGATAAATGGAAAGTGTGTATAGATCCCCTAAACTTTTCCTCATTTTCAAAACGCCTCTATGAACCTTAAAAGTTGTCCCAATCCCTAAACCATAACGGTTACATCATTAGACTCTTCCATCCAGTGGCTGTTGGGTACTCTTTATTTTTTATTTTATCGATTAGGATAATTGTTAGATATTATTATCTTTTTCAATTTGGGATATCTTTGCGGTATTTTTAAAGAGCAGACCTGATTGGAATATTGTCATGAGAAATTATTTTCAGAAAGAACTTTGTTAGTCTAGGAGGAGATCTGTTAAGTATTGGTTCAAGTGTTTAGACCTGTGACTTGATCCTATATGAAGGTTCATAATAGAGACCAAGAAGGTTATTGGGGGAAATTATTATAAGGATTTCATAATGAATAGTATTTGAGATTAGTTTTCACCCTAGTCAAATGACATCATATGATTCTTATTGCCTTGCTAGTCTCACCTAGTGAGATAAAGATATTGTTGTTATTGTTGAACTCTTCCATTAGTAACTTTATGGCAGGTGGATTAAAGGATCTAATGATCTGTTAGTGTAACTGTTATAGTTTAGGGGCTAATTTAAACAATTTTAGAGGTCTTGATGCCATTTTGTAAATGGGTCTATGTTTTGGGGCTTTATATACAATTTTCCCTAAATAACACATTTTTTATTTCTATTTCCTCCTTTTCATTTGCATGTGATGTTGAAAGACACTTATATACTAGTATTTTCTAGATTTTTTTTTAGAAAAGAAAACTAGACTTTTCTTGTTAGTAGTGATATGTGGAAATTGGCTTCGACAAGTTGTGTGTTTCTCACACACACAAAACACTTAAAGATGCATATTTATCTTACTGTGCAGAGGCAACCAAGAGTTAATCGAATCAGTGCAATGTCTTTGCAAGTATGTCCTGCTATGAATTTGAAGTCAGGTCAACATATTGAGAGTGCTTGCCACATCCCCGATGCTCGTAGCAATTACAGGTGTTTGACTGATGAAGATTGTGGAGTTGATGCCACAACATGCAGAAGACGATCATGTAGCATGGCTGGTTATTGTGGGTTATGGCTCATTATATGATACCATGTTTACAGGAATATTTTTAGGAACAGAAAATACAAGTGAAAATTACATTATACAAAAATAAAATGCTATCTCAGCTTTGTCAACCATAATTAGCTCCCATCTAATATCACAGGATTAGAGTAAATTGGTAGGAACACATTTGACCAGTTTTGTTTAGAAGGTATTAGCTTTTATTCTGAGGCATGCTTTGACAGAAGTGAAGATGGGAGAAACACGAGTTCATTGTATTTTGCCATTACACATGCGTTAATTTGATACACTGAAAATTTGTATTTTTCCCCCTCATGCAGCTCTTATCCTTTGCATTTTAGATCAACTAGGCAACTAAGTCCATCTTGGTAAAAGAAAAGAATAAATCCAAGCTTGAATTAAATGACAAAATAAGTTTATAAAGAAAATGACTTTAAATTGAATAATATTTGTACATTTAGTTGTTCAGTAATGTACCTGAGTAGTTAAATTTCTTATACTTATGTTTGTTTTTTATGGATAAAAAATATGTGTATATGACGTAATATATATTTGGATTAAAGTTGAAAGAGTTTAAAAGTACTTTTATTATGCCATTTAACAGTTTTTTTCTTTCTTTATTTGATGCATTGGAATTTATAAAAATAAAAATGCTTTCCAAATTTTAATTCAAACATAATATTACATTTTTAAAACTTTATTGTAGTAAAAAAAATTAAAAAAAATGATAAAAAATGTCTTTGAAAATAAAACAAATAACATATTAACATAGAGTAGAAAATTGGATAAAAATTAGTTAGAATGTACTGAAAATGTAAGCTTTTTAATATTATCATTTAATTATGAATTGTCACGATAAGATTGTTAATTTTTTTAGATAGAAATTAGTTAGAGTGAGTGTACGGAGATGATGGGTGGATTTAGTTAGAAGATGCTTCTTCGATATTCATAGTGAAATCCACTTATATGATTTATGATTTGAAATTTGAAAGCAATCAAATTAAAATCTTTAACTTTGTGTTTGGATTAAGAATTTCCAAATTTTATAATTTTTAAGAGAATTTAAAATCCTACTATTTTAATCAATCAAAATTATTCATAAAAATAACAAAAATTAAATCTCATTTCAAATACACTATCCAAACAAGTTATTTATCATGAATCATTCTAAATTCCTCGAGAAAATGAATTTCCTTGATAAATTGTCCCATTGTTTGGATTTTTTTATGAAAAAATTAAATTTTTGAAATTTTAAAATATAATTTTAAACAACTAAAAATATGAATTTTAATTTTCTTCTAAAATGTGAGAAATTGAAATTCTCTTCTTAATAGAAGAACCTTCCAAAATGTTCGTGTATTTCCTTTATAATCTTCATCCTCTCTTTCACTTGAAAGTTTTTGAAAATCCCGTTCTCGAACTCGCGACTCTTCCCTCATACTCGATGATCCTCTCCTTTAAGAAACACAATCTGAGCTCGTGGAGCGTCGATCGGGTGCGGATGTAGGGGGATACGTAGAACTGCATCCGCTGCCAGTCAAGGGAGCAGTCGTCGTTGCCTATCACGCAGTGGAGTGCTCGCCAGCGCGAAGGGTTTGAGTCATGCCTTGCGTCGTTGACTGAATGCTATGGTCGAGTATAATGGTGTACGCCATGGTGTCCCAGTTCTTGTACGACTCCCCATGTCGCATCAATATTCTTCTCTTTGGAAGCACGCCAACCATATCTTTTCTTCTATTTGCATTCATTTTCTTTCACCCTAACAATTTTAATTTTTTATTCAAACATAAAATTTTGAAAATAAAATAATTTTAATTGAAGTATTTAAAATTCTTAAAATTTAAAATTTCTCATAATTTTAAATTCTCTTATCCAAACACATTCTAATGAAATTTCTTATACACACATGTTATCTTAAGTAAAACTAACTAAAAAATTAAATTAACTTATTAAATTATAAATTATAAATGTTCAGTAAAATAAGTTGTAAACTAATTGAAAAGTGTAAAATAAATAAAAAAATAATAAATTTATTATTTATTTTAAAAGGATAAGCATGAAATTTAATAAATATATTAAGGCATGGATGAGTACGGAATGTACTTTGCCCCCACCAAATCATTATATTCTCTCTCTCCTGTCCTTTCCTTTCCTCGTTTCTGATACTGAAACTAACAGTGTCAGAGGTATTAGGCTTTTCCTTGTTGTCATCACCGACTAATAGGATAAGGATGATATAGAAACCGATAACAATGTTTACAGGCTTCATCCAGCTGTATGCAATCAATTCAACAACTTTGATTTTGATGCATTGAACCAAGTTGAACTAATTTGACCCCAAAGACACTAGAAAACGATGCAAAATAATACAAAACTAGTTTTTTCATGGACCATTGCCCCCTTCCTCTTAGTTGAGTATGCTACTCAATACAAAAGAAGAAAATTTTGTGCAGCATTGTTGGCTAGTATCTAAATTCTAGAAAGAAAAGAAAAATTAAATATGAAACTGTGCAAGTATATTTACTCTAGCATAAAAACAGTAATAAGAAACTAGTTAATTAGAACAACATATTGAAAGTCCAATGCTATATCTTTATGTTAAAACTTCAAAATATAAAATGCAATAATATCTTTATTTATAGTAGCTAAGAAGATATTTATGAAAATGTTATTGTGTATGCTAAAAGAGTGAGTGTTGTACTTAACCGGCTCCCACAATAGCAAACATTGACACGGAACACTCAGAAGTGTTCTGGCATTCGGTAAATAAAAATCTCTCGAAACATAGGCCTATAAAATGCCAAAGATTGGGCCATTTTGGTAATTTCATGTTACAAGATATGTTTTCTGAGTTCCTCTTTTGCCTATATAAATGCTAGTATGTAGAGTGAGCAAGCCACTAACTCAATTAGAATTCTCCAAACACTCTAGAATTTGCATGCACTGTTCTTCATACAATGGCATTACGCGAGCTTCTTATGATGGGGATATTGCTGCTGGTATGTCTTGCTAAGGTACACAAATTAACATTACCTTAATTTTTCATTTTTCATATATTCAATTTCTTCAAATCAAGTTCTTTTTGTTAACGTTTAGTTTGTACCCACTTGAATATGAGAGTGATGATTTTCTTTTGTTGTTTTGTCATATACAGGTTTCATCTGATGTTAACATGCAAAAGGAAGAAGATGAAGAACTTCGCTTTCCTAATCACCCTGTATGTTATTTTTTTTCCTTGGCAAGATATTAGTGAAAATGTTTCTTTACTTTTGTGATTTTCTTATGTGCTTGATGTAACCGTATATATTATAATATCCTTACTGGAAATATCAAATTCTCTTCAGCTTATCGTGAGAGACGGGAACAGAAGGCTAATGCAAGACATAGGTAAGCAAAACAAAGTATTTTGGATGCTTTATTAGGTTAACTTTGATCCTGTGCTTCCGGTTTTAACTTTTAGATTCTTACTAACTAGTCTCCTTAGTGACATTTTTTAAAAAAAAATTTAAAAATTATCATAAAAATCACATGAAAGCCTAAAAAAACACAAGCAATGTAATTTTATATGTTTCGATAAATTTTTTTCTTTAGATTTTTTAACTAATGTCCTATATGTTCCCATAAATTTTTTCTTTTAATTTTTTAACTAATTCTCTAAGAACATTAGTCGATTTTTGCCTAACTTTTAAGCATGAGTACCCATTATCATTTTTCATTCTCACCAATGTATATATCATATATACATAAAAAGCCTCTAGAATCAGACTACTGGATGCTCATATAGTATACACAATTTTATCTTCAAGTATGAAAAATTAAAAATTAACATAAGATTTAATTATTTATTTGATTTCTATACACAATTTTGGGTTTTAGTCTATATATTTAGAAATTGCCTGATTTAGGTCTCTAAACATATATTCTTCCATCTATTTTAGTCATTACACATACATATTTTAATCTTAAGACAAGTAGTAAATTATTTATGTACTTCAGTCAAAGTTATTAAATCTTAAAATAAAGAAATGATTTTTGATATATTTGTTTGGTGGTGGTGTTATAAATGACTATGATTATGCAGATTGCGGAGGATTGTGCAAGACAAGGTGCAGTGCCCATTCGAGGCCAAACGTGTGCAACAGGGCTTGTGGCACGTGTTGTGTGAGGTGCAAGTGTGTTCCCCCAGGAACTTCAGGCAACAGGGAGCTCTGTGGGACCTGCTATACTGATATGATCACTCACGGCAACAAGACCAAGTGTCCGTAGAGCCCGGCCCATTGAAGGTCAGCCCTATCCAATTGGGCCCTTCACACACCGAGTTGATTACACCAAGCAAAGTTAGTCTAGTTTAGTAAATAATAAATATGGGTTATGTACACTTTTATGGATTTGGATTTTGCATCTTAAGATCGTGTTCTAGTTTTTACCTTTGTTATAATGTATCGTATTGTTGGAGCCAAGTTTATAAATTTTATATATATTTTTTAATTCGGGTCTCATCCGTGATGTGCTATTCATTATAGATTCTTAGAAGTAATAGAATTGTTATAGATAACTATGCGATAACTTGTCCACTTAGTTGCTAGGTTAGTAAATATAAGGTGTTAGGTTAAAATCTCATTATCTATTCTTTATATTAGAAAAATGAACATCGAATAAATTTGGGTGTTGAGTTTTTAAGATTGATTTTTGTGTACCATAATTTTTTAAATTTCTATAAACTTTAAAAGTCAATAATAATGTTGAAGTATAAATTTTATCATATGTTAATTTATGAATTATCAATTTATGATAGAAATTTTTTATCATGTAAAAACTCGTTATTACATAATTTTTGTTATTGGCTTGATTTTACTACCAATTCGGAATCTCAATTTTAGGCCCATATGAAACCGAATTTTGGACTTAAAACAGCCCATTTTTATTGAAGCATCCAACTTTTTGTTTTGAAGCTCAAACTCAAAACATTGAGAATACAAAAATCAAAATTTGCTCCAGAAATTGTATTTTCAAAAATTGAGAAATTGTTTTGGCTATTGTAAATTCTACCATTTTTTCGTGTGGATTTAATTGATCGTTAAGTAGGTGTTTTGTGCCTTTTATTCACAAAAAAAGTAGTCATCCTTGGTTAATCTTTTATAATAATTATTTTAAAATCACTAATTAATTAATTGTTATATTTGTTTTTAATTTTAATTGGTTAATTTTCAAAATAATCTATACAAGTATATAGAAATTAATTTTTTTTACTGATATGAATTAAACTATTTGATTAAGGATTGATTGATTTGGATTAATTATCGAGTTTTTATTTTAGAATTGATCTTTTTTTATTATAACTCCATAATACCTGAAAGTTGCAGAGCATCATAATATAAGCGTGATTGGTTATTGGTTATTATAATTTATAAAGCATTGCTCTTTCTGTAACATCAAAGGTAGGAGGTTATAATTTTTTAAAAAAGAAATAGTCTTATTCAAGTCAAGTAGAATTATTATCCTTCACTTTTCTCTTCAAAAAATAAAAGGTATCCTTCACTTTAAATTTGTTCTCTGCATTGTATGTATTATATAATAAAAAAATACCTTTTCTATTATATCTTTTAATTTCGTGCTTTCATGAAATAAATAATAAAATAATTATTGATAAAAACATTTAAATAATACCATCTGGTATTCCTAAAAGTCACGAAAACATATTTAGACATGTGAGCAAGCATCCGTTGAAAAATTCACCCAAAAAAATGACCCGCTGAGAAGAATTCTTTACTTTAAAAATTTTGATGTTTATTTTACAATTCCTATTTTAAATTGTGACAAAATATCAACACGAGAATCATGTCTTTCATATTCATTCATACTTTTGTGAATTGTGAGGTTAGTTTCTTTGTTGCAACTAATTGTTATGTCGTATCAATAGATAAACATTAATATGATAGAGAAATTAATTGTAACACCCTTGATGTTTGCATTAACAATATAAAAGCATGATTAATGATTATCACTTAAAACGTTTTATAATTGCTCAGATCAAGTTTTATTTTGTAAGTGATCCATATGGTACAAGCTGGGCGTAGAAATCATAAGGTTGCCTTAGGTCCCTAAGAGTTTCATTTTTTTTATATTTTTAATATTTTTTTTATCAATTTAAATTATTAAGTGGTAAATTTTGTTAAAATATGATTTATTATTTGTAATCATTTTTTCATTAATAAGATTACATAATCTTAAGTTATGAATGTAATGGTCATCGTAAATCATTTATCAAAAATTTTAATTTTATTTCAAAATGTTAAAGAAAATTATTTTATATCTATTTTATATTTAATCTCTCCTTTACCTAATTTTTTTTATTAAAATTAGTACAAAATTTAAATTTAATGTCTATGATTGATATATAAAAAAAGATTTTAGCGAAAAATTTAGTTAAAATTTTATTTCATGTTGATATTTTGTATACATAAATTAATTTAAATCTTTAATTGAGTCAATTTGAAATTTGAATAATATTTAAAATACCAACTCACAATTTTTAAAAAAAAAATTAACAAATTGTATTAAATTAAAATTTGAAGTAAATTTTATTTTAGGTCTTATAATCTCTATATACAACTCTGACTATAATATATATAGACCAATGACCATTCTGAATTATTTTGAGAAAACATTATTTTTTATTTCATATTTTTACTAATATTTATAAAGAATAACGAGAATCCCTTAATTACAACCTCCAATCAAACAAAAATCAACCAAGCCATTAGAGGACATAAAGAAAAAGGGCGGAGGTTATTTTCTAAAAGTGATTTTATTTTCACATCTCTAAAATAAAAGAATTTATTAATTTATTACCAGAAATAAGTTAACAAGTTATAACTATAAATTTCCTTTATTAATTCTAAAAGACAATCAAGTGTAAGTTAGCAAACCTTAAAACAAAAGAGATATTGAACGTATATATCTCTCTTTATATATTGACAATCTCTATCAATATCCTAAATAGAATTTTATTGTCAATTTCAGTTGTTACTGTTGAAAGAAGTTTTTCAAAATTAAAATTACTTAAATCATATATAAAATTAACAATGTTACAAGATAGATTGAATGTGCTAGCTATTTTATCTATTAAAAATGAAGTGTTAGAATTGATTGATTATAAAACTCTGATAAATGATTTTGCAGCTAAAAAAGTTAGAGGATTAATATAAAAATTGATATTTTATATAATATACTAAGTCTCTTTAAAATTTTTGTAAAAAAACACTCATTTAACATTTTCGCGTTAGGCCAAGAGAATTATGTACATAGTGAAATACTATCTATTTAAGACTATCTTATACTTACAGAGTTCGATGAGAAATTATCCCACAAATAATGCATATGATGTTTAAAAAAAAAAGTCTTCTTCATGTTAAACGAAGTTAAAAGAAAGCCTGTAAAATTATTATGTGAAATCGTTCATATATAACTTCGCATAATGTATGGTTAAATAAAATCACGTAACAAATCAAGACTTGTTATATGCCAGGAAACTGCATACATCATGTTACTAAATTGAAAACGTCTTGGCCACTGGCAAAGAATTTAAATATTTCTAATTTTTGGACTGAAACTTAGAGCAAATATACTAAAAATACTAATTACTGTGATTATTAAAAGAAAACAGAAAAATGCCTATTTAGGAGCAGGCACTAGTTGGAGATTCTACTGTTTATTGTTAATATAATGGGGCATGAAGTTCACGTGTGGGGACGGTGTTCTAACGATGTGCGTGGACTCTTATTTTGTTTCTTTTAAACTTTTGGGGCATTAAGTTCATCGGCCTATCTCTTACTATTCTTCTGATAGCCCACCCACCGACTGAAGCAACATATCGTGTTTGTTTTACATAATAATAATATGACCTAAGAGTGTTTATGAGTCTATTGAATTCAACTTAATTATCAAATAAATTACACAAATTTTCTGAGTTTTAATGATATCACATACGATTCTCTTCCTTTTTGTACATTACTTTAATATTCCTTATTACAAACGAACAAGTATGCTAAAATTAGAAAAGACTACAAATATATTTCATTAAATATGCGTATTTTAGTAAAGGTACATAAGTATAATTATCAAATTGTGTAAATTTTTTAATAGTATATATTTTAAGAGTTATAATGCTATTAGTTATATGTCATTTATAATTGAGATGTTTTAAATTTAATTTTTTTATTGTGTTTAATATATTTTATCATATATTTATATTGTATTGGATTGACCCTTGGATCAAAATTTTAAATCAAATTAATTGGATGATAAATTAAGAAAATTAAAGTGATTGAATGACAATTTTCTTCTTCAAAACATATCCAATTTAATATGTGAACATCCGTTGAAAAAGTGAATACAGTGAGAAGGTAAAAGTGTAAAGAGGAAAATGAAATGATAATTCAATTCTTACATTTTTGCAGAAAATTACTATATTTTATTTTATACAACTTGTCACTTTAAACAAACGAAATTCATTACATAACCGGCTCAAAGCATAGACAAATAAGCCCAAAGCCAAGGTTGCCTTTTTTAGGCAAAAAACAATTAATATTTAAAAGATTATATTAAATTAATGATATTTAACATAAAATATATCATCAATTTTAAGAAATCATGTTTTAGGGTTTTATTAACTTTAAACTGTAACTTAAAGTAATAATTAATAATTAATTATTAAATTTAATGGATATATTTCTTATAAAACATTAATTATACATATTACTGTAATTTTAAAATTTAAATTAATAAAATATTGTTTGCATTCAAATATACTCAATAAAGATTGAATTATATAATTATTTTATAAATTAGAGAGAGAACGCGTGCAACACAGTTTAAAAAATACAAAGACAGAAATAGAGGATAAAAGAGAAAATGAAATTGAAAAAATAATAAAAATTTTAACTTTTGAGGCAGCAAAGAGCGTGCAGTAAAGAGAAAAGACAGAGAAATAAAATAAAATAAAATAAAGAACATAGCTGGACAAGTGACAAACAAAGCCGATAACAACACATGGATAGTAAATGGGAGCCTGGACGGATTTAATATTAGTATTGATTATAAAAGATTTAGTTTCTGAACTTAAACACACCAAAATTAAAAACTCATTTTACATCACAAAAGGTAAGAAAAATAAGTTTTCAATAATTTTTAAAATGCATTCTTTCAAATAAGTTTAATTACATAGCAGTGAACGTTGAATCTATTTATTAATTTGTTGGACGTGGCAGTTTATAATTCTCCCATAAAGGTTCTGTTTCTCCTCTGGCGAGTAAGTGAGTTTTCAGAAATCATGTGTATATATTTTTCTGTAATAATATACAAGCATAAGAATTCCCAGCACTTATGCATGGGCGAGCATGTAAAGAGAAATATAGTTTTAAAAATAAGCTATCAAATTAAGCTAACTCTCTATCATTAGCAGGTAGAGACCTACTTAATGTGTCTACCAGGACCAGGCTACATAATATGCAAAGTTGTTGCAAAATGTATATTTCTTAAGAGGTATTATGTAGGTATTTTATTTGTGGCGCGGCACAGTTGTAATAATATTCTTGAGAATCAAAGCTACTTCCCTCTAGCTTTTCTATACAAAGGTTTGGATTAAATTCTCTACTATATAATGCACAAAGAAATCAACCACCAATAAGGATTCAAAACATGATCATATATCCCTTGTGGAAGATTTCCTCATACGGGGAATTTCAGCTTAAGTCAACTTTTGGCCTTGTATATGGTAATCTGATCAATTTGAGGGTAGCTATAATATGGTGTTTAATATATTTGAAAGGGGCTCCTCAAATGATCAAATTATCGTTGTGGCACGAGAGAATTTTGAGTTTTGGCTAATGTGGAGGAGAAAGAACGTACGTAAGTAAAGGGATGTGCTCCAATAATGACTGCCCCATATGCATGTGAATGGTCCACAATCTACCTCCATGCACGTTCTTACTTAAAGATTGCGAATATTCTAAGGAACTACTGTGGTCCAAGTTTAATAATGGAAGATAGAGCTGTTTTCTTAATTTGGTTCTCATAATTGTTCTACATTATCCGATAGATCAAGAAACTATTAGATTGTCCATAATTGGAACGTTGTCTTAGTTCACACATATATATATAAGGATGAATATTTACTTTTGTCATTAACTTTCGTCTCTCACCGTTAATAAAATAGTCTATTTGGCACACAAAGATAAATTTGTCACTGAAATTTATCAACATAGATTGCCAGCACATGAACATATTTGTCATAATATTTTTTTTTTTCGTCTTCTCTGCTGACAAATGCGTCCCTCAAAGATGAAAATACAAAATTTAGTCCCGAAAGTATAAAAAATGTAACCAATATATCAAGATGTTAATAATGAATTGTATAAGAGTGAAGCTGGGAAAAAGGGATTAAAAAACAATAAAATATAGTTTAAGATTTGAACTCTTATATTTTGATTATTTATCTACTTATCCATCTATCAAATTGTTAATTATTTTTTTAATTAATCAATATAACTACTTATTTTTCAAAATAAAATAAATTTCTTTAGTTTTATGATATAAAAAAATTGAGTCACCCTTTAAAAAAATGAAAGTCTTTTATTTCTTGAAATTTTTTGTTTCTTCAGCTAATTATTAATCTTTATTACGTATTCTGCCACACTATGTCAAATGGTATGTCAAATGGAATGCAAAGTTGCTGCAACTCCTAAATCAGCGAAAAATACAACTATATGTCCCAAAGACAAAGAATAAACCTTTGTATTAGTTTTTTTTTTTTTTGTTTTGAAGTTAATCTTTATATTAGTTTGAGCATAATTGTATTTTTTATTTAAATTTATTTGGATTCTTTAGTTGTTAATAATTGTTTTCATTTCATTCATATTATGTATAATAAATGTTGTCTCGAGTAAAAATATATAAGGTTTATCCAAGGAATTTTTTCATATTTGAGTTATATATATATATATATGTATGTATGTATGTATGTATTTTATTGATTAAGAAAAAAGACTTAATAATTTCACTTTAAGCTTTATCTAGTTTAAATTTTGTGAGATTTTAAAAAAAATAGTTAATTAACTTTTTTTAAAAATAAATAAATAAATAAATTTGGTGTTGCGACCGGTTATGTTTTTTCTACTCAAAACTTTTGACATATTATTTTCAATCTAAATATAAGAATACTTAAGTTGGAATTGAGATATAGAATAATTTTAAAGATTAAAAGTGAGAGATTCAGTGGAGTGGGAAGACGAAAAGTAAAAAAAAAAATATTATGATAAATATGTTCCTATGCTGACAATTCACGTTGGTCATCATTTCAGTGACAAATTTATTCTTTCGTGTCACATAGGTTATTTTATTAACAGTGACGAATAAAAGTTAACGTCCGGATATATTTGTTGTATTTTTTACACTTTGAAAAACTAAATTTTGATTTTCGTGCAAACCAATTGTATCATCTTGCTCACATGAGTGTATCCTTTGAGGTCTATTGATTGGATGATTGTATAGCTAGGGATAGCTAGCTAGCTATAGCTTTGCCCCACGTTAGGCTAGATAAGTGGAGATATCATTTTTTGTTGAGACTTGATGACCCCTAATGTCTAAGAAATATTCTCAAGATTGGAGTAGGTAGTTTGAGCTTATTAGTCCATGCTGAAAATCTTACATAGTTTGATTGTCTTCAAGTTTTAAGCAGGGAAAATTTATCAAATCTCTGAAAGTTTGAAAATAAAATGCCTTCTATAAATTAATCTTGCCAACTATATCTCCAATCAGGAGGCATGTTGTACCTTTAATATAAGAAAGGGAGGGGGACAGTACCATGGTACCAACATATATATAAATAAAAATTCCAATTTTTAAACATGAAAACCCGATTATAATTCAAGATAGAATGGCCATGACACTCGGACTAACCTAATTAAGAAACAATATCATTTAGTAAAAAATAAAGTATTATTATCACAGACAATTTTAGCAAAATTTTCTTTTATCACAGAACAAACTCCTGTCATAGGTTTGGTTGCTGAAAAACTTGGACTGAAATGAAGTCTCGCGAAGGTTATTCAAAACTTTCTTATTTCGACATATCAAACTCACCGTAGAATAGTTGTGTAGTGCCTAAAAATCTACAAAGCTAAACTTAGTCCAACTCCAACCACCAAATACCAACCATTAAAGGGAAATGACGTGAAGAATAATAAAGGTGAAAATGAAAAGCCACTATAAATTGGAAAACTGAAGTTGCGATTTTTCAATGGAATCAATGCAATCATATAGGTGTGTATGTCAGATATGGAGTATAATATATTTTTCGGATCAAACAAATGATATTTTTTATCCATCCATGTTCATAAACAAGTTATATATTATTTTATACTTATCTTATATGAAATTTATTTTTAAAAAATATATTAAAATATATTTATTTTACTTTTTAAAAATTACGGAAATAATGTAATGACAATGAAAGAATATATATATATATATATATATATATATATATATATATATATATATATATATATATATATATATAAATTAATCTATATGGATAATAGACAGAGACTACTAGATTAATGTAGGTACTAACATTCAATTACACGTGTCGTGAGCATGCTTGATTATTTAGCTCTTTGATGCTTATACTCAACGTCTTGTTAAGACTGTATTGCATGCAGGATGGATCAGTATACAATTTACAAAATAATTATATATATATATATATATATATATATATATATATATATAGTATATTAGTAAAATATCTACATTTATAATATCTTAGTTTGTACAAATTTGTCTTTATTTCTATTCGTTACTTAAATTATATTTATAAATAAATAAATAAAATCTAAATAAATAATAATACTATATGAAATTTGTGTAACTATTTTGTATATCTAAAGGCATCATCATTATTTATATAAGAGTTATTTAACATATAAAATAATGTGATTGTTGATGTAAAATGTTTAAAAAGAATTGTGGATGGTTGATATGTAAAGTCAAGGATAAAAAGTTATCATCAGGAAAGAATTCAAACCACTATACTTAAAAGTTAAAACTGCAAAATTATTACGAGAGCCCGCTTAACATAGGTAAGCACCACGTCATATATTTATCTTTGTTTAAGATTATTCTATTGAATTTAATAGACGCGTGCTTAGTAAAAGTTTATACTTTTTAAGTGTTAACTAATAAATTATTATTGATATATTTAAAAAATAATAATAACTATAAAAGATAATAAATTTAATATGCATTATAACTTGTAATTAGTTGGCAGGATAGAAACTTATTTGAACCACTGGAATCGGTCTAGTGGTGAAATTTGGAGATAATATATATATGAAGTTTTAGATTCAAATTTCGGTATGATGATTGTGAAAAAAAGAAGAATAGAAACTTATTTATAATCTCTAAAAAAATTTATTTATAGAGTTATTTAAAATATATTGCGAAAGGTAAATATTTATATTTATATAAGAGTTTAATGTTTATGTGCTATAATTAAAAATTATAATAAATAAGTATTTTAAAATAAATTATACTATAATTAAAATTTATAATAAATAAATATATTTGAATATTTAGACTATATATTTTTATTTACAACTAACAATTGAAATTTGATATAAGATTATTTTTAATTATTAATATTTAAAAATAAAAAACGCAAAATGAAAGAGATGAATAATTAATTAAGTATACAGATAAAAATAAAAGGACAGTTATTTATGATTGATAAAAATAATCTAGCAACGAAATTGGCATGTGAAATAAGCAATTAAGCATATATATATATATATATATATATATATATATAGAGAGAGAGAGAGAGAGAGAGAGAAAAGAATATGAAGAATTAATATCTAATTGAGAGAATAAAAAACAAAAAGAGTTTCACTGAATAAATTATGTATTATAGTTCATAACATAATAGTTCTCTGTACCAAATTAAAACACAATAGTTCTATACATAATCTAGAATTCAAAATTTAGGGGAAAAGTTTATACTGTCAATGTATATACTATTTTCTCTTATCTTAATCAGTTTGATATCATGGAAAAAGTTCTTTGAACGAAACAATGTTTTCAGTAAATAATTTGACAAATTAGTATTCATGTATTAATTTAAAGTCAAGTTATATTTTTCGTTCTTTAAGTTTAATTTAAATGTCAATTTGATCTTCTTAATATTTTATTTAATTTAACCTTTTATATTAATTTTTTTGTGTTAATGTTTTAATTTTTATTTTATTCAATTTAGACTTTTAAGTGGTTTTTTTGGTTTGTAAACTTTCTTTTCGAACTTTTATTGATGGATATAAAATCATAATGAAGGTGAAGATGGTTAATGATGACAGAAATAAAGATCTAAGATTTAGTAAATATTTATAATGATTTTATCATAGTTATCAGGTATTTTAAAATGGATAGCAAGACAAAATGAGGTGGTTGGAAATGGTCAGGAGGCTTTTGATGACAGATTATAAATTTTGATTAGGGACTTAAGTACTGCGAAGGGTAAGAGGAGAAGAGATCATAAATTCAAACCTTATCAATTATAAAACTTTTGTCAAAATTGGAAAAACAAAGTATAGTTAGAGAAAAAAAAACATTAGTATGAAAAATAACTCACAGAACTAAGTTAAATAAAAAAATCAAACTGAAATTTTAATTAGCTTTGTTTTTAAGGAAAATTTTAATTAACTTAAAGGATAAAAAATATAGTTTTGCTTAAATTTGAATAAGTGATCATATATTTTAAACTAAATTCATAGTAAATATATTATGTTTTAGCTTTGAGAAATTGTTTCATTTTTAACCATTTCTATCAATTATTTTCAACGTGAAAAACACAAGTTCGTGTCCAAGGCCTTTGTTCATTTGTTGTCCCTTTCAGTTGAATGAAGACAAAGCGGGTACTCTTTTTGGGGTTGGCATGCTTAATAGGGATATTGAGTAAAATAGGCATTAAGGGGAAACACTGATGTACCGAGGAAGATTCCCAGAAGATGAAAACTGATAAAAAAAAGTTGATCAGTACCTTACACTACAATACATAATGAGACAAACGGTACTTATTATGTGCACTATCTTCGTTCTTTCATCCACAATATCTCGCTTCAGAAAACGACATTAAGTCTTATTAATCAACTATAACCAGATAAACAGATCTTTGCACGTAATTATTATAACAGGATGACGCGATCGCGTTGAGTTATCAAAAGATAAGGATTGATAAAATTGGATTAGAAGAGAGAATAATAAACAAAAATATTCCTTGAACGTCACACAATAACAGCTGTTAGATAAAAGTTACTTTACTCGAACTTTTAATATATACAATATATAATGTTATGCAGTTTTACTGATAATTTTAGCTATTAAATAACCTAAAAAATAATATTTGATAAATATTTGTTTAGTTTCAATGTTAATATATAGTTATAAAGAAGGGAAATTTATTTACTTTGTCACATATTTAAAAGTTTATGTAAATTAATTATAACCAATGCGTAAATTATAAGTATTTGAGAGATTATTTTAATTTAAGTAAGGTTCTGGGGTGATAGTTTTTAAAATGTTTTAAAATTTTAAAAATTAAAATTAAATTTTAGTTTCTAGTTCTAAGGTCTCGTTTAGAGAACTTGTAACACGTAAGTTTCCAGGCTTCTTTTCGTTAAACTTCAATTAGAAAACAAAACCAATTTGATAAAAATTAAAGAAGTCGAAATAATATTGTTGGTTAAGTTCTAAGGTCTAAAATGAAGCCTAAGTCTACTAAAAATCCTAGTCTACATGGGATTTTGTAGGTTAAGTTTAAATTGAGCTATGATTGAGTCGAACTAAAAAAACACATATTAAATTTATATTCAAAATTTAAAGTTAAAGTCTTACATTTGATCAGGGAGTTTAGGCCACAATAGTCCCAAACTCAATGCAAGTTGAGTGTTATAAGGGATTAGGTCTATAAGCCCAAAGTTGATTTGGGTAATTAAAATGAGACTCAAGCCTAATTCAAACTCATTTTATAAAGTTATTTGTGGACTAAATTTAACTATAAAAATATGCTTAAATAATCTAATAATTATTTATTAATTATGTTTTTTTTTGTGTATAATGATTACATAACGATTAAAACTTATAACTTCAATAATACTATCTTATAAACTCCCCCATTAAATTGAACTTAGTGGGTTAAATATGATGGTTCTTGTTGTATAAGAGAGTAACTTATAATCTTCTTTAATGAATATATAGTTGAATGAAAAAATATTTATTCTAAAAAACTCTAATTTAATATATCAGAAAAATAGATTTTAAAATGTTAAGGTAAAAAATAAATAATTTATTGTTAAATTTTTTAGTCAGTTCTAATAATATCTCTAATCAAATGTTGAATATTAGTCTTTTGAGGGAAAAAATTAATCACTTAAATGGATACAATATCTCTTAATGGAGTCTTAATTTTCTGTTGACATAATTAAAAGTTAACTTCTAGTTAATGTGCTTAAATTTTTTAAAACGAGTGTCATAATGTGTGGCTGAGAATGATATAAAAAATAAATAAAACAATACACGTGACAGGAATTTAGGTAAGTTAGGTACCATGCAGAATCCAGTCTTCTCAAAACGCAATTCCGTGAGCATAGTAGTACGTCGCCGAATCAAAGTCCAAATGGCAGAGTTTGTCGTTTTGCGCTTAATCTGTGGCTGTGATTAATCATAAATTCTAGCGTCTTCCTCTAAATACTAGTACTACATACATACCTGCATAACGTCAAAAAATAATAAACTATCGTACCATATATTTAGGGAGAAATTTGACTATTCTAATTTTTCGTGCCCAAATAAATTTACTAACTTTTTCTGCGTCCATAGTTTTGGAGATTAACAAGAGGTGTTTATTTGGTAAGATTTTAAATAAGTCATGTACATATAATAAAATAGCGACCACATATCGAACATAATTGACATTTCACCGTGAACATATATTAACTATTGCACCATACACGTAAGGTGTTGATAGGTAGGTTCATTGCCTTGGTTGTTTGTTGGATGCATCTTTTGGGAAAAATGTTATTTTGAGATAACTTTTTTAAAAAAAATAAGTGAATAAAGGTATATTTATTTTAATTTATTCGGTAAAATAAGACTATGAAATATTTTATACGATGTTTAATATAAATGTACTTTTAATTATTTAATTGAAATATAGTTTTTAACTTTTTTTTAATCTTATTGGCACAAGAAAGGGCACCTGATAGTTATAACCAACTCTTATATGCATAACAGGCATGATGGGTTAAGGGTTAATTACAGTTGGTGATGTTCATAAATTCTTAGTTGGTGTTCGGTGTCATAAACAAAGTAATAGCAGAAGACACACAAATATTTTTTTATAGTAGTATTATGTTATAGTATTTTTATCATACCTTTTCACGTAAAAATATTTTGGATTTGAAACATAAATATAAACAATGTAGAAAATAGCTTATTTTGCGTTTATATTCAATAAAAAATTAGAAAAATTTAATAAGCTTCAAATTATTTAGTCATAGAGATTCTAATACTACAATACTATAATAAATAGATACGTCTATTGGGCTGAAAAATTTTAAATGTAAACTCATTTATTTATTTTTCAAAATATTTTAGTAAATTACACTTTAAAATCAATCTCTTTCTCTCTTTTTCCACACATATATTATATTATACTATATAGGAATGTAAATTTTAACATCCCATTTTTACTGAAATAAATTAAAAATAATTTCATTTAAAAATAAATAGAATTGTAGAAAAATAATGAAATTTTTTTAATTAAATAAATAAAAATAAATAATTTTATCAATTAAAATAATAGTTTTAAGATAAATAAAATAAATATATATTCTTAGAAAATAAAAAATGATATTTTATTTATTTATTTGATAGGGAGTAAAATCAAAATTCATTCTTATAAAATAATAAAATAAAGAAAATAGAGTAAATAATAGGTTGAGAATAACCTAACTATACATAGAGACATATCAGGTCACTTTTTACATTTACAATACATCTATACGCTTTCTCTTTCTCTCAAATGTTCTTCATTCTTTCTTTCCCAAAATCTTATTTTTTTTCGTATACACCCAAATTTGTCTCAATAAAACTATGATTACAGACTCATTGACCGTTGGATCATGGAAAGG